>NC_142343.1:20112182-20462682 GCF_054954075.1 Amborella trichopoda | reverse complement strand
ATTGCACCTAGAACGTTTTCTGTTTCCCAAAAAAGTTCCTGGAAAACTCGCCTTTCCTCACTGCTCTCCCTGCAACATCATTGAATTCCTAGCAAAGTCTGCTCGTCGAAGGTCTTCCCTGCAAACTCCTACTGTCTGTCAAAGGACCTTCCCTGCAAAACGTTTGTTGAAGTCTTACTGCTTGTCGGAACTTCAACTGACCACCCTCTCCTCACCATTAAAGAAAACTTTTTGCTTCAGTTTCTTTTTTTACCCTTGGTGAAAAATGAGGGAAGGATAGGGTTTTACCCCCCTATATAGACTACACTGCCCTCTGATACCAATTGTGTCTAATAAAAGCCAAGCGATGGTGACCGGGTCGGGCTTTGACTCAACGCCTGAAGTAACTTTCATCGAGCCATTGCCCAGCGCCAGGTGAATTTCAAACAACCCTAGCACCGGTTGACCAATGCAAGGTAAGATTCAAAACAACCCTAAAGCTAGTTGACTAGCACTGAGTGAGTTTTGAACCACCTTAGCACTGGTTGACTTAGCGTCGATTGTGTTTTTGAGAGCTCGGCAACGGTTGGACATTCGCAAGAAACCATGATCACTACACCTGATCCCAGCTGTATTACAAACAGCCCACTGTCACTAACTCCGGACTGGAGTAGTGTGTGCCTTACCAATACCCCTAGTAGAGTTACACCCAAGACGTGATGTGTCATCCCTAGTGAACTTGTACCCGGGCTGTTGCACCCAAATTGTAACCTCCCTAATGGATTTAGGAGCTGCCTCGCATCCCCCATTAGGAGTCACACCCATACGACAGCTCATTATCCCCAGTGGAGTTGGAGTCATATTTACCTCTACAATCCCCAGTGGGTTAGCTTCACACCAAGCTACCTTATTCCTTGGGAGTCGAGTTACCTGTCATAATCCAATTCTCCATAGAATCCCATCTTTCACCGTAGAGAATACGCTTACCCCCTTTAACCTTAGTGAAGTTTGCCTCTGATGGTCATCCTTCATCAGGTCGCCATTTCTATCTGCGCCTTCTGCTTGTGTATGACATTAACCATTTTATCCCCAGGGAGTCAGATTGCCATCCACAGACCTATTCCCCGTGGAGCTTCACCTACATGGCGACTTAAAAAATGGTCTAGATGCATGACTTTAAACTCCATGGTCCAAACTATAAGACCTTAAACTGTAAAGATGATCTAGTTGCATGACCTTAAACTGCACAGTCCTAGTTGTATGATTTTGAACTTCATGACCAAGGTCCAGCTGTATGACCTTAAACCATAGTGCACATCCTAGTCGCATGACGATAAATGGCTCAACTTCATGGTCCAACCTATATGACCTTAAACTGTAACGGAGGTCTAGTTGCATGACCTTCAACTACACAGTCCAAACTACATGACCTTAAACTGTAGCTGAGGTCTAATTGCACGACTCTAGACTGCTCGGTCCATACTGCTTGACCTTAAACTACTCAGCCCCATGGTCCAAACTATATGACCTTAAACTGTAGCAGAGGTCTAGTTGTACGACCTTAAACTGCACTATCCTAGTTGTATGACTTTAAACTACATGACCATGGTCTAGTTGTACGACCTTAAACCATAGTGCACGTCCTAGTCGCATGATGATAAAAGGCTCAACACCATGGTCCAAACTCTATGACCTTAAACTGTAGCGGAGGTCTAGTTGCACGACCTTAAACTGCACGTTCCTAGTTGTATGACTTTAAACTACATAACCACGGTCCAGTTGTATGACCTTAAAATGTAGTACACATCCTGCTGCCATGACGATAAACTTCTTTGCACAGGTCCAAGTGGTATGACCATAAATTTATCCCCACATACGTGCACATGCCTTCATGTGTATTTTCACGCACGCCTTCCCTAACATATCTGTTAGTGTGTGCATGCCATCTTCATAACACCCCAGTGTGTCCATTCACTTTATTACCATATATCATTCCCCAGTGAGTCTCACCCGCGCTCACAAAAACTGCAAACCATCTTGCCATCCAAACTCGTTGTAAGTTATTGAATCACTAAAAACGTGTGCTCACATTTCATACATCATCCATCCTTCATAGGTAGCCTCGAGCCATCTGCCCAAGTGAGTCAAACCACCAACATACGCACTCCATGGCCTTCATAGACTGCCATTCATCACCATCATGATCCAGCCGTATTACCTTAAACCATAGTGCACGTCCTGACCGTATGATGATAAACTGCTTCGCACAGGTTCCGAAGGCATGACTTTAAAACACGCCTTCACAAAACAAAACAATAATGGCCAAGGTGTATACCTGAACAAGGGAATGTCATGAGTAAAAACTGATGGACGGTCATGGTCACGAAACCATGAGTAAAAGAGTTCCATGAATAAAAATACCGAGCATGGTGCAAACCCGAAAGGGCATCGTGAGTAAAAATGCACATAAAGGGTGGACATCGTTGAAAGGTTATGGGTAAAAGAGCCCCAAATAAAAAGAAATTGGTGAAAACCTTCTCTACAGTGTCGCTTCCCCAGTCTAAGAGAAATCCGACAAACGGCGAATGGAGCAATAAAATCAGCTTGATGCAACATTCGCTTCCACAAATGGCCTCAGCCAACACTCCCTTCATCTACAAGACATCCAGTAGAGTGTAAACATTAAAATCATCCCTCATCTTCCTTCTTCAGTCCTGGGTGAATCAGTAGCCCAGTCGACATCCTTCTTAAGTCCTGGGTGAACAGGTAGCTCAGTCAACATCCTTCTTCAGTTCTGGGTGAACAGGTAGCCCAGTCGACATCCTTCTTCGGTTCTGGGAGAAAAGGTAGCCCAGTCGGCATTCTTCTTCAGACCTGGGTGAACAGGTAACCCAGTTGACATCCTTCTTTAGTCTTGGGTGAATAGGTAACCTTGTCGACATCCGTTTTTAGTTCTGGGTGAACAGGTAGCCCAATCGACATCCTTCTTCAGTTCTGGGTGAAAAGGTAGTCTCAAACGACATCCTTCTTCAGTTCTAGGTGAACAGGTAGCCCTGTCGACATCCTTCTCAAGTCCTGACTGAATAGGTAGCCCAGTCGACATACTTCTTCAGTCTTGGGTTGTAACCCAGTCGAGATCCTTCTTCAGTCCTAGGTGAATTGGTAGCCCAGTCGACATCCTTCTTCAATCCTGAGTGAACAGGTAGCCCAGTCGACATCCTTCTTTAGTCTTGGGTGAACAGGTAGCCCAGTCATCGTCCTTCTTCAGTCCTGGGTGAACAGGTAGCCCAGTCGGCATCCTTCTTCAGTCTTGGGTGAATAGATAGCCTAGTTGACATCCTTCTTCAGTCTTGGGTCAACAGGTAGCCCAGTTGACATCCTTCTTCAGTCATAAGGAAACAGGTAGCCCAATCGACATCCTTCTTTAGTCCTGGGTGAATAGGTAACCGAGTCGACATTCTTCTTTAGTCTTAGGTGAACAGGTAGCCTATTCGATGTCCTTTTTAGTCTTCGGTGAACAGGTAGCCCATACGAAATCCTTCTTCAGTCCTGGGTGAACAGGTAGCCCAGTAGACATCATTCTCCACTCCTAGATGAACAGATAGCCCAGTCAACATCCTTCCTCAATCTTGGGTTAACAGGTAACCCAGTCGATATCCTTCTTCAGTCCTTGGTGAGTAGGTAGCCCAGTCGAAATAGGTAGCCCAGTCAACATCCTTCTTCGATCCTAGGTGAATAGGTAGCCCAGTTGTCATCCTACTTTAGTCTTGGGTGAACAGGTAGCCCAATCGATATCCTTCTTCAGTCTTGGGTCAATAGGTAGCCTAGTCAACATCCTTATTCAGTCTTGGGTGAACAGGTAGCCCAGTCGACATCGTTCTTCAAAACTGGGTAACTACCTGCCCAGTCATCATCCCTTCTTCAAAGCTGGGTATTAACCTGCCCAGTCAACATCCTTCTTGAAAGTTGAGTAACGATCGGCCCAATCATCATCCCTTCTTCAAAACTAGGTAACAACCTGCTCAGTCAACATCCTTCTTCAAAGACCCTCTTCCTATGCATAAAATGTGCAAGCCTTCCCCTTTTCTTATGGATATTCTCCCCATACATGAAATGTGCATGCCTTCTCCTTTTCTTATGGACCTTCTCCCTATGCATGAAATGTGCATGCCCTCTCCTTTTTCTATTATGGACCTCTCTCCATACGTCTAGGTGACAAAGTAGCCTAGTCAAGGCAAAAAATTGACAAAGCTAAGGCAGAACCTGCCTGAGAAGTCTGCTCGCCTAGCCGGCACTAACAGACCTTTGGGATCGGCTAATAGAACCTGCCCTCGACTGGACTCGGTAAAAGAGACCCATAGTGGTACTCTGATCGTCAAAAGAAAATCTAGTGTAGCAGCAAACAGTGCCCCCAATTTGTCTCTTCTCCCACTAAAGTCTCCACGAACGGCCCCGCGAACAATGCATCCCTACATCTGAGCATCCTGATTACACTGTTACGTGAATCTCCTCGGCGTGCATGCGATCCTATGGCTAGGAAAGAAAAAATTTAAAATCGAAGAAAAATTTATGAATGATTGTCCTTCTCGCTTCTCTTGGAGCACAACATTGGGTGGGGCAAGTTGTTTGAACGTATTTTTCAGCAACTTGGTCCTTGGTAGGAAGAGGGTCAATAAAGCCTATAAAACAGTGGAAACTCCCGATAGTCTCGAAATGGCCCCATAATTGGTCAAGATCTTCATTAGCACTTCAAAAGACAACCTGTCAAGTTTCATCACGATCAAACATCTCTATGTAAACACAAAGAAACAATTTCATCAAAATCAGTCTCTAGCACCCCTGAAATGGACCCTAAAACTAGAGCCATACTTTTGGTGCGTCAAACAGTTGTGGCACCATAACCACAAGATCTGGCACAGTCGAAAACCTTCATGGGTCAAGTTTGGCTTAAGCAGGCACTCCAAGAAAACGTTATGGGTAAAATCTCGAGAAGGGGTAGGCTGCACACTATTCCTGTGGCCTCACTCCATCAAAACACAATTAAAGGTGGTTGTTTTTATAATCATGAACACTCACTTTTCGAGCCTATAACTCACTTGTTCTAACTTAGATTGCTCTCAAATTTGGTGAGTGCGTTTGTCTCATCAAGACGAGCAATTCGATATGTGGTACGCACCGTGACAAGCTTGAGCAAATAGAAAACGTAAATTAAAGTCCCTGATCCGTGAAGGAAGTTACAGAAAATTTAGCAGCAGCACACCTTGTTCGAGTAGCCAAATCACAACGCTCGCATACCCCATCGACACGAAACTAATTGCCTTATGTGCACGAGGTTTGAGGCTATCTTTAGGCCGAACCTTGTGTACGATGAACGGTTGGATTTCACACATAAAGGCACAAAATCTTCTGTAAAATCTGACCACTGGATTTCAAGATTCCAACAAAAACCTCAAGACAACAAAATCTTCATCTGGACACAACATCAAGCTTCGTTCATTGCAACGTGATCGTCACGGCATGCTCAATGCGATTCAATAAAGAAATCATGAAGAAACATCAAGGAACGAGCACACAATTGTTCCGAAGTTTTCAAGATTCATCCAAGATTCAAGTCTCGTGATCATGGTTCAAAAACATGATTCATCGCCATGTTGAGCTCTACAAGAAAACAATCGTCTTTTGATTAAATGGGCATGAGAACCCCCCGGGTAAGTCATGAAAAATCATGCAAGATCTCGGGCAGCAGCAAGGACTGTTCTGAAATTCCACACACTGATAGGTAGGGGTAAAACAATCTTTTTGCACTCATTTTTAGAATTTTTTTAAATTCAATTAAAGAGTAATTACCTTCAATTAGGGTTACCTTTGGGTGTCCATCCATGTTTGGGCCCAATTCTATAGAAACAAGCACTGCCTCATTATAAAAGGACGCTCGATTCATTCTTTGATGATTCAGTAGAAATTTCTATTCTTGCTTGAGCCTATGAGTACGTCTTGGAGAGAGTGAGAAGAGAGAAAAGAAAAGGGCCGGTACCCTTCATGCATGTAACTTTCTCTCCTCCTCTCTTCCTCTCTCCTTCCCTCTTTCTCTCTCCTTCCCTTTTACCCATATTTTTCTCTCCTCCCCTTTTCTCATCTCTCTCTCCTTCTCATTGCAACTGGCGCAAGCCTAATGCCAATTGGTTCTCCTCTCTCTCTCCTCTCATTCATCCTCAGCATCGGGTGGGGTTTTTCCTCTCTTTTTCTTCTTTCATCCTCAGCGTCGGGTGGGGTTTTCCCTCTCTCCTTCTTTTATCCCCAGCTCTAGGTGGGGTTTTCCCTCTCTTCTTCTTTCATCCCCAGCATCGGGTAGGGTTTTCTCTCTCCTCTCTTTCTAATAGTAGGTGACCCCCAGCACCAGTTGGATTTCTCTCTCCTCTCTTGTTACAGCTGACGAAGCCTACCCTTGCTTCTCTCTCGTCGTAACCAGCGCAAACCTAGCGCTGGTTAGTTCTCTTCCTCTCCTCTCTTTTGACGGTTGGTGAAGCCTAGCACCGACTATCTTTTCTCTTTCTCCTCTTTCGAAACAGTCAGCAATGTCCAGTTCTGACTGCATCTTCCTTCCCTCTCTCTTTTATCCTCTTGTCTTTTCTCCTTTGCCCTCTGTCTATTCCCTTCTTTTCTTACTTCATTCTTTCCCCCACGACCACCACTCTGCTATTCTTTCATTTGACTAAGAGGGATTAGGTTAGCCTCTCATGGAAGTCTTGTCATCTAACCGTAATGTTATTGTGCCAGGATTGCTTGACCTGTTTTATTGCGACTACAGACTAACAATCATGCTTAGCTAGTCGGTATTAGTAACGACCTGTAGTAGTAATCACATCAGCCGGACTTAGTATGAAGCTTGTTTTACTACCATGTCAGGCTGAATACTCGTCTGCTTGATCCTCTCGCTCTGTCAAACTCTTCACTCTCCTATCTTTCTTCCCTTCTTCTTTTTTTAATGCGCCTTCTTGTGTACATTCATGAAAGAGGAAAAGGGGGAGGTTTTACCCACCCGTCTTACAACCTTCCCCATATATGTGTGTAATTGTAGAAAATAAGAAGAATACGAGCCAAGGGAGGTGATTCCGAACTAGTTTCATTACTAGGGGGCTTTCTTCAAGATCTAAGAGGCCGCCCACATGAGCCAGTCCGAGTAAGTTCCAAACCCACCTTTAAAATTCCTCTCTGACCGGTTGGTAAGACCTGCCCCCGTTCTTGAATGAGATTCTCAAGAGAGCAATCTCATAAACATCTCAAGTCTTCCTTCAAAACTTGAGACGCGTGCCGCCCGATCATACAGATCCAGAGGGCAAAATCAAGGCACCTAACCAATGGGCTCTTTTGACAAGATTTGGATGGTTGCACCGAGCTTGGCGAGGGTATTTACCTTAAAATTCAACCTGCGGGGAACATGTCTGAGAGAAAACTCATCGAGCTACATCATTAGGGTTTTAGAAATGTCATGATAGGGCTTGAGGCTATCTTTCCTCACATCGTATAGCCCTTTGAGCTAATGGATTACTAGCTCAGAATCACCAAAGATAGCTAATCGTTCCAATTTTAGGTTTAAGGAAAGTTTGAGCCCTATTATGAGATCTTGATATTCGGCCTCATTATGTGAGTCAATCCTTCTAAGGGAGAAAGACAAGGGGATAACAGCATCTTTCGGGGTTGAGAACACTACTCCCACTCCGTCTCATTCTGATTGGAAGGCCCCATCAAAATACATCTTTCAATCATCAGTTAGCTCGACACAAAACACCTTCTCATCAGGGAGATCACTCGATAGGGAAGAGTCTGCCGGTAGGGGATGTGTTGCTATGAAATCAGCCAAAGCTTGGCCTTTGATGGCCTTCTGCAGTAAATACATGATGTTGAATTCCATCAGTAGTAGTGACCATTTTACCAAGCTCCTCGATAGGCAAGGATGCGTCATGAGGAACTTGACTGGATCAGCTTTTGCAATGAGCTAGACTTCATGACCAAGCAAGTAATGGCGGAGCTTCTAGACCGTAAAGATCAAAGCTAGACACATCTTCTCGATTGATGGGTAGTTCTTATCAGCTCCTTGCATTCTACGACTGAGATAATATAGGGCAGTTTCTTTCCCTTCTTCATTGTTTTGTGCCAGGAGCGCACAAAGAGACTCATCAAGGGCGGTCACGTACAAAATGAGAGGCTTCCTTAGCACTGGTATGGAGAGTACCGGTGGGCTTAGCAGATACTATTTGATATCATTCAAGGTTGCTTGACGTGCCTCATCCCATATGAAAGGTGAATCTTTCTTTAACAGGTGTGTAAAGTGTTTACAACCTGAGAGATTAGAGATGAACCTTCGAATATCAGCAGGCTTTCCCTGAAAAGACCGGAGTTTCTGAAGGGTCGTCAGTGGTGGCATTTCTTGGATTGCTTTGATTTTGATAGGCTCAATCTCCAATCCTTTATACCTGACAATGAACGCTAGAAATTTTCTCGAACGCACGTTGATGGTGCATTTCATGGGGTGTATTTTAAGCTGGTGCAGGCGGAGTCGCTTGAACACTCGCTCCAGGTCATGCATATGAACATCCTTTTCTTTTGATTTTACCACCAAGACATCTACATAACATTCCACCTCCTTATGCAGCTTATCTTTAAATATGGTAGTCATGGCTCATTGATAGGTAGCATCTGCATTCCTCAATCCAAACGGCATCATTGTGTAGCAGAAAACCCCTTTTCGGGTCAGGAAAGTTGTGGCCTCCTCATCCTTCGTTGCCATCCTTATCTTATTGTACCCTGAATACCGGCCCATGAAGGAGAAGATTTGACAATGTGTTGTGGAATCAATAAGCATTTTTCTGAATGATAGTGGGAAGTCATCCTTTGTGTAAGCAGCATTCAAATCAGAAACTCAATGCAAACCCTGATTTGCTTGTTCTTCTTCTTAATTGGCACGACGTTTGCTAGCCATTTTGGGTACTTGACCTCTCGGATAAAGCCTGCTTCCCTGAGTCTACTCACTTCAGCATCGATATGCATTTCAAGATCCGGTCGAAACCTTCTTGATTTCTGCTTTACAGGCTTGAAGGATGAGTCAATACCAAGTCGATGTATTAAGACAGGGCATCTCATGATAGTGTCAGGCGAAGACATCTCAGTTTTCTTACAGGAAGGGGATGTAGTTTTCTTTTTCATCCAGCGACATGTTAGCCGAAATGAATGTCAATCATCAGCAGTTGTCTGTCTGCCTTCTTCCCACACTTCATGGGCTTCTTGAACTTCTCCTTCATCGACGTTAGGCAACCCCAAGGGTTCTTCATCGACCTCGAATACCCCGAACTCCAAGTTTTTAGGTACCCATGCTTTTGACATCTCCACCTCAAATTGGGCTTTACCGATGTAGAGCATGGTGGCTACTTCAAATACTTTCTTGCATGAGATGGGATCGATTTCAAGGAGAGGGAATGCATAAGGTTGAGAGAGTAGATTCTAAAGAACCTTGGTCAATTGGGGGAGAGTCGGGCTCAGAGAGTGTAATGGGGGAGTTATGTGATTCGATGATCATAAAGACAACAACCACACAATCCTTTGCTTTAGGATCACCATTTCGAAGTACTCCTAGATCTGCCATGGGCTTTATTGCAATGGAAGGTTGTGGGGTAGGCTTAGGTGGTTGAAAGATATTATGGGGTACCAGTTGACTTTACTGTACGGCCGAAATGGATTGGAGAGATTGTATGGATTGAGTAAGCAAAGGTTATGAAACCGGATTTGATGCCGACTTGCCAGGTTGTACGGTCGAGTTCAATGTGGATTGGTTAGATTATTAAGAGTATGTGTTGGCAGCGTGGAGGTTGATGGAGGTCAAGGGTTTGAAGATGGTTTGGCAAATGGAACCAATGGTGGTCCCAGGTATTTGAGGAGTGATGGTGGATTGGTTGGGGTATTTGGCTATGGGATGAGTGGCAAACCAAGATACTTCAAGAGTTTTAGCTTATGAGGTTTCTGCATGAGTGGCTGCAACTTCCTCCCAGACCTTCTGTCAATTTGGTCAGCCTCGACTGTTGCACGTCATTTTTTTGTACTTCCATGAGTCCATGCGAATAAGGAGAGAGTCGGCAACAGTCTAGTCTCGCGAGATCACTAAACACCCGCAGACCAAGATTGTGTCGAAAATAAAGCTTCCATCCTAGTGACCTGGGTTTGTTTCCCTCGCACCAAAGAAGGGCCCTTCATTGTAGCCATATGCTAGCGGCTGCGACAGTGGACCAGATCGCCATCATTGCGCTCAAAACATCGAGAAATTTGGGGTCAATTGGACCTCCCTAGCAGTGTCTACGCACATGCGGCCTCGTAACTCATGGGTTTTACCATAGCATGGTGCGGCTTCACCAAACCAGTCTCGGAAATGGGGACTGTTACGATGTTTTCGGCAATAACTTCACCAACCCATCGCACCTTCCTACAAAACCAGTCAGAGCTCAAACGTTGACATGTTTTAGATCACGTCAGTCCCGTCATTTTGACCTATGACATACACTGTGGCGTGACTGAGAACCCCTATTGCTCTGAAGTGGAATGTGGCTAGAGAAACCAAGGAAAAAGTAGAGTTCAACAAGCTCCGGATTCGGTGAAGCATAGTTCAATATCCAAGTCATGGATTGACACGAGGAGAAGTTAAATAGAACCACCTCGCAAAGAGCTACATTTTGGTACAACTCTTGCATTCAATCCGTGGTTCAATGAATGCAAGTCCTCAAGTCACCAAAGAAACAAATCCAACAGGTTGTCGGAATCCCTTTTTTTCTGCAACCTTCCAAATTAGGCAAAGGCACAAATCTACACCAAATCAGCCTAAACTTGGCACAAAACTACTGCAGCAGCCTCATCTTTGACTTGCAAGTAAAGCTAGGAGCCAAAACGATGCAGCTCATAGAAGCATTGGCAGACAAAGTTCACAAAAATGGTCGGACTTACACCCCGACGAGAAAGGCCACCACAACACGATTGAAGGAAATCAAAATGCTCACAATTGAGAGAAGAATGAAGTTATGTAGTTGAAACAGTGAAACAGTTGCCACAAGTTGTAGGACTAGCTTCTAAAGTCTTCTCATGGATGAGCAACCTGCATGCAGGGACAGTCTCGTCATTTGGGTAAAAGATCAAAAGGACATTTTGGTCATTTAGGCTTAATTTTTGGATTTTTTTTTTTTATTTTCCTAATTTTAATTAAGCTTGAATTTTGAGTGTTCACCCCTATTTGGTGAATCCTCTATATAAGCAAACTTCAATCACTTGTAGAAGGAACTTTTTTTTGGAGAGACTCGACAATCCCCTCTCTTCAAGTTCTATTACCCCTGAAGGTTGAGAAGAATCAAGGCTAGATTTTTCTTGTTAGCTTGTCTTTGTGAGTATCTAGACTCTATGGGAGGGGAGAGAGGGCGAGAGAGAAAACTTTGAGAGAGTGAGGATACCCCTGAGTGTGCGGTCTCACAGGTACCCTGATCACGTGGATCACCCCCACCTCACCTTAAATAACTCTCGCTCTCTCTCTCTCTCTCTCTCTCTCTCTCTCTCTCACACACACACACCTCTACCTCCCCATTTGACTCCATCCATGCTGCAGACCACGCCTGCAAGCCTGGCCTCTACCCCCAGGTTTCCCCGTGCCCCCTCCCTCTGTGGTTAGCAACCCCCCTGAGAGGGTGACTAGGGAGGAGGGATATTTGGATCCCATCCTAATATCACAATGAAAGTTAGAGGAGAGAGATTGAGAACTTGAAGTGGGATCCCATCCAAACCATGCTGATAAACAGTCGGAGGGCATCGTAGTAACTTTAAGAGGGCCATCTGCCCAAGCGAGTCCCCGAACCATCAAAGCGGCGCAAGAGCGTTAGCGCTCCAGTTGCAAAAATATCTCTCACCATCGGCCTCCGATCCACAAACAGGAGGATCCTTGCGCCCTCAACACATCGAGCCTCTTTGATTGTTTGATAGGGGGTTTCTACCTTTGTCACCCAGAGGGAACTAGGACCCCACCGACATCATCGACGACTCTTTTAAAGATCTGCACCATGTTACATGCTTCATGAGAGTGGAAGTTTTGCGCTCTCCACTCTTTTAACCGATGCTCAAGATCAAGCTCAGGAGACCACTTAGATTTCTCAAGATTACGGTCCCTGTGTTGCTCGATATGCTCCTTGGTAATGGGAGGAGACTTCTTGTTGGCTCTAAGTGCTAAGGATTCAGTGATTGTCAAGAACCCAGCGGCTTGGGCCACTGTCGTTTTCACCTGTTTACGATGCCGCCTGCTAATGTTACAGCTTTTTATTCTTTGTCAAGAGCCTCAAAGTATGGGCATTCAAAAGCCAGACCTGCCAAAGACGTGTTAGAAGAAGAAGAAGGGGTAGAAGGGTCAGGGATAGAAGAAGAAGAAGGGAGAGAGCCTTTAAGGTGATCACTCGAGTTGGACCGAACCAGGTAGCTTTTAACTTGGACATGCGCCAGGGATCTTTTAAGTCTTTACCCTACTTGGACCATTGCGGGGTGCTTTTAATGTCGTCACCCTTGTCAGACGTGTGCAGGGCATCATTAAGGTCTTTACTCTGCTCAGACCATTGACGGGTGCTTTTAATGTTGTTACCCTTGTTAGACAAATTTTTTTCCTTCACTTGTATCCCTGGTGTGAATAAAGAGAGAGAAGTTCGCGCCTTAGGTCCGCAGGTACCAAAATGCCTATGGACTATGGAAGCCCGAGGTCAATAAGCCCTGATCCAGAAGTGAAATTTTAACAGTCTCAAAATGGCTTAAGAAGGTTTAAGATTATGCTTAAGAGTTTCTTAAGAGCACATACCAAGTTGCGTCGCAATTTGATGAGATTTAGGCAGTGTAGTTGATATAACAGTTTCAAGAAATTCTACCTCTATCATGCTGAAAATGAACTCTGAACTATAAGACTCTTATCATAGCATAAAATGGTCTCCAGACCATTGTCAATAGATTCAGAACGTTCGAAAACCCCCTTGTATCAATTTTCGACGCATTTCGATGCTTTTAGAGCAAGTTATGGCTACATCGCCCAAAATGGGTAGGTCGTACACTATTACGGTGCACTCTTGGTGAACCAATTTCCATTAATGGAAAATTTGCATCACAATTTCGTAGGTAAAATTTCCCTGGTCATATCTCCTTCATCCCTGATCGGATCAAGGTCAAATTTTGGGAGCATGTTCGACTCGTCGACCCGATCGATTTAATATGTGGCACGCATGATAACATGGAGCGACCTGAGAGTAATTGAAGAGAGAATTTTACTGGAAAACTTTCAAATGTAGCACGAAATTTCCAGCAACATGTCTCTTCGATCAAGCAGCCATATCATAACACTCGCGCGTCGGATCGACCTTAAACCAAACCCATTACAAGCATAAGGTCAGAGGCTTCATCTGAGACGAACCTCGCACGTGATGGATGGTCATATTCGACACATAATGAGTCCAAATTTGCTGCAATTCCGGCCACTGAAATCCAAACTCCAGTCAAAGTTTCCCAATTTGGAAAACCATTGTTCGGGCACCAAATCGAGCTGTTCGTTTTGCAAAACGATCGTGGCAACATGATCGACACGCTACAATGAAGAAATCGTCAATTAACACTGAGAAATGGGCTTAATATTAAATCTAAGATTGCATGTTTTTCCGTGTTTTTGCCACATCATGATCATGGCCCGAGAGTCCAATCCGTGGTTCGAAAAGGGTATCAAAACGATTGTCTACCAGAGCCAATCAAGAAAATAATAATATTTTGACCAGATGAAGACCAGAAGGACCCTAAACGGATCCTGAAAGATCGAGAAGATTGCATGGCTATTGTAGGGACCTGTTTGGAATTGTATGGATTGTTGGTGCAGGGGAGAAATAGTTATTTTTCCCTTATTTTCTTAATTTTCTATTCATAAATTAGGTTAAGTTTTAATCATCCACCCATGTTTGGGCACCACTTCTATATAAAGAACGTACCATCTACATGTAAAGGGCCCTCCTTGTTATCAATAGAAAAATCCCTTTTGCTTGAAGTTTTAAGTCACATCTTGGAGAGAGAGAGAGAGAGAGGAGAGAGAAAATTTGGATGGGTTCCCTAAGGTAAATTTCTCTCTCCTCTCTCTACTTTCTCTCTCTTCTTTTCTCTCTTCCTCCTCTATTTTCTCTCTCTCTTCTTTCTCTCTTTTTCTTCCCTCTCTCTTTTTTCTCTCTCTTCTTTCTCTCTCTTTCTTCCCTCTCTCTTATTTCTCTCTATTCTTTCTCTTTCTTCTTTCTCTATCTTTCCTCTCTCTCTCTTCCTCTCTCTTCATTTTATCTCTTCTTTCTCTCTATTCTCTCTTTTTCCCTCTCTCTTCTTTCTCCTTATTCTTTCTCTCTCTTTTACTCTTCTTTCTCATTCTTTTTTCTCTCTCTTCCCTCTTCACTGATGGCAGCAAGCCACCATCTATTTCTTTCTCTCTCTTAACTCTTCACAAATGATAGCAAGCCACCGTCTGTATCCTTTCTCTCACTTCCCTCTTCCTAGATGGTAGCAAGCTATCCTTCTTCTTTTTCATCTCTCTTCCCTTTCTCTCTCCTCTCGTTCTCTCTTCTCTATTCTCTCTCTCTCTTCACAGGGGTAACGATGTGGGCCTAACCTTTTTTACGAGCCTCATTGTCATCCTTGTATTCTCTTTTCTTCTCTCTCCTCTCTTTCTTTTCTTCTCTCTCCTTTCACTTATGGCAGCCAAGCCATTATCTATGTTATTTTTCCCTCTCTTCTCTCTTCTCTCTTCTCTTTTTCTCTCTTCTCTTTCTCCTCGCTTCTTTCCTCTCTCTTCTCATTTCTCTCTCCTCCTTCCTTTCTTTTCTTTATTTCTTCTTTCCTCTTTCTCCTCTCTTCTTTCCTCTTTCTTCTCTTTTCTCTCTCCTCCTTTCTTTTCTTCCTCTCTTCTTTTCTCTTTCTTCTTTATTCTCTCTCCTCCTTCCTTTCTTTTTTTCCTCTCTTCTTTCTTCTCTCTTCTCTCCTTCCTCTCTCTTCTCCGTTCTTTTCTTTCTCGATTCCCTATAACCTCTCTGTCTCCCTCCTCTCACAAGGGCAGTGATGTGGGCCTACCCTTTTTGACAGACCTCATTGTCGTCCCTGTATTCTCTCTCTTTCTTTTTTGTCGTTTTAACAAATGTCAATCAAACCACCGACAATATTCTTTCTCTCTCTTCCCTCTTCATAGAAGGCAACAAGCCACCGATTGTATCCTTCCTCTGTCTTCTCTCTTACCAGATGGTAACATGCTAATGTCTATGTTCTTTCTCTCTCTTCCCTCTTCACAGACGGTAGTCAAGCCACTATTTGTGTTCTTTCTCTCTCTTCCCTTATGTTCTTTCTCTCTGTTTCCTCTTCACAGATGGTAGCAAGCCACCACCTGTGTTCTTTCTCTCCCTTCCCTCTTCACAGACAGCAGTCAGCCGTCCCCTGTTTTCTTTCTCTCTCTTCCTTCTTCACAGATAGCAGCAAGCCACCATCTGCATTTCTTTCTCTCTCTACCTTCTTCTCTTTCTTTCTCCTCCTTCTAAGTATTTTCTTTATCTAGCCCTTTTTCTCTCCCCTTCTTTACTGTAAAATATGCATTGATAGTCCCTTGTCAAGGAGAAGTCGTAAGGTTGTTAGATCGGCTTGAACTCCATCATAATATTTTTGCATACACATTCACGTGTGCGCTCGCCCTACAATAAGGTGGGGTCTTCAGACCCACTTGTCTTGTATTCTAATGTGTGTGTGTGCTGTAGGAAAAGAAGAAATAGGCCAAAGGAGGCGATTTCGAACCGGTCATAAACCAAGGGCGATTCTAGCATGATTTAAGAGGGTGCCCACACGAGTTAGCTCGAGTGCGTCATGGACCTAGGTAAGGCAAGTCCCACCACACACCTTAATTACTTTCTCACCGGTTGGTATTCCTGCTCGTGTCTTATACGGTTCACGAGAGAGCAGTCTCAGGTCCCGGGTCCATATCCAACCTGAAGCCATGTCATCAAGTCACCCCAACCCGAGGGTGAGATTGAGGCATCTAACCAGCTTGGTGACTCCATTGGGGACGCACTACCACATAGTCGGATCGTCCTTGTTTGGCTTGCCTTTCTTCTATTTCCTGATCACTTTACAAACACATGTCTTCGGGTTTGTGTAACCCTTCAATCCAAGTCGGGGATTTTTTATTCCCCACACTCGTGACTCTGCGTCTGGAACAGGTTCCCCGAATCTCACTCTCGACCTTCCTTTTGAGTGTTGACCCCGTGTCACGCTCTTAGGTCTTGACCTGGATTGGTGTGAGGAGGGACCTGAAAGTCCCTCCACCAAAGCACCTTGCATGGGTGACGCACTAGCCACACAGCATGCACCTTGCCACCGGCAAATCACTCGGCGTAGCTGAAAGGCCACTTGTTCCTTTCCTATATTTGGCAGTTTACCTGTCAATGCATCTACTTGTTGTCAAAAGGACACCCCCTATGTTTTACCACAACAGGCCCCTATAACAAGAGGATCGACACACAGAGGAGAAGGTCCTAAGGCTGCTGGCTCACGCACACCCATCAGCACTCGTGTTTCAACCACTCGAGCCACACTTCAAGGAAACCCTCAGGCTGCCCTGAACCACTGTTCAGGCTCGGGTACTCTTGGATCTAGCCCTGTATTCTTGATGCTTACTGCACTACTCGAGGCAGTCCTCTTATTGTGCTTAGTCGAGTACATGAGAGAACACCTCCTCCTCGTCCCTCGCAGCACAAGTTTGCTCACTCTGTGAAAGGTTGTTTCCTCACAAATACATGCTTGCAATCCTCCGCATCCTACGACCCAACCCATTGCTCGAGCCCGAGTTGACCCTCAGGTCACCCGGAACCCTTCGGCAAGTGGCACACATGCGCCACCCCAACGGATGCTTCAGGCTCTCGACCAAAAGGTCACTAGCGGATGTCTCGTCTCCCATTCGTCCCTTCTCCTCCGGATGACCCGCTCAAGACTTGGTACTCGAAGGCTTTTCCTACGAGTATCATCTTGAAGAGCCCTCTTCACATCGGCCCTATTCACAGTGCCCACAAAAGAGATAGGGGCAAGGCTCTTTTGGGGGATGAAGTCTTCCATCCCCTGTCTCTCCTCAAGCCAAGACCAAAGTCCGAGCTGACTCTTGTCCCTGGCTTGCATTCTTTGCCGCACCTCACGGAGATAGCTCGATCATGTTTGAAGAAAGAAGACCTTTCACAATCACGATCCTAGTCTCAGTTTTGGAGGGAAGTACACCAGAGCTTGAGAGCCAAACATGACCGAGGCCAACAAATAGTCTCAAGAGAAGAAGCTAAGGCCCAAGGGGCAATCAAGCCTGCTGACCCCTTGGTCGAGAATCCCTTTTATCCACTATAAGCAGCAGCAAAGCTTGTGATAGAGGAATCCTACATGGTTGTTAACGTCATGTGAGACGACTTGATCGTGCAGCACTTGCGATCCCAAGACCGTCGCGAACCCTTCCTGACCAGATCAACATACAAGGCTCGAGTTTTTTCAGGGTGTGCTGAACCTCTACTGACTGACTTGCCGCACCCATTAGGGCATGTACGTCGGACCTCGATCAATCCTCCTGAGCAAAAAGTCAGCGTTATGGTGGTTGAGGAGCCCAATTATGATCAAGAGGATCGCATGAATTGATTCAAAGACATGATTCATAAAATGATGTAGAAGATCAACCTGATGGAAAGTACTCGACCTCCTGGGAACTAATCTCACAAAGAAGTCAATTCTCCTCATCGACCTAATCTGGTCCTAAGGAAGTCACCCCCTGCGCATGACCATTTCTATTCTCCACAGGTCTTACAAGCCGACATCGATGCCATGGTCACTCACGATTTGCGAGGAAGGTAGATTCTGGGTGTACAAGCTACAGTTCTTTATCAGAAGCCCTATCCGTCTTATATTGACCAGCTCATGTTTCTCCCTAATGACCATAATGGCAAACTCCCGCTCCTCAACAGCACGAGTTCACTGCATCAGCACATTGCCCACTTCTATTCTGTATGTCAAGAATTAGCAGCTTGACTCCCTCCGAACTCAGTGCAGCCTTGGGAAGAAATGGAACAATTGTTTTACAAGCATTTTTATGAGTTACTCCCATGCCTAAAATTGATGTCGTCCAAACATGTGTGCGCAACATCCAGCAGGAGATCTCTTTGCATGTTGAGGCGTCAAACCCGACCTCAATATCAGATTTGATCTCTAAAGTGGTCAAGATAGAGAGTCTCTTTAAGCACCATGGTAAGCTTCAAACCCCAGCGTCAAGTGGGGAAAGCAATCGAAGCTCCAGAAATGGTCGTTCCAACTCTCGGGGATATCAACAGAAAGGATTGATCAGTGATGTTGTCACCGTATCAGACCCCAAGAAGGCTTCACCTCAAACCTTGGATTTCTCTAAGGGGGTGAACCCTCCAAATGCTCAGGGGACACCTCAGGCAGAACAAAAGCCCCAGTCTTACAATACGGTGCCTCCACCTCAGAACCTCAATAGGAAAGACTACTGAGGGGTGAAAAAAAAGAGGGTTTATAGCTTTGATAGGGAGTGGGTCCCCACCTTATTTCGAATGTTGATTGAGCAACAGATGATCACCTTGCTTGAGAGGAAACAGCCAAAAGATGTTGACTTTGTCACCCACAAATGGTATTGTGCATATCATAAAATGTTGGGGCATCCTGTTAAGGATTGTGTCACCCTCAAAGATTACATCAAAGCTTTAATCTAGAAGGGACAGATACAGCTCAATAGCCTCAAAATGGCATTCAGGGCAGTTGAGGCGTATCACATGGTGATAGTTCAAGAAGAAGTCGAGCAAGCATATCGGCTCGATGAACTGCCACCAGACCTCCTTCAAGCGTTATTTTGCATGAGGCTCAAATTTTGAGTCATCACACTAAAGCCGTCAAGACAGCTTAGACACCTTGCTCGAGGGACTGAGAACCTCTGGTCCCTGTTTCACCAAATCTGATGTCATGACTTAGGAGGATGCTTTGGCTTTCAAGTTGTAATGTCAGAGAAAGTATGAGGAGGACACTCTGTCCTCTCTATCTTAGAGGATCAAGCTCAACCCATTGAACTATCAACACATGAGGTCGCCCAGACACAGACCCCTAGTGATGATGTGCTGCCTAAACCTTCTGACTCTGATGAACCCTTGACCTCCCAACCATGGCAAGTCTATCGAGGACGAAGCAGGATGAAATCCATGAAAAGGGAGGCGGTTCGCCAAGTAAGGCCAGCTCCAGGGCCACGTAAACCTGATTACCCTACACCTGTTCTAAAAAATAATAGAAGGAGACAAGCACAAAGAGCCACTCACCGAAAGAGGAAATTCCCTCAACCACAAACTGAGGTTGAGTTCCTGAAGCCTCTCCCTCCATTACCAACCTTGCAGAACTCTTTCACTGAGATAGTCACTCTCGCTAACCAAGACCTGCAGTTTAGTCATGAGGACATTCTTGGGCCTTCTTCAGCTCTGGCTCCCATTACGTCCGATAAGGGTGACAATAGTAAAAGCACCCCCCAATGGTCCAAGAAGGGGAAATACCTAAAAGATTCCTTGCACACGTTCATATCTAGTGATGGCGATAAAAGCTACCTAGATCGATCCAATCTGAGTGAAGACCTTAAAAGCTCTCCCCCTTCTTCTGTCCATAACTCGTTTAGCCCTTCTTCTTCTTTTTCTAACACATCTTCTATAGGTTCATCATGCAAATGCTCAGACTTTGAGGCTCTTGACAAAGAGCAAAAAAGTTGCAACACTAGCAGACGACATCGGAGGAAGCTGAAAAAGATGGCGGCCCAAGCAGTCGGCTTCCTATCAGTTGCTGACACCTTGGCATCCAGAGCCAGCACAAAGCCTCCTCCCACTACTGAAGAGCTTCCCAAGAGGCACAAGAATTGCAAGGGTAAGAAACGTCAATGGCCCCCTGGGGCCGACTTTAAGCATCGGCTGAGGGAATCAAGAGGGCACAGTTTCCATACTCACGAAGCATGCCAGATGATGCAGATCTTAGAAGGAGCGACCAACACTGATCGAATCAGTCTAAGGTTAGGCAGAAAGATACAACCACATGTGCAGAAACTATGCCGTTTGAAGGACCTAGGTCCGCCACTTCTCCCTTACCCTAGCACATCGACCAATCCACCGCTCCTTAAATTCCCAGGAACACCATTGGTCCAATATGCCTAACCACCTCTAAATCCTAAGCCTCCATCAATCTCCATTTTACCAACACCTAACCCTATTACCCAATCCAACCAGCCCACACCAGACTTTGCTAGACCTGGCCAGTCGACATCAAGTTCGGTGGCACAACCTTTACCTACTCAACCCTCACAAACTCCCCAATCCATATCAGTTATACAACAAAGATAGCCGATACCCCTGTTTATGATGAAAATTTGACAGATCTTCCAAAAAAGATCTCTCAGATTTTGACACCTTAAACTAATATAAAAAATGTGGTAGAGAAAGTGGAACAAATCGAACTCAAATCTGAGGCAAGATCTGCCCGGAAATGAGCAGATCCTCTCTCAGATCTTTGGTAGAGCCAGCATGATCTAAGATATTAAAAACATGAGTTCAAGGAAAACTAATCAAAATAAGATCAAAATAAAATCAAAACAGTAAAAGAAGGAAGAAAAAGGAAGCAGCGTATCAGAACCAGCATTCTCTTTGCCTCTCTGAGGGTTTCAATCTTCCTCTTTAGGGTTTCAATCTTCCTCTTTAGGGTTTCAATCTTCCTCCCTAGGGTTTCAATCTTCCACACCTCAAATGGCAAGGAAAAATAGATTTTATAAGGGCTAATAATTTCTTGGAAATGATATCTTACAATAGCCAACAGATCCTCTAGCAAAAAATTCTGTTTTGGGGGATTCGGATCTAGGCAACACTAGTGTCGCACAAGACAAATGTAAAAAAATGCACAAAAAGGTAAGAAAACCACTCCCGGAAAGAAAATTCCAATTTGAGGAAAAAGGGGATGCGCAACACCAGTGGTGTCACTCGGGCAACACTGGTAGTGTCACCTAGTGGTGTCCCCCAAACCTAATTTTTTATAAAATTTATTTATTTTTTCACTTTAAATGTGTTCCTCAGCCTCTTGTGAAGCTCTCAGAGAAAATTTGGGTCCAAATGGATTTTTCTACTATTTTTACTTATTTTTTTGGCAAAATAGGGTGTTTGCAGGATCTGGGTCATAACATGGTATTTGCAGGGTTCTGGGTAAGCAGATTGATTATAGGTCACAAGGTAGGTTGTGTAAACTATGGTTTCGGGTTTACTACTTCAGTATGATCTTAAGGGTTTAGGAAACCACAGAATTTGTCAGATTTAAAATGGGGTATCTACAGTTGCCTCTTTTTGGTACTCCTTGACTTCGAGGGACAGCTGAGTGGCAAAGAAGTAAACACTTTGGCGTTCCCTATCCTTCGAGACGCAGGTGAACATCAAAGATAATTCCATCTTGATATTACATGTTAAGAGGGCACACCAACTAATCCCTCCAATTCATTGCGCTCTTGAACTCACCCACCTAGGGCATTTCCATCTTACGGTTTTCGGCGTGAGAAGTAGGTGAGTTACACAAGTTTGAAACCCGAGTTGGATTTTTTGGCCATGTCACTTAACTTTTGGTTCATAGTTTGAAATTTTTTTAACCCTGGCATCTTCTCTTATTTTCTTAGTTGCCAAGGCTTTCTTTAGGAAAAGGCTTTCTAAAGAAAAAAACTTGTCTAGTCAATTTCAAAGAGAGAGAAGAGGTAGCAACACGGTAATCGCGGTAATGCGGTAACCAACATATACGAGTGTCCAAGCTCCTTCATTTTTAAAACTATTTTAGAAATTTTGAAAACAAGGGGGAAATTTTGAAATAGAACCCAAAACTTGGACAGGTCACGATTTTAACAAAGAAATTAAATTTTTTGAAAACACAAGGCATATAGTGAAAATTTTGATAAGAGGAAATATTTCCAAACACAAGGTTGGTTAGCAGTTTTAACTCCTGCAACCATAGAGCCCTTTAAGCAGTTTAGCGTCATGCAGCGATGGACCTTACACCCGACCCTTTTACATCATATGGGGCTAGACGGAATACACCTGGCCCTTTTACATTATATGGGGTTAGATAGAATACACCCGACCATTTTACCTCATATGAGGCTAAATGGAATATACCCGATCCTTTTACATCATACGGGGCTAGATGCAACTGACCTTTTACATTATACGGGGCTAGAAGTTACCTACTTTGGCTCTTTTATGTCGCACGAGTTTGACGTTGAACTGGATACACCTGACCTTTTACGTCATATGGGGCTAGATGGAATATACCCGACCATTAACATCATATCGAGATAAATGTTACCTGCCTCGGCTCTTTTATGTCGTACGAGTTTAACGTTGAACTAGATACACTCGACCTTTAACATCACACGGGGATAGTCGGTACCTCTCTCGGCTCTTTTACGTTCAACGAGTTTGACGTTTTTTCTGTCTCGGCTCTTTTACGTTGCACGAGTTTGACATTTTTTTTAAATAGACTTTGGTTGGTAGTTTAGGCTCATGCCACCGAGGAAAAGTTTCTTTTTATTTTACTTTTGAAATTGGTCGACAGTTTAGGCTCATGCAACTAAGGAGCGTTTTCTTTTTTATTTGATTTTCTTATATATATATATATTATATATATATATATATATATATATATATATATATATATATATATATATATATATATATTAAGTCTTTTGACACTGGGGTATGAAAATATTTGAGTGACACTAAGCGTGCCGTCCATATATATATATATATATATATATATATATATATTTATGGAAAATGCTACCCCTGTTGGGAAATATTTTTCAACTTGGTCCTATTATGGGGAGTTTGAAAGACCTTTTATTTTATTTTATTGCCCCGTGTTTGAACACATTTTTCAGCACCTTGGTCCCTAATGCAGAATAGGGAGGCAGCAGGTCAATAAAGCCTTAACATACAGTGGAAATTTTGAAAGTCTTAGAATGGCCCCAGAACTGGTCAAGATACTCATAAGCACTGTAAGAGGCCACCTTCCAAGTTTCATCACAATCCGACATATTTAAGACAGTAAACACAGAAATAATTTCAGTAAAATTGGCCTCTAGCACCTAAAATCAATGCATCAAATAGTTATGGGACCACCGTCAATGGATCCAGCACGGTTGAAAAGTCTTATGGGTTTAATCGGGCACTTCAAGAAAAATTTATGGGTAAAATACCAAAAAGAGGTAGGTTGCACACGCTTCCCATGTGCCCACTCTTCACCAAAACACAAATAAAGCTGGCTGCTTTCACAGTCATAGGCAGTGACTTTCAAGGTCCATATCTCACTCGTTCTAAGTCAGATTGCGCTCAAATTTTGTGAACTTGTTCGTCTCATCAAGATGAGAATTTTGATATGTAGTACGCCCCCCGATGATGCTCGAGCAGGAAGAAAAACTAAAGAGAAATTGCTTATCCGTGAAGAAAATTACAAAAAAATAAGCAATAGCACGCCTCATTCAAGTGGCTAATACGCTCGTCTACTCGATCGACGCAAAAAAAATTGCATTATGTGCGTAAGGTCCGAGGCTATCTTTGGTCCAAACCTCGTGTACGATGAATTGTTGGATTTCACACATGGAGGCGTCGAAGCTGCTGTAAATTCCGGCCGCCGGATTTCAAGATTTCGGCCAAAAATTCAAAACGATGAAATCTTCATCCGGACACGAAATTGAGATGCGTTTGTTGCAACGTGATCATGATGGTATGCTCAGTGTGATTCAGTGAAGAAAATGGAGAAAAACATTCAGGAACGAGTGCATTATCCATCTGAAGTATTCAAGATTCATCCAAAATTCATGTCTCATGAACATGGATTAAAAACATGATTCATGGCTCGAAGTTGGTATCAAATCGATCGCCATGCTGAGCCCTACAAGAACAATTATCTTTCGATCAAACGACCATCAGAGCAACCTCGGATCATCATTGAAAGATCACACAAGTTCTCGGGCAGTAATAGGAACTGTTCTGAAATTCCACTCATTGTTAAGAAGGGGAAAAACAATATTTTTACACCCATTTTTAGATTTTCTTTTAATCTAATTCAATTAAATTGTAATTCTATTCAATTTTAGGTAGTTTTTGGGTGTCCACCCATGTTTGGGCCCAATTTTATATAAACATGCAAAGCCAAATTGTAAAAAAAAACCTTCTGTTCATTCTTCAATATTCAATAAAGACTTCAATTCTTACTTGGGTTCATGGGTGTATCTTGGAGAGAGAGAGAGAGAGAGGAGAGAGAAGAAAAGGGTCAGTACCCCTCGATAAGGTAACTTTCTCTCTTTTCCTCTTTTCTCTCTCCTCTTCTTTTCTCTCCCCTCCTCTTTTCCCTCTCCTCTTATTTTCTCTCTCCTACACTTTTCTCTCTCCTCTTCTTTTCTCTCTCTCCTATTTTCTCACCTCTATCGCTCTTTCTTTCTCCTCTCATCTCATCTCGGTCTCTTTTTCTCCCTCCTCCCATCTCATCTCTCTCTCATCTCTCTCTCTCCTCCCGTCTCATCTCTCTCTGTTTCACCCTCCCCCTTTCTCATCTCTATCTCTCTTTCACTCCAATTTTATCATCTCTATCTCTCTTTCTTCCTCCTCTAGTCTATCATGTTTCTCTCTCGCTGCTCCTCTTTCTTTCTCCATTCGTGCATGACGGACCTATCGTCTGGCGTGATACCTTCCTGCTCATGAGACATGAAAAGTGAGTCAGGCCTTAGCCCGAGTGGCGGGTTAGGCCTCTGTCAAATTCACTCCCGTCTCTCTTCTGTCATAGCAAGCGCAAGCCTAGGGCCGCCTATGTTTTTGCTCGCTTTCTTCTCTTCTATCACAATCGACAAACCTATTTCTTCCTGTGTTTTCTCTCTCTTTCATTTCAATCATAGACGGCGTAAACCTATTGCCACTTGTGTTTTCTTTCTCTTTCTTCTTTTTGGTCACAAACAGCACTAGCCTCTTATCGCCTACATTTTCTCTCTCTTCCTGTTCTTCTGACACAGTCGGTGGAAACACAGTGCTGCCTGTGTCTTCTCTCTCTTCTCTCTTCTTGTACAGCCAGCGGTAACACAACGCGGCCTGTGTCTTCTCTCTTATTGTACAGCCAGCAAAAACATAATGCTGCCTTTGTCTTCTCTCTCTTCTCCCTTCTGTCACAAACGGTGGAAAGACATTGCCGCTTGTGTTTACCCCTTCCCCTTCTGTCACAAATGGCAGAAACCCATTACGTTTGAGTCTTCTCTCTTCTCATCCCATCGCCATCTGCGCCTTTCTTCTTCTTCCTTCTCTTTCTTACTTCTTCTCCTTGCTTTTCCCCTCTCTTCTTCCTCGTCCTCATTCTTCCCCCTCTATCCTCTTTTATGGCCTTCTTTCTCTTTCTGTTTTCTTTTCTTTCTTTTACTCTTTCTTTCGAGCAAGAGGGGTTGAGACTAGCATTTCATGGTAATTTTGTCATCTAGCAGTAGCATTGTTTGTGCCAGTCAGTTTTACTATGCTTGCTTTACTGTCATGACTGACTTGCTATCATGTCAAGCAAGTTGATATTCATAATGTCGTCTAGTAGTAATTTGGTTAAGCCGATTTGAGTTACCGAGCTCGTTTACTATCATGCCGAGTCAATTACCTGCTAGTTTAGTCACTCTCACTGCCTGGTCAAATTCTTCTCATCCTAATCTTAATTCTCTCATTCTTCTTTTCTTCTTTTTGAATGTGTGCACGCCTGTGTGCGTTCTCCCAAAGGCAAGGTGGGGTCCGTTGACCCACTTGTCCTATAACATTTTCCATGTGTGTGTGACTACAGAGACATGATAATACAAACCAAGGGAGGTGATTCCGAACTAGTTCTACGACTGGGGGGCTTTCTTCATGATCTAAGATGGCGCTCACACAAGTCAAGCAGAGTAAGTCTTGAACCCACCTTAAATTCCTCTCTTATCGGTTGGTCCACCCGCCCTTGTTCTTGAGCACGGTTCCCGAGAGAGCAATCTCAAGTCCCGAGTTCCCTGAATCCTGAGACACGTGCCACCCGATCATACAGATTTGGAGGGCGAGATCGAGGCACCTAATCATCTTCACGACTCCACTGGGGACTTACTACACGTTAGTTAGATAGTGTTTGTTTAGCTAAGTTTCTCCTTTTATTTTCTGTATCTGCACTTATGGCTTTCAGGATCTGTAACCCATTCATCCGAATTGGGGATTTTCTTATCCCCGCTTTCGCGAATATCCCCAAGGAATAATTTCCTCGAACTTCGTTCACAACCATCCTTTTGAGCAAAGACCCCAGGTCTAGCTCCCAGGTCTTAACCAGGATTGGAGTGAGGAGGGACTTAAAGGTCCCCAACTATCCGTCTCCTAGCTCTGGTGGAACTTTCGCCAAGGCTCCATGCATCGGCAAAACTTCTGTTGCTACACACAGCATGCACCCTACCATCGGCAGCACTTGTCTGTCGTATTGCGAAGGTACGTCGGAAGGCTGCCCAATCCCTTGTTTCAAAAGGCGAAAAAATTTCCATTGCTTCTATGGGTCGTTGCTAGGCTACCCCCCACATTCTTGCACCACCACGAGTCTCTATCGCTAGAGGCTCGACACATCGAGGTGGAGACCCTGAGGCCTCCACTTCTGGCACACACCATAAGGCTCGTTGATCATCCACTCGAGCCACACCTCGGGGAAACCCTTATGTTACTTCGAGTCAGTGTCTAGGATCAGACCTCCTAAGGCCAGGTCCTGCATACGCTGTTCATATTCATCCCACTGCTCGGAGCATCGCTGTCAATGCCCCAACTCGAGTACACAGGAGACGAGATTATCGTCCTCCTACTCACCACACATTAATGCACCCTATATGGGGCAGGGCACCACCTGTTCTTTTACAGACACCTGCTCGCAGTTATCGGCCTTCTAAGGCTAGATCACTTGCTCGAGCAGGAGTTGACCCCCAGGTCCCCCATGATCCTTCTTCAAGGGGTGCACACGCGTCTCCTCCACAGACAACCATTCGCCCTCGCCTCAAATGTCCTCATGAGTCAACCCTGTTCATGCCTACTCCTCGTTCTTCAAGCAAGCACCTCCATCCTTGGTACTCCAGAACCTTCCCTAAGAGTACCATCCTGAACCAACCTCACCATCTCGGTCATGTCTCAGAGCTCATAAGAGAGCTCGAGGCAAAGACCTGATGGAAGATCGAGTCCTTCATCCTCCCTAGCCCAAGAGGACTCCAGTCCTTGGCCCTCATCCGTTGCTGCACCTGATGAGACAACTCTCTCTTGTGCAAGAAAGGTTAATCACCCGTAGAACCTGATCACAGTTTTGGCCCGAGGTTCATCAAAACCTCAAAGCTAAACGTGATAGGGGTCTGCGAGTTTTGACCAAGGAAGTGACCAAGGCAGTCGGGGCAACCAGCTCTGTTAACCCTGTTCGCCTAAATCTGTTCTACCCTCTTCAAATGACGAAGCCTGAAGAAGAAATCCATGAGCCCTGCATTGTGGTAAATGTTGTAGAAAACGACCTAGCCACTCCGCAGCCCCGGTTCTAACATCGTCGATAACCGGTCCTCACGCGATCGGCATACAAGAGTCAAGTCCAGTCGGGGCATGCTGACCCCTTGTTTACTGATCTACCGCGTGCGACTCGTCACGTTCGCAAGCCCTCAAATGCAATTAAGGCTGACCTCTCTAAAGAAACAATCATCGTAATGGTTATAAATGAACCTGACTCGCAAGAAGAGCACATGAAGAAATTCGACGATATGGTGTGCGCAATGATGGAGATAATAGATCGTATAGATGTCGCACGACAAACAACTAATCTTGAGGTCAATTCCCATCACTCAAATGGTGCACCTCCAAGGCAGCCCCTTCCATCTGCCTCACAGGACAATTCTCTCCCTCACCCTGTCTCACAGGCAAACATCGATGCTATGATTACCCATAGCTTAAAGAACAGACAAATTTCGGGGATACAGGGTGCAACGCCTTATCAAAGGCCGTACCCTTCATATATTGACTAGGTGTCGTTTCCTTCAGATTACAGGAAAGGGAAGTTTCCCCTATTCAACGGAACCACCTCCCTGAATCAGCATATCGCCCACTTCCAGGTGGCGTATTGAGAAACAACAGCTGATGGGAGACTCCTCCTTCGCCAGTTTGTTGAAACCCTTGATGGCCCAGCTTTTTAGTGGTATGTTAGACTTCGCCCAAACTCAGTGAATGCTTGGGAGGAAATGGAGAACTATTCCACCAACGTTTCTATGAGTTCGAGAGAAAGATTCAAACCATCGAGCTTCTCACCATGACCCAAGATCCCCATGAGCCCGTGGAACAGTTCATATCAAGGTGGAGAAATTTAGCTGCTCGCCATCCCAATCCTATGCTTGAGAAGGAAGCAGTTCAAACTTGTGTGCGGAACATGCGACCTGAAATCTCTCTACATGTTGAGGCCTCTAATCCAACTTCCATGTCAGAGTTGATCTCTAAATCAGTCCGTAAAGAAAGTCTATCATGCCACCATGGCGGGACACGACAACCGCCTACAAGCCCAGGGAACAACCGGGGCAATGGTAGCTCTCGGACTAACACCCGGGGCAACCAACAAAAAAGAGTGATCAGTGTAGCTATCATGGTCACTGATCCAAAGAGAGCTCCCTCCCAACCTCTCCAAAGGGGTGAGCACAGCAAACACAACGGCTCAAGCAAGCAAGCAATAACAGTCAGACAACCAAGTACCCCCACCTGCGAAGCTTAATCGGGATGACTATTGGACTAGGCATATTTAACAATTCGAAACTTTCAAAAAAAAAAAAAAAAAAATATTTATATATAATAAATATAAATAAATAATAATTCTTTACAATGTGACGGTCCATAAAAGTATTATGGTCCTTAAGGACCATCACCACTTTGTTAACCTTTTTTTTCCTTTCATTACCACGTCCTTTAGTGGACGTGGGCTTTAAACGTTTCATGCGTAATATAATTGTTACACCTCATGTAACTTAGTAAAATAATATAATAAGGTATCTTAAGAATTTAAATACGAGAGGCAAGAACTCCCACCCTGGAAAATTTTTGAGATCTTTCTCTCTCTAGTCGAAACGCAGTAAGCTCTATCTCTCTCTCTAGCCGAATTTTTATCGAAAGCTCCTTCTCAAATATTTTAGGTAAGTGACTTCATTATCTTGAAAATAATCCGTTCTTTTTAAAAATGAAATGAAATAACTACTTCTGCTTATTATCATGAATTTTAGGCGCGTTAAATTTTATGCGCAAGCAACCTCATTATTTTGAAAAATAATATTTTTAATAAAATTGTGATATTTTATCTATGTTAGAAATTTTAAATGCTGTAAATTCTTAGAAATAAATTTATTTATTTTCTTGTCTATTGTTAGAGAATTTTAGATACTGTCAAATTAGTAGAAATAAATGTGATATTTCTGCTTTTAGTAAAATTATGAAATTTCTTTCTACTATTTTTGAATATTTAGACATTGTAAAATTCATGTGCAAATGACTGCCTTACTATTTGAAAACTGATATTTTTGCATTTGATTATAACATTGTCTGTGAAATGTTTATTTGCAAAATTTGACATCCTATAAATTGTGATAATTCTGTATTCCTGAATTTCTATAAGAATTTTTTTTTTTATACATATTAGATTGACAATTATGCTAAAATGTATTTACGAATTGCTACCTTTCTAAATTTGAGCCCAAAATATTTGACTGGTTATTTTTGAAATTTTATTGAAAGTGACTGTTATTAATGGTTTCAGTGAAAGTCATATCAATAATTTCAGTGATATGTTGGGTATATGATATTGCTGCTTTCGAATGTTTAAAGAGATTTAGAAATACTTTAAGTATGCAAGTGGACTCATCCAGTTCGCCGGTGAGGTATAAGTGGATCTATTCGGTATGTCGGTAGGGATTAAGTGAACTAATCCGGTATGTTGGTGAGGTATAAGTGGACCTGTAGGGATTAAGTAGACTTATCTGGGATACTGATAGGGATTAAGTGGATCCATCAGGACCCTGATGGGGTATATAGGTGACCTACTTGGGATGCCAGTAGGGTATTTTGTGAAATCTTTTGAATTATACACTGACGTTAAAATGTTATACGCATTTCAATTATTCCAATTATACTTAATTATGCATTTTTGAAAGTGAAACTGTTTATGCATTTTTGTTAATAGATCTTCTTTTTTTAAATATTGATATCCTTCAACCATAATTATTTTTAGGATTATGATGATCACTTACTGAGTAGCCAAACTCATCAAATTATGGTAAACATTTTTCAGAATAACTATGGTTTCATTTTGTGTGCTCGTCAGGATCAACTCTGGAAGATATTGTAAATGTGCTTCACCATCTAATAGAAGACAGCTTGAAAGGGCAAACAAGAAGCCAAGGCTCTTGCCACTTCAAAGCCCAATACAACCATGTAAAAAATGTGGGAAAAACCATGGATCGAGCCCTTATTATTGGAATACTGGAGCCTGTTTTAAATGTGGAAAATTGGGGCACCAGATTAGAAAATGTCCTAGCTTATAGATGCAACAGCTTCCAAAGCAGGGAGAGATAGCTCAAAAGCCTCAGATGAAGGGAAGAGTATTTACGATCACCCAGCAAGACGCTCAAGCCTCAAAATCAGTGATCCAAGGTATTCTTATTATCTTCCAAAAAGTAGCTCATGTTTTGATTGATCTTGGATCTACTCATTCATTTGTGTCACCACACTTTGCATCCCACTTAAAGGTAGGACCAGAACAATTAGAATACATTCTAGAGGTAGCCACACCAATGGGAAATTCAAGTGACACCAATATAGTGTACAAATCCTGTGTAATAAAGATAGCAGAAAATGAACTGTGGGTTGATTTAATACTTCTAGAAATTCAAGAATTTGATGTAATCTTAGACACGGATTGGCTTTCTGCATACCATGCAAGTATTGCGTTACAAGAAAATAGTTACCTTTTGTATTCTGGATCAACCAGTATTTTACTTCAATGGTATCAAAGAAGACTCCCCATCATATTTAATCTCTTGTATTCAAGCTAATCGCCTCCTTCGAAAAGGGTGTCAAGGCTTTCTTGCCTATATCAAAGAAGATAGGAAGGAAGAGATAAATTTGGATACCACTCTGGTTATCCGAGAGTTTTTCGACGTTTTCCCTGAAGAATTGCTCGGATGACCGCCTGACAGGAAAATTGAATTCTCTATTGAATTATTGTCAGGGGTAGCCCCAATTTCTAAGGCACCTTACAGAATGGCACCTGCAGAACTTAAGGACCTCAAACAACAATTGGAAGAATTATTAGATAAAGGCTTTATCAGGCCCAATGTGTCACCTTGGGGTGCTCCGATATTATTTGTTAAAAAGAAAGATGGGACCATGAGATTGTGCATCTATTATAGACAGTTGAACCAAGTGACAGTGAAAAATAAGTATCCATTACTTAGAATTGATGATTTATTTGATCAATTACAAGGATCACAAGTGTTTTCAAAACTTGATCTTAGATCTGGATACCATCAGCTTAAGATTAAAAGTGAAGATGTTCCCAAGACAGCTTTCAGAACAAGGTATGGCCATTATGAATTTTAGTTATGCCTTTTGGATTAACCAATTATGGATTTGATGAATCAAATCTTTAAGCCCTTTTTGGATAATTTTATTATAGTATTCATCGATGATATTTTAATTTATTCCAAGAATCAGAAGGAACATGAGCAGCATGTAAGAATGGTATTGAAAATATTAAGAGAAAAGAAATTGTATGCCAAACTTAGTAAATGTGAATTTTGGCTTGAACAAGTGACATTTTTGGGACATGTCATATCAAAGGAAGGTCTATCAGTTGATCCTTCAGAGGTTGAAGCCGTTGTTAATTGGAAACAACCAAGTAATGTGACTGAAGTTCGAAGCTTTTTGGGATTGACAGGATATTACAAAAAATTTGTAGAAGGATTTTCTCGAATCGCAACCCTATTGAGTCGATTGACACAGAAAAATGTCAAATTTGAGTGGACAAGTGAATGTGAGGAGAGTTTTCAAGAACTAAAAGTTCGATTAACTTTGACACCTATTTTAACAATTCTTGAGGGGAGTGGGGGATTTGTTATTTATAGTGATGCTTCACATAAAAGCTTGGGCTGTGTATTAATGCAATATAGGAAAGCAGTGGCATATGCATCCAAACAGTTGAAAGAATATGAGAAAAAATATCCAATTCATGACTTGGAGCTAGCTACAATAGTATTTGCTTTGAAAATGTGGAGGCATTATCTATATGGAGAGCAATTCGAAATATACACAGATCATAAGAGCTTGAAATACCTCTTCTCTCAGAATGATTTAAATATGCGGCAGTTAAGATGGATGGATTTCTTAAAAGATTATGATTGTACAATCCATTATCATTCAGGAAAAGCTAACATTGTGGCCGACGCTCTAAGTAGAAAATCTACAGGAGGCTTAGCTCATCTAATGATCCAAGAAATGAGATTGTTAGAGGAAATAGTGGATTGGCATCCGGCTCCATCCATTAATGGTATGATAAGTATGATTACCAACATTAAGGCGAAACCCCAATTAATCCAACAGATTCGATCTGCACAAAAGAAAGACCCTCAGCTTATAATAATTGTGGAAGAGGTGAAGATGGGAAAGAGAGAAGAATTCTCTATATGTAGTGAGGATTTGTTAAGATTCAAAGGTCAGGTTTGTGTCCCGAATGATGAGAGTGTAAAGAAAGCTATCTTGGAAGAAGCACATCACTCTCGTTATACGATACATCCCGAAAGTATTAAAATGTATCAGAACCTGAAGAAAACCTTTTGGTGGAATAATATGAAAAAAGAGGTAGCACTATTTGTATCTAAGTGCCTAACATGCCAGCAAGTAAAAGCTGAGTATCAAAGGCCCGCTGGGTTGTTGCAGCCTTGACCCGTGCCGGAGTGGAACTGGGAGTACATCTTTATGGATTTTGTCTCTGGCCTGCCTAGAACAAATTCAAGACATGATAGCATTTGGGTCATTGTGCACTGGCTGACCAAAGCTGCCCACTTTCTGTCTATTCGCATGACGTACACTTTGGATCGACTGGCCCAGTTGTACATTAAGGAAATAGTGCGGTTGCATGGAGTTCCGGTCAGTATTGTATCGGATATGGATACTCAGTTTACTTCTAAATTTTGGGCTAGGCTACAGTCAGCCATGGGGACGAGACTCACCTTTAGCATTTCCTTTCACCCCCAAACTGATGGACAATCGGAGAGGACCATCCAAACCCTGAAAGATATGCTGAGGACCTGTTTCATTGACTTTATAGAAAGCTGGGATGACCATTTACCGCTGATTGAGTTTGTTTATAATAATAGCTTTTAAGTCAGTATTCAGACGGTGAAGCCCTATATGGAAGGACATGCAAGTCACCTATCTGTTGGGACGAGGTTGGTGAAAGAAAGTTTTTGGGGCCAGGTAACCACAGATAAGATATCACTAATTCGAGAAAGGCTTAGGACAGCTCAGAGTCGGCAAAAGAGTTATGCCAATAACCGAAGGAGAGATCTTGAATTTGAGGAAGATGATCGAGTTTTCCTAAATATCTCACCAATTAAAGGCATTATGAGATTCGGCAAGAAACGAAACCTGAGCCCATGTTACATCTGACCATTTGAAATCCTGGAAAGAATCGGAGGTGTCACTTACAGACTTGGCTTACCACCCGAATTGATAAACGTCCATAATGTCTTCCATGTATCATCACTACGAAAATATCAGCCCGACTCATCCCATATCTTGAAATATGAACCTTTACCAATCAGGAAGGACCTATCCTTCATTGAGCAGTCAATTTTGACACCGGATAGAAGGGTACAAGTCTTGCGAAACAAGAAGGTTCCTTTGGTCCATATATTATGGCAGTACCATTCAAGAGAGGAATCTACTTGGGAATGAGAAGACAATATCAGAGAAAAATATCCATAACTTTTTCAGTAATCAGGTACACAAATTTAAAGGACTAAATTTATTTAAGGGGAGAAGAACAATCCTAAACTTTCAAAAATAAAAAATAAAAATAAATAAATAAATATATATATATATATATATATAATAAATATAAATAATTCTTTATAGTGTGATGGTCCATATAAGTATTATTGTCCTTAGGGACCATTACCACTTTGTTAAAAAAAAATTTCCTTTCATTACCACGTCCTTTAGTGGGCGTGGGCTTTAAACGTTTCATGTGTAATATAATTGTTACACCTCATGTATGAGGTGTAACGTAATAAAATACTATAATAAGGTATCTTAAGAATTTAAATAGGAAAGGCGAGGACTCCCAACCTAGAAACTTTTTGAGATCTTTCTCTCTTTAATCAAAACGCAATGAGCTCTTTCTCTCTCTAGTCGAATTTTTATCGAAAGCTCCGTCTCAAATATTTTAGGTAAGTGACTTCATTATCTTGAAAAATAATCCGTTCTTTTTAAAAATGAAATCAAATAATTACTTCTGCTTATTATCATGAATTTTAGGCGCGATAAATTTTATGCGCAAGCGACCTCATTATTTTGAAAAATAATCTTTTTAATAAAATTGCGATATTTTATCTATGTTAGAAATTTTAAATGCTATAAATTATTAGAAATAAATTTACTTTTTTTTCTTGTCTATTGTTAGAGAATTTTAGATGCTGTAAAATTGTTAGAAATAAATGTGATATTTCTGCTTTTAGTAAAATTGTAAGATTTCTTTCTACTGTTTTTTAATATTTAGACATTGTAAACTTCATGTGAAAATGACTGCCTTATTATTAGAAAACTAATATTTTTACATTTGATTATAGCATTATCTGTGAAATGTTTATTTACAAATTGATATGCTATAAATTGTGATAATTCCATATTTTTTAATTTCTATAAGAGTTTTTTTTTTTATACATATTAGATTGGAAATTATGCTAAAATCTCTTTACGAACTGCTACCTTTCTAAATTTGAGCCCAAAATATTTGACTGGTTATTTTTTAAATGTTATTGAAAGTGATTGTTATTAATGGTTTCAGTGAAATTCATATTAATAATTTTAGTGATATGTTGAGTACATGATATTGCTGCTTTCGAATGTTTAAAGAGATATAGAAATACTTTAAGTATGCAAGTGGACTCATCCGGTTCGCCGGTGAGGTATAAGTGGACCTATCCTGTACGCCAGTAGGGATTAAGTGGACTCATCCGGTACACCAGTGAGGTATAAGTGGACCTGTAGGGATTAAGTGGACCTATCTAAGACGCCGATAGGGATTAAGTGGACCCATCAGAACGCTGATGGGGTATATAGGTGACCTACTTGGGATACTAGTAGGATATTTTGTGAAATCTTTTGAATTATGCACTGACGTTTAAATGTTATACGCATTTCAATTATTCGAATTATACTTAATTATGCATTTTTTAAAGTGAAACTGTTAATGCATTTATGTTAATAGATATGCTTTTTGAAAATATTGATATCTTTCAACCATGATTATTTTTAGGATTATGATGATCACTTACTGAGTAGCCAAACTCATCAAATTATGGTAAACATTTTTTCAGGATAACTGCGGTTTCATTTTGACTGCTCTTTCGGATCAACTCTGGAAGATATTGTAGTTGTGCTTAAACTTTCTTTTGTTAATTTGTAAGAATTCTCCATTGTAAATTTGTCCTATCAAGAGATGTATAAATGTTTTGACTGTCACATCTCTGGAATATTAGTATTGTAAATTCTTGGGGCGTGACAGCATAATAACAAGGTCTACCCATTTGAGAAGGAGTGGGCCCTTGCGCTATTTCGATTATTATTCGAATAGAACATGATCGAGCTCCTCAAGACAAAGTTCCCAGAGCAATCTGAGCTCGATACTCAAGCAAATTACTGTGCTTACCATCAAAGGGTCAGCCACCCCACAAATGACTTCTTCATACTATAGGAAATTATCGAGGCCCTAATTCAGAGGGATCAGATCAAGCTTGAAGAGTTGAAGACAACTTTAGGGGCAGCAGAAGCCACCCATGCAGTGACGATCCAAGCAGAAGATGAGAACCCTCGTTTCCTTCACGCTTTTTTTGTTATAGTGCTTCAGGAACGACTAATCACACCAAAACTGGCAAGGGAGCTCCGACGCCTTTCTCGGGAACCTGAGGACCGTTGGTGCCCATACCACCAGCTATGGGGGCATTATGTGTTTCCATGATATAATCACAAAGAAAATACAGGAATGTCAAGAGTCTTACAACGTTCCAGTAATTCATCCCAAAGTCACTGCTCCACCGGTAAGAGAGGACCTCCCAACACAAGACCTTCGTAATAATGATTCAGATACTGTTGAACCCTTGACTTCCCAGCCATGGATGGTCCACCATGGGTGCAGCAGACTCAAGTCCTTAAGGCGAGAGGCAGTTCACCAAGCTAGGGTTGTTAACAAGCCTAGAGACATGAATCAAGCACCACCACTGAACACCAGAAGAAGACGGGCACCAAGGGTTGTTCGCCAAAGAAACAAGACGGCTCAACCGCCAGTCGAGCAGGAATTTCTCAGGCTTCTTCCCCCACTGCCAACTTTACTAGACTTCATCCTAGGCACGATCCTCCTTCCTTCCCCATCCCATCAAGAGGACATCCTCGAGTCATCTTCTCCTCAGATCATGTCCAATGAGGGTGACGACGTTAAAAGCATTCTCTAATGGTCTAAGCAAGGGAAAGACCTAAAAGGTCCCCCCGCAAATGTCCAACCCTGGTGAAGACGTAAAAAGCTACCCAAATCGGTTCGATGAGGGGAATGACCTTAAAAGTCCGCCACCTTCTGACCCTTCTCCTTCTTCGTCTTATGCTTCTCATCCTTCTTCCCCAATGTCTCCTGCAGGTACAATCATGAAATGTCCAGACTTCGAAGCTCTCGATAGAGAATTTGAAGGAATCAACATAAGCAGGATGCAACAGAAGCGGTTGAAAAAGACCCTGGTCCAGGCAGCTGGATTCTTAACAGTTGCTGACGCCCTGGCAGCTTGAGCTAAAGTAGAGCCACCGTTCTCAAAGAAGCACAAAAAGTCGAAGCCAAAGAAACCCCAGTGGCACCTTAAACCCGACTTCGAGCAGAGATTGAAAGAATCAAGGGGGTAAAGCTTCTAATCTCAAGAAGCTTGCCACATGGCACAAGTCTATGAAGTACCAGCTAGCGCAGGGAAAATGCTACAGACACCCGTGTAAAGACCGCGTGATTCATACGAGGATGCTCCTCACTCCACAATCGCCGAATCTCAAATCAAACCCCTACAACTTCATATGTTGTCCACTTTGTAGGTTGACCCTTCTATCCCTCGGTTCAACAAAGGTGCGGAAATCATGACTTACCCTGGAACCCTCTTTGAAGAAGAGATGTCAGAATCATCGGTCTTTGCACTTGAGATGAACAAGAGGCCCTCAAAAGCCGATGATGAGGAGTTGCAAGAGGCCCCGAAAGAATTGTTAGAAGGTGGTCAAGCCCTAGCTGACGAGCTCAAGGAGATAAATCTTTGAGACAAAGCCGACCCCAGGCTCGCTTTCATTTCAGCGAATATGTATCCAGAAGAGAAAGGAGATTTCACTACTTTCTTGTGAGAAAATCGAGACATCTTTGCCTGGCATTATCATGAGATGCCTGGTTTAGACCCTCAAGTCGTCGTTCATCATCTTGGCATCGATCCAACTGTCAAACATGTTAAACATAAATCAAGAAGGTTTAGGACTGACCTTGAAATGCAGATAGATGCCGAGGTGACCAAACTCAGACAAGCAGGCTTCATTCGCGAAGTCAAGAATCTGAATGGCTAGAAAATGTTGTTTTAGTCAAGACGAAGAATGGGTAAATCAGGGTTTGCATTGACTTCTGCAACCAGAATACCACCCTTCCTAAGGATGACTTCCCGTTGTCATTCACCGCGATGCTCATCGACTCTACGGCTCACTGTCAAATCTTTTCCTTCATGGACGGGTACTCCGGGTATAATCAGAAATGGATGGCGCTCAAAGACGAGGAAGCCACTGCGTTCTTAACTCCAAAAGGGCTCTTCTGCTACACAATGATGCCTTTCGGATTGAAGAACGCTGGTGCCACATATAAGAGGGCAATGACGACCATCTTCAGAGATATGATGCACAAAGAGGTGGAGTGTTACGTAGATGACTTGGTGGTAAAATCCAAAGAGAAAGATGCTCACTTGAGAGACCTTGGAAAGGTATTCGAGAGACTACGCCTTCATCAACTTAAAATGAACCCATTGAAATGTGCTTTTGGGGTGCGTTCAGGAATGTTCTTGGGGTTCATTGTCAGACAATGAGGGCTTGAAGTTGAGCCAGTCAAGATCAAGGCAATCCAAGAATTTTCGTCACCAACCACATTGCGAGAGCTACACTCTCTTCAAGGGTAGCTGGCGTATATCCGCAGGTTCATCTCAAATCTCTCAAGTCGTTGTAAATCCTTTACACACCTATTAAAGAATGTTACTCCATTCATCTGGGGTGAAGCATGTCAGGCAGCCCTTGATGACATCAAGCAATATTTACTTAACCCTCCAGTGCTCTCTACACTAGTGTTGGAAAGACTCTCATCTTATATATGACCACTCTTGATGAGTCACTTGGGGCATTGTTGGCACAAAACAATGACGAGGGAAAACAAATAGCACTGTATTATCTCAGCCGTAGGATGCAAGGGGCCAAGAAGAATTATCACCCTATAGAGAAGATGTGCTTGGCCCTAATCTTCGCAGTACAAAAACTTCATCATTACTTGCTTGGTCATGAAGTGAAACTCATATCACAAGCAAATCCTGTAAAATTTCTCATGACACGCCCATTCTTGTCAGGACACCTTGCTAAGTGGGCATTATTGCTGATGGAATTCAACATCACATATGTCCCACAAAAGGCCATCAAGGGCCAGGCCTTGGCTGATTTTCTCGCGGCCCACCCCATATCGACAGAATCTCCCTGACGAAGAAGTATTCTATGCAGAGCTTACGCATGCATGAGAATTGTACTTCGACGGAGCCTTCCAATCAGACTGTGGAGGTGCCGGAGTGGTATTCCTAACCACGAAAGGAGGAGTATTGCCACTTTCTTTCTTTCTCTTCGAGGCCGGTTCTCATAGATAGGCAGAATACCAAGCCCTTATAAATTGGGTTGGAGCTAGCCTTCGACCTAGACTTGGAGCAGCTCAAGATCTATGCTGACTCTGAGTTGGTTATTCGACAGCTCAAAGGGATCTATGATGTGAGAAAAGACGCAGTCAAGCCTTATCACGATAATGCAAAATCGTATATGGCTCAGTTTGAGGATGTATCCTTAAGTCACATTCCCAGGAGGATAAACTCACAAGTTGACGCACTTGCAAAACTCAGAGCTACAATTCAATTATTCTCATCAGGACCCACTCTTGTCTGAGTGGCAGAATGGAGACACATTGAACTAAGAACCAAGGTAGACACAGATGATGAGAGAAATATCTTGCCCGAGTGCCCTCCTTATTCATTCGGGGCGCTTCTATCAGCTAAAGAAGTAATTAAGACTGAACTAGAAATGACACGAAGTCAAGGAGCTAGGGTTCGAAACCAAGAACCAGATTTCTTCGACCCAATTGGAAAGAGCTCGCTTTAGACGGTCATTTGATGGTATTCTTCTTAGATGTGTGGACGTGCAAGAGGCAAATAAGGTGTTGGAAGAAGTACACTCAGGCATTTGTGGACTACACCAGTTCGGTCCTAAGCTCTAGGAACGAATATGCAGATTAGGGTATTATTGGTCTTCCATGATTGCTGATTCCTTAAACTATGCTATAAAGTGCCAAGTATGCCAAATACCTTCAAGCCTTGATCACCAGCCTCCAGAGCCCTTACACCCTACAATGGCGTCATTGCCCTTTTCACATTGGGGTATGGACATTGTAGGACCTATCAACCCTCCTTCGGCACTGGGTCATGTCTTTATTCTAACTGCAACATATGATTTCTCTAAGTAGGCTGAAGTTGTTCCTCTTAAGCAAGTTCCTGGGACAATAGTGGCCAACGTCGTTTGACATCACATTATATAGCGGTTTGGAGAGCCTGACATGATTATCTCAGATAATGGCCTCAATTTCGAAGTCATCATATCATTCGTCTGGTTAACCAATTTGGTTTTGAGTGGAAGTACTCGACTATGTTACCACCCTCGGGTGAATGGCTTGTTGGCTGAGGCCTTCAATAAAACCCTGTGTAATTTTTTACGAAAATCGATATTAAAGACAAAGAAGAACTGGAATGAGCTATACTACTACACAAAATGCTACTGATTCCACGACTTACTCTCTGGTCTATGGGGGTGAAGCAGTTTTAACCCTCAAAATTCAAATCCCTTCACTGCGTGTCACTATACATCAAGGACTAACCGAAGATGAGAGAGTCAAACTCCGGTGTCAAAAATTGGATGCACTCGATAAAAAGAGGCTAGAGGCTCAGTAGAACCTCGAACTTAACTAAGGGAGAATGAAGAGGGCTTTTGACAAGTCAGTCAAGGTCCGCTCATTCGCCCGTGGGGATCTAATTCTGGTCATCAAGTGGCCGATTGTTATGCATAGCCGGTGTAAAGGGAAGTTCGAACCAAAGTGGGAAGGTCCCTTTATAGTAAAAAAATTCTCGCCAAATGGAGCCTACATTCTGGCACATCCTGATGGAGAGGAGGCAATGCCCCCTATCAATGGGCGATATTTAAAGAAGTACTATCTATGATGCATATTCAAGAAAAGAGACTCAATGCAAAGCAAGCAAGACAGTCCAAACAAAGTTTAACTCTTTTCATTGCAGTAAAAAGTAGTTACAAGCCAAAAAGCAAATTATTAAGGAAGTTGCAAGTCTCTTCTATCTGAGGAAAAGAGAACAGTTGACACCAAAAGTGTTGCTCTTGCATATGAGGATAAGAGAACGATTACAAACCAAAACCCGCAGTGTTGCTCTTGCATCTGAAGATAAGAGGATGGTTACAGCCAAAAGAAATGCTCTCTTCATGAAGAAGCAAACCCACCAAAGAAACACCCTCATCGTGAAGAAGAAGCAAAACTACTTGGAGAGTCAGCTTCAATTCATCTGACGAGCATCATCAAAGAGGATGGTTACATGTCAAAAACTACAATTCATTTCCCAGTCAGATTCAATTCATTTGACGAGTATATCAAACATACAAAGCAGACTTCTCTAGCAAGGAACTGGCCTATGATGGAGAGCATACCCTGTTCACAATGGATGCCCTTCCACGGAACAACATGGACTTCACTATTGTGCTGGAGGATTTGGCTTCCAACGGGCATCATAAGCCAGGATTTACTACTCGTCACCACCCTCCTCCTACCCAAGACAACATCGTGCGTGAACATCACCGCATATGGCTCATTGCTGTGCGCAACAATTACCACATGCGACTCACTGCCACATGTGAGAAACATCGTGTGCGTCATGACACCCACCATGCACTGGTAATGCACCGTATGAAGCTAAAACCAGCAGTGTCTTCCAAAGGCTAGCGCCGGCTGTGTTGCTAACTCCCAGTGCCGATTGTGTCCTCCAAAGGCTAGCATGCTAACTCCCAACGCTGGCTGTGTCTTTCGAAGGCTAAGTGTTGGTTGTGCTTCTAACCCCCAGAGTCGACTGCCTTTTTTGAGGGTCAGCACCGACTGTGTATTCTAAGTTAGCGTCAGCTGTGTTGTGACTGATCACCTCCCGGTGACTCTTCATTTTCGTGCCTCCTCGGTTTTGGAGACCGCTCGTTTTCCTTCATAAGACGCTTCGTCTACCCCATGATTGCATTATTTTCAACGGCAACCGTTCGCCTTCTCGGCAACCTTTCAGCTTCAACGATGGTTTGTCTCCCTGTGCCCTTCAGATTCTTGTTGAAAACACCCTTCCGCAGCCTAAAATCCTCTTCGACTTCCTCCAAGTTGTCGGGAAACCACTCACACCTATCGAAAAACTACCAAAAGCTGTCGGAAAGCCCTAAGCAGCCCTCTGTTGCAATTTTTGACCTCTCTTCCCTTCGCCAAAACTAACAAAACCACGGTCAGAGTTCCCCTATTCCCCAAAAAAGCCCCTGTGTTGGCTGGGAAACTCCTACAACTCCAATGAAATCTTGCCTCCTTTCTCACAGGCATCTCCTTACTCGGCCGGAACGTCCCCTGCCTGCTAGCAAACCACCTGCTAACCCTTGCCGGAACACCCTATGTTTGCCGAACCTCCTTGCTGATAATCTCTTTCTCACTGTTAAAACTAAATTCACCTTAAGTCTTTTTACCCTTCGATGAAAAACAGTGACAATGGGGTTTACCCCTTTTTATAGTTGATTGTTTCCTCAAATTCCCCTCGCAAACTAAGAATCCCAGCCACGTCCAAGGAGGCCAAAAGTCAATGGGTCGGACTGGGTCGGGTTCTGATTCGAGGCTTGAGGCAAATTTTACCACCGCCCATGAAATCCTATGCAATAGAGACTAGGACCGAATCGAGCTCGAGTCAAGACCCGAACACTAACCCACACCTAGTGCCAATTGTATTCTCAACTCAACGCCGGTTGCATTTTTAACCCAGCACTGGCTGAGTGTTCAAGAGACAGTGGTTGGGCATCCTCAGTGCTGGTTGCATTTTCAACCTAGCGCTGACTGCATTTTCAATGACCCAGCGCTGACTGAGTGTTCAAGAGATAGTGGTTGGCCGTTCTCAGTGCCGGCTGCGTTTTCAAAAAGCTTAGCGTCGACTAAGTGTTCAAGGAACAGTGTTGGTCTTTCTCAGCTCCGACTGTGTTTTAAACATTCCATTACCGAACACCCTACGCTAGAATCGTGTGTGTCCTACCATTGTTATTCCCAGTCAAGTTACACCTTGACTGTGGCCTATTATCCCCAGTGGTGTGGTATCAGGTCGTTCAATTCAAGCCATGACTTCTCATCCCCAGTAGAAGTCATACTCGTATTGCAGCTCATTATCCCCAATGAAGTTAGGATCGTTTTTATTACTGTTACCCCAATGGGTATGGTTCACACCTAGCTGGGTCATCTTCAATGAATTTGTTCTCTATTGAGTACTATTTTTCATCTTTAAAGGAATCGTACCTGTCTCCTTATTCCCAATGAAGTCATCATTCCCATCTGAACCCCTTGTCTCCAAACTATTTTATCCCCAGGGAGTTAGATTGCTATCTACAAGACCTATTCCCATGAAGCTTCACCTATATGGCGACCCACACAATGGTCCATGTTGCATGACCTTAAACTGCACAGCTGTGGTCTAGGTGCACGACCCTAAACTGCATGGTCCAAACTATACGACCTTAAGCTGTCGCAGAGGTCTAGAAGCACGACCCTAAACTACGCGATCTAAATGATATGACTCTAAACTATAGTGTACGCTCTGTCGCATGACGTTAAAAGGCCCAACACCATGGTCCAAACTATATGACCTTAAATTGTAGCGGAGGTCTAGTCGCACGACCTTAAACTGCGTGGTCCTAGTTGTATAACTTTAAACTGCATAACTATGGTCCAAGCTATATGACCCTAAGCCATAGTGCACGTCCTGACCGCATGACCTTAGTTGATTTGCAAAGGTCAAAGAGGCGCGACCTTAAACTCACCCCCTCATATGCGCACACATCTTTTACATCCATTTTCACACATGTCTTCCCTAACCGACCCATTTGTGGGTGCACACCACCTTCATTACCTCCCCAATGAATCTATTTATTTCATTATCCTTTATCATTCCCCAGTGAGTCTAACTCGTGCTCACAAAGTGGCGAACCATCCCACCACCCATACTCATCATTAACTAGTGGGTCATCTCTTTTCACCCACCTTTCGTACATCATCCATCTTTCACAGGTTGCCTCGTGCCATCTTCCCAAAGTGAGCTAAAACCACTACAATACTCACTCCATGGCCTCTACAAGCTGCAATTTATAACCATCACGGTCCAGCTGTATGACCTTAAATTGCAGTACACGTCCTTATCGGATTACGTTAGAAGGCTTCGCATAGGTCCTGAAGGCATGGCCCCAAACACGCCTTCACAAAGAAAAAAGAGAAAAACATAATAATGGGTATGGTGTATAACTAGTCAAGGAAACGCCATTAGTAAAAATGATAGACGAACATAGTCATCAAACAGTGAGCAAAACAGTTTCGTAAGAATTAAAAAAAAATTGGGCACGATGAAAACCTGAAAGAGCACAGTGAGTAAAAATGGAAGAATAAGGATAGACCTCGCCGAAAGGTCATGAGCAAAAGAGCCCCAAATAAAAGGAAGTTGGGGAAAACCGTCTGTATGGTGCCGCTTCCCAAGTTGAAGTGAAAATCCACGAAAGGACGTTTGGATTAATAAACAGGTTGATGCAGCAATCACCCCTACATGTGACTTTAACTTGCATTTCAAAGAAGAATCCTCGGTGTCACAATACCAGGACTCAAAAATACGAGCTTCAAGGAAAATATTCCAACAGCAAGGACAAAAGATTCGCCAAGAAGGTAAGACAAGCCTCATGAGGATGAGCATTATTCCCACGAGATCACCGACACACTCTAAAATGCTAAAGACACCCACGAAGGCAAGAAACTAACAACGTTAGGGTGGAACCTGCTAGAGACTTCAAGGTGACGCCTCCCCAAAATCCCTCCCTAGCCGACAGGCCCAGACTTTCGAGATAGGCCAACAAAAAGCCCTCGACTGGACTCGACAGGAGACGGACCACAAAGGTACCCTGCTTGTCAAAAGCAAACCTGGTGTAGCAGCAAACAACACTGACCAAAAGATCTTTGGCTGTAAATCCAAAGACAAAGAAACCCAGACCAAATGGGAATAATTCCCTTCACCATGGCACTCAATTGCCAGACGGGCCTGATTTTGACTAACGAGATCCTGACAAAATCCTCAGCTTCACAATCATAAACAGTCCACATAAGGGTGAGGACTTCAATAGGATCCCTCAAAAAAGTCTCTTCTTCCCCTAAAGTCTCCACAGATGGACCTGTACATTGCATCCAAACGTCTGAGCATCCTAGTTACAGCATTGCGTGAATCTCCTCGGTGTTCACATGGTCCTTTGCCTAGGAAGACAAAAGTAATAAAGTCGAGTGAAATTTTTTGAATGTTGTCCTTCTTTCTTCTCTCGAAACACAACATTCGGTAGGGAAAGCTGTTTGAACACATTTTTCAGCACCTTGGTCCCTGATGCGGAATAAAGAGGAAACAAGTCAATAAAGCCTCAACATACAATGGAAATTTGACAGTCTTAGAATGGCCCCTAAACTGATCAAGATCTTAATAAGAACTCCAAAAGCCCAGCTACTAAGTTTCTTCGTAATTCGACATATCTAAGACAGTAAACACAAAGAAACAATTTCGGTAAAATTGGCTTCTGACTCCCTAAAATAAATCCCATAACTATAACTATATTTTCAATATGTCAAACAGCTATGGGACCAACATCATTAGATCTGGCATGGTCGAAAACCCCTATGGGTCATGTTTCGACTTAATCGGACACTCCAGGAGAAAGTTATGAGTAAAATACTAAAAAGGGGTAGGCCGCACACTATTCTCGTGTGGCCACCCTGCATCAAAACACCAATAAAGGTGGCTATTTTCACATTCACAGTCAGTGATTTTCGGGGCCCATATCTCACACATTCCAAGTTGGATCACGCTCAAATTTTGTGAGCGTGTTCGTCTCATCAAGATGAGCATTTCAATATGTGGTAAGCCATGTGACGATGCCCAAGCAGGGAGAAAAACTAGAGATAAATAGCTAATTCGTGAAGAAAATTGTAGAAAAATCAGCAACAGCATGCCTCATTCAAGCAGCCAAATCACGGCGCTCGTGCTCTCGATCGACATGAAATCAATTGCATTATTTGCGTAAGGTCCGAGGTGATCTCTTGTTCAAACCTCACATACAATGAATAGTTGGATTTCACACATGGAGGTGTCAAAGCTGCCGTAAATTTTGGCTGTCGGATTTTAAGATTCCCGCCAAAAACCCAAGATAATGAAATCTTCATCCGGGCATCAAATCGAGCTGCGTTTGTTACAACGTGATCATAACATCATGCTTAGTGGATTCGATGAAGAAACTGGAAAAAAACATCAAGGAATGAGCGCACTATCGATCTGAAGTTTTCAAGATTCATCCAAAATTCAAGTTTCATGATCATGGCTTAAAAACATGATTCATGGCTTGAAGTTGGTATCAAATCGATCGTCATGCTGAGCACTACAAGAAAAAAATTATATTTTTATCAAATGGGCATCAGAGCAACCCCAAATCATCCATGAAAGATCATGTAAGTTCTCGAGCAACAATAGGGACTGTTCTGAAATTCAACACATTGTTCAGTAGGGGCAAAACAGTCCTTTTGCACCCATTTTTATATTTTCTTTTAATTCAATTAAATTGTAATTATCTTCAATTTTAAGTAGTTTTTTTATGTCCACCCATGTTTGAGCCTAATTCTATCTAAACATGCAAAGCTAAATTATAAAAAAAAAAACTTTAGTTCATTCTTCAATATTCAATAAAGACATCAATTCTTGCTTGAGTTCATGAGTGCATCTTGGAAAGAGAGAGAGAGAGGAGAGAGAAGTAAAGTACCCTTCAGTAAGGTAACTTTCTCTCTCCTCCTCTTTTCTCTCCTCTTCTCTTTTCTCTCTCCTCTTCTTTTCTCTCCCCTCCTTTATTCTCTCTCTCCTTCTTTTTTCTCTCTTCCTCTTTTCTCTCTCCTCTTTTTTCTCTCTCCTCTTTTCTCATCCCTATCTCACTTTCTCTCTCCTCCCATCTCATCTCTATCTCTCTTTCTCTCTCCTCCCGTCTCATCTTTATCTCTCTTTCTCCCTCCTCCTGTCTCATCTCTATCTCTCTTTCTCCCTCCCCTTTTCTCATCTCTATCTCTCTTTCTCTCTCCTATTTTCTCGTCTCTCTCTTTCTCCCTCCTCTAGTCTATCATGTTTCTCTCTCCCTGCTCCTCTTTCTTTCTCCATTCACGTATGGCAGACGTATCATTTGGCGTGATACCTTCCTGCTCATGAGACATGAACAGTGAACTGGGCCGTGGCTAAAGTGGTGGGTCAGGCCTCTGTCAAAATTCTCCCTTCTCTCTTCAATCATAGCTGGTGCAAGCCTAACGCCGCCTATGTTTTTTCTCTCTTTCTTCTCTTCTATCACAGCCGACAAACGTATTGCTTCCTATGTTTTCTCTCTCTTTCTTTTCAATCACAGACGGTGAAAACTTATTGTCGCCTGTGTTTTCTCTGTCTTTCTTCTTTTTAGTCACAAATGGCACAAGCCTATTGTAGCCTGTATTTTCTCTCTCTTCCCGTTCTTTTGACACAGCCAACAAAAAAACAGTGTCATCTGTATCTTCTTTCTCTTCTCTCTTGTTATTCAGCTGGTGGAAACACATCGCCACTTGTGTCTTCTCTCCCTTCTCTCTTCTTGTATAGCTAGTGAAAATACAACACCTCCTGTGTCTTCTCTCTCTTCTCCCTTCAAACAAAGACAGTGGAAACACATCGTCGCCTATGTTTACTCCTTCCCCTTCTGTCACAAACGACAGAAACCCATTGTCATCTAAGTCTTCTCTCTTCACATCCCATCACCGTCTGTGCCTTTCTTCCTGTACCTTCTCTTTCTTACTTCTTATCCTTGCTATTCCCCTCTCTTCTTCCTCTTCCTCTTTCTTTCCCCTCTATCCTCTTTTATGCTCTTCTTTCTCTTTCTGTTCTCTTTTCTTTCGTCTACTCTTTCATTTGATTAAGAGAGGTTGGGACTAGCATTTCATGGTAATTCTGTCGTCTAACAGTAGCGCCCTTGTGTCAGTCAAAGTTACTATGCCTACTTTATTATCACGACAGACTAGCTATCGTGTCATGCTAGTTGGTATTGATACTATCATCTAGCAGTAATTTTGTTGAACCGGTCTGAGTTACCAAGCCTGTTTTCTTTCCACATTGGGTCAAATACCTACTAGTATAGTCACTTTACCGCCTGGTCAAATTATTCTCATCCTAATCTTAATTCTCTCATTCTTCTTCTCTTCTTTTTGAATGTGCACGCCTGTGTGCGTTTGCCCAAAGGAAAGGTGGGGTCCTGTGACTCACTGGTCTTATAACATTTGTCATGTGGATGTGATTATATAAACAGGCCAAACGAGGCGATTTCGATCCAATTCTACAACTAGGGAGCTTTCTTCGTGATCTAAGAGGGCTCCCACACGAGCCAGCCCGAGTAAGTCCCGAACCCACCTTAAATTCCTCTCTCATTGGTTGGTCCACTTGCCCTTGTTTTAGAGCAAGGTTCCTAAGAGAGCGATCTCAAGTCCTGAGTTCCCCTGAAACCCGAGACGCATGCCGCTCGATCATCCAGATCTGGAGGGTGAGATCGAGGCACCTAACCACCCCTGTTGGGGGGTCCTTGTTCTACTTGGCCCTATTGGGGGGTTCTTGTTCATCAGTAAGTGTGTGATTTTATTCACCGCAGCATAGTGGAATACTTTCTTTGCATACACTTTGCGAATTGCATTCTAACACATTCAGTCCCCTAATTGTAGGGTTTTTTGCTCGAATTCCCTGCTATTAGGTCATCATACGCACACACTCGGATGAGCTTGCCTCATTTTGTCTCGGAGGTCCAGTCGAGAGAAAAAAGCTCCCAGACTAGCAAATATCGTCATTGACGAGGTTCACCCATCTCCTATATGTGGTAGTTAGTAGTAATACTCATACAACCATGGAGTGCTTGACTAGTTTCAAGCCTTCATAACAGGTGTGGGAAGTTGGCTTCGAGAGCGAGACCATATGACTAACAGTTTAAGCTCTTGTAGTACTCCTTTCTAAAAGGGTTTTGAAAATTGACGGTTTGAACAATCAAATTGAAAGACATTTTCAAAAGGGATGGGCCTTACCGTTTTGCCACCTGTTGCCCCTTTGGTGGTCATTTTCTTTATTATGTTTATTTTTACCCGAAGATGATGAAAGGATTTCCCTGTGGGATAGTGAGAACTCAAAGGTCTTGCAGTTGTCCTTTCACCTTTGGAGCTTTCATCCAGTGATTCACTGGTCTTTGAATAGTTCTCTGAATTCTTTCCGGGTTTCCATCTTGGAGAAGTCTCAACGTACTTTCAGGGTTCATCGAAGTCACTTCGGTTTTCCACTCATGTCGCCCTCCCACTTCTTTCTCAGTTGATACTATTGGGAACCTGCAGGGTTTAGGAGGAGTCCTCGTCCTCAGGGTCTGCTTGTGCAGTATTGTTGGAACTTGCAAGTACTTTTTTGTTCATGAGCATTTGAATTGGAAGCTCCTTCTTGGAGATTTTTTCATTCTTTTTTTCTGTGATGCCTTTTCAGGTTTTTCGCCACGCTCTTGAGCCTTTTACAAGTAGTATTTTCTGAGATACATCACATTAATGGGGTCGTTGAGTTTGTACCCCTCTTAATTTTTGATTTTGTAAGAATTGTTTGCGTGCACTCATGTAACGATGAATGGCCCCTTCCAATTAGGTTTGAACTTGCCTAAAAGGTGTGGATTTGCAGGAGTTTGGAATATTTTCTTGAGATGTCCCCTTCAGTGAATTGTCGAGGAACTTTTCTTTGGTATGCCCTCTCGATTCTACACTGGTAAGCAACGGAATTTTGTGTTTCTCGTAGTCATCTTTCATTCAGAGTATCGAGGGCAGCGATTCGTGCTTCAATCTTTTGTTCCTCATCTGACTTTTTGTTAATAAGCACTTTGAGAGGCAATATCTCAACTTCAATGGGTAGCACTGCTTCCATACCATACACCAATGAGTATGGGGTCACGTCAATAGGAGTCTTCTCAGTTGTCCGAGCGTTATTTAGCTTTTCGTGCCAATCTTTGCCATGTTCTATTATTTTATCTACAATTCTGAGAAGTCCTTTATTTGTGGCCTCCTATTGTCCATTTCCTTGAGGGCAGTAAGGCGTGGAGAATTTTTACGTTATCCCAAACTTTTTACACACCTTAGTGACCTTTTCATTTTTGAAGTTAGATCCATTGTTAGTAATGATTGACTCAGAAACAAAGAATCTGAATATGATGTTGTTCTTTATGAAACGGGCAACATGTTGTCCCTCAATATTGATAAATAATGTGGCCTCTACCCATTTGTGAAGTACTCTATAGCCGTTAATATAAAACGATGGTTGTTTAAGGCTTTTGGTTAGATCATTCCGATGATATCAAGACCCCACATAGCAAAGGGCCATAGGGCGGTGTTGAGTTTAGCGTACAGACAGTGCATGGATGAGGTATCCATAAAGTTAACATTTGGGGACACCTCTTGATGAACTTCCAACAATCTTCAGCCATGGTGGTCTAGTAATAGCCTTGGCGCCTGATTTTTTGAGCTAAGGAGGTTGCCGCAGAATGACCTCCTTCATTGTGAAACTCTGTCAGTACTTGATCGATTTCTGGCTAAATAGCACATCTGAAACTAGCACATCTGAAACTAGGAGAGACACTTCCCCATCATTCTCATTTTCTTGCTCCATTTCTTCTTCGATACTTGGTGGAGAAGGACCATGTTTGTTTGTTCCTGATGGAGAATGGGAGTGTGGTGATTCTGAAGGAATATCAACCATTGAAGCATGGGTCGCAAGGGTGTCAGCGAACTGATTATTTTCCCTAGTTACGTGCTTAAAGGTGATTTTCTTAAAATATGGGATTTACTTTTCCACCTTTTCTTGATAGGGTTTGAGATTTTCTTCTTTCACTTTCGAAATCCCTTAAACTTAGTTTATAATGAGTAAGGAGTCACCAATGACTCGTATTTGCTGGATTTTCATTCCCATATCGTTCTCGATCTTGGCTATCAAGGCTTCATATTCAACAATGTTATTGGTACATGGAAATTCAATCTGATGGTTGTTGGCATTAAAACCTTCTCAAGGGAGCATAGTATGATACCTATACCTGACCCGTATTCATTCCTTGCATTGTTGAAGTATAGCTCCCGAATTGAGTCCTCAATTGTGAAGAGATTCTCATCAGGGAGATTTGTGTTGACGGGAGTGTTATCAAGCAGTGCGTGTTCAGCCAAGTGGTCAGCAATGGCTTGTCCTTTGATCGATTTTTGAGTAACATATTCGATCTCAAACTCGCTCAATAGCATTCTCCACTTCGCCAAACGTTTGTTAAGGATTGGTCTCTCCAATAGGTACTTGAGCGGGTCAATTTTTTAGATAAGATTGACTGTACGAGATAAGACATAGTGTCTTAACTTCTGCATGGCCCACACAAGCGTCAAGCAATGCTTCTCCACGTCTATGTATCATGTCTCAGAGTTGACCATGGTTTTACTGATATAGTATATCATTTGTTCTTTTCCATGTTCATCGTACTATTCTAACATTGCCCCCATGGTCTTGTCTTTCACAGATATGTATATGAATAAGAGTTTCTCTGGATTATGAGGACTAAGGACGGGAGGTTTTGGTGAGGTACTCCTTGATTTGATCAAACGCTTCTTGGCATTCATTATCCTATATGAATGGGGCATCCTTCTTAAGAATCCTATTGATCAGAGCGCACTTGTCTGCCAATTGTGAAATAAAACTCCTTATGGCTTGTATGCTCCCTTGAAGCCGAGGAGGGGGCATTTCATGATGGCTCGTATTTTGGACAGGTCCACCTTAATGCCCCTTTGACTTACTATAAAACACAGTAACTTGCTGGATTCAACTCCAAAGGCACATTTTTAAGGATTGAGTTTGAGTTGATGTTTCCGAAGTCTTTAAAAAATGGTTCTCAAGTTGGTGAGATGGTCAAACCTGGCCTTCGACTTGACTAGAATGTCGTCGACATAGTCGTCCATGATGGTGTGCATTAAGTCATGGAAGATGCTAGTCATTGCCCGTTGATAAGTTGCCCCTACATTTTTTAGGCCAAAGGGTATGAGACAGTAGTAGTAGGTTCCCCATTACGTTATGAATGAAGTCTTGGTTTGGTCTTCTTCTGCCATGAGGATCTGGTTGTAACCCGAGAAGTTGTCCATGAATGACAACATCTCATGCCCCATAGTGTTTTCGACCAAGCATCTATGTTTGGTAATGGGAAATTGTCTTTGGGACATGCCTTGTTGAGGTCTCTCTAGTCGACACACACTCGTATTCTCCTGCCTTTCTTGGGTACGACCACTATGTTGGCCAACCATTCTGAGTAATCGACGAGGGTAATGAAATTTGTCTTGAGCAGTTTATCAAATTCTTCCTTAATTTTGAGCTCAAGGTGGGTCTTTTGACGTCAGAGTTTCTTCCTTCCAGGCTTTGTCCCTTCGTTGAATATTAGGAGATGTTGTACCAATGTGGGATCTAGCCTTGGCATAACATCGTATGACTAGGGGAAGACATCACGATATTTCTTGAGAAAGGAAATCATATTTTCCTGCTCCTTAGGAGATAGGGAGGTTCGAACCTTGGTAAACCTTGGGTCCTTCTCAGTTCATAAGTTTACGTCAATTGTCTCTTCGATGATAGATATTGGGTCAGCATCGAACCTCTTCTTGAATTACTCAACATGAGAAGTGAGTTCCTTAGGTTGAGGGATTTCTTTAGACTCTTGGCTCTCTTGATCTTCGTCTTGGTCGTCCAATTCGTCGACTTGGGTATTATGTACCATTATTGAGCTATTTTGAGTGCTCGCTGTTTTTAAAAATTCTTTTTCCTTATTATCAATTTTATCACGTTTTGAATTTTCAATGGTTTTTGAAATAACACAAGAGGTGTCCCTTATGGGACTCGCGAGAGATATGTTGGGGACTAGTCGTGAAGGGTGGCCACCTAGCCACCCTACGCCTATCCCTTTTTCGGCACTGGGACTTGAAGGTATCGCTGGTATGCTTCCAGTGATTCTCAAGATAGAGGAATGATTGACTAATTTCGTTCCTACGTTTGAAGACATGGATGAGCACGTTTGGCTGGGTTAGAGTCGATTGTACATACCTTCAAATCCAAGTCAGCAAAAAGGACTTCAATTCCTAGTTCTTGTGTGTGCTGAGGTGTGGAAGAAGAATTCCTGATCGTTGGGGAATCAAGGATCACCTTTGACCATTTTGAAGGATGGGCATTGAGAGGATCGAGGCTTTGAATGCCTCCAGATACAAAACCCGGATAGCTTGAAGGCTTCATTTGGCTTCGAAATAAGGTGAGAGGACACCTAAGTCCTCTTCGATCCCCGTTTTCAATTTTGGCTTGGGGTGATTCAGAAATTGCCTCTGTTACGCCTTACCCTTGACTCCCCAAGCCTTGGCATGCTTGGAAGCCTTGAAAGAATAGCATGTGCCAAGCTTCGAGGGACCAGAAACCGTATCGATGTTGACATTAAATAATGTCATCCATCGATGCAGAAGTTTGCAAGATTTTGAGAACAGGGTTGCGCCTCTAGGTGTAAGTTGGCACAATCGGCTCATTCGAAAGAAGTGAGAAGGATTTCTCCAAGCTCAACCCCGACGGCTACCTTCCTATTACCTATACTAGGATTGAGGAAAGAAGGGGGTTCAACACATACCTTCGCGACACCATTTTTAGTCAGAAATTTGAGGTATTGATGAAATGTAGAGGCGACCATGAGATTTTCATGCAGCCATGGTCTTCCTAACAGTATGTTCAATGAAGGTTTTATGTCCAAGATGTAAAACTTTATCCCTTGGACGATAGGGCCGATCTTGCGTGTGAGCGGTAGTATGCCTTCAGCTTGTCTCTTGGTCCCGTCGTATGCGACGATAGTTAGTTGACATGGCTCGAAGTCATCCGGGCTTTTGCTTATCTACTTCATTGTTTTCATGGGGCATATGTTTAAGGATGCCCCATTATCAACAAGCACTCTCCATATCTCGTATCCATGTATGAAATAATGATCAGAGGTTGAACATGAAAGCAGTTGAAGCTGGCTGGGATGTCATTGTCCGTGAACACAATGGCGTTGGTGCCATAAGTTGGTTGATCATTAAAAGGGAACAATAATGATGATTCTAAGGAGGTCAGTGTTATAAACACTTGCAATGAGGAAGATGAAAATGGAAGAATGGGAAGCCCCAATACAAATGAAGGAAATATGGGTTGCGAGCCATTTATGGGTATAGAATTTTCATCTGAAGAAGAAGCAAAATTACTATATAATGAATATGCAAATTACTATATAATGAATATGCAAGGCGATTGGGATTTAGTATGCACATGGGGAATACAAAAAAAACACAACATGATGGGGTCATGCGCTCTCATAAATTTTTATATTCAAGAGAAGGATTTCGTTCAAGGAAAGTTGATATTGGAAAAGCTACTCGGAAGGTACCAGACACAAAAGTTGGTTGCAAAGCAATGATGAAAATATGTAAGAAGAATATTGATAATTGGATTGTTACACGGTTTGAGAGAGACCACAATCAAGTGTTTGTGAGCCCAAGTAAGGTTCGTTGCCTCCGATCACATCAGGCTGTTTCTGAATGTAAGAGAAGTATTATAGATACTTTTCATAACGCCGGGATTTCTACTAAAAAGATTATGAATGTCTTTAGAGTAGAATTTGGTGGAGACTGTAATTTAGGCCTAATGGATCGTGATTATAGAAATGAGCTCAAAAAGCTTAAAAAGAAAAGTCTTGACGATAATGCTCAATTTCTCTTAAATTATTTAAAGCGCATGCAAAGTGAAAATCCTTCCTTCTTTTATGCAAATGATATAACTGACAATGTCCATTTAGCAAATATTTTTTGGGTTGATGCTAGGTCAAGGAATGCATATCAATGTTTTGGGGATGTAGTGATTTTTGACACAACCTATAAGACTAATAGGTTTAAAATGCCTTTTGCCCTTTTTACTGGAATCAACCACCATACAAATTCTACCTTATTTGGGTGTGCACTTTTAGGAGATGAAACTGAATCATCATTTGTTTGGCTTTTAGCAATGCATGGCAAACATCCAATTACAATAATTACCGACCAAGACAAGGCCATGCAAGGAGCTATTGCTAGTGTATTCCCGAACGTTGTCCACAGATTTTGCAAATGGCACATCTTAAAAAAGGTCAATGAGAAGTTGGGTAGCATTTGTGCAAAACATCCTACTTCTGTAAGGGAGTTCCTCAATTGTATTTGGACCAAAACAATTGAAGAGTTCGAGAGCTCATAGGGATTGTTTATTGATAATTATGAGCTGAAGGAAAATAACTGGTTACCATCATTATGTGATATTCGACATCAATGGATACCAGTCCACTGGCGTGGTACATTCTTTGCAAATTGCTCGACTACCCAGCGAAGTGAAAGTATGAACCATTTTTTTTCATGGGTTTTTTAACCCTCAAACTACCCTGCAAGAATTTGTTCTTAAATATGAAGAAGCTCTTGATCATCATTACAACGATGAATCCTATTTAGATTATCTCACTTCTTATTCTACACCAACTTTGAACACAATACTACTTATGGAGAAACAAGCAGCAGATGCTTATATCATGACAGTGTTCCTTAAGTTTCAAAAGGAACTGGATGAAGTGATATCAATTGTGATAAATAAAATTGGGGAGGATGGGTCAATCAACACAAACAAGTTGATCGCATATGAAAAAAATAGCAAAGAATTCGTAGTAACTGAAGCAACTTGTAGCTGTAAATTGTTTGACTTTTCTGAGTACCTTTGTAGACATATGTTAGTCGTTTTGCATCGTGAACATGTTCAAGAAATCCCATCCCAATACATTTTGAGGCGATGGACAAGAAATGCCAAGAAATGGGCTTTATTAATTGAGCATAACAAAGGAGTGATGGGAAATTCCATGGATTCTCTATTCTCATGATTCAACTATTTAAGTCGCGAAGCAATTAACATTGCAGAGATTGGGGCAAAATCTACACGTGTTTTTGATGTGGTGTTGTTAGGATTTCAAGAATTGAGGCAAAGAGCTATCCATGATGAAAGTAGTGAAAATGCAACACAAGTTTGCACTATGGGCAATGAAAGTAACATGGGAGTAGCTACGTCAACAAGTGAAATAAATCTAGATTGTTCAACAAGTGATATTATATTGCAAAACCCATTACTGGCAACAACAAAGGGCAGCCCCTCAACCATAAGAATTAAAGCACCATCAAAAAAGAAGCCGCGGAAGCTTGTTACATGCCATATGTGCAACAAAGTGGGACATAATTCATGCACTTGTTCATTAACAAAAAGTAGTGATTCACACATTGCAAGGGTAAAATATTGATTATGTTGTAAATATTGATTACCTTGTACTCTTTTTATCTACTTTTTTTTCTTACTCTCACCACTTGTATGACAAGTTATTTTGTCTTTTAACTTGATAGATTTTGGCCACGACATTTGGAACCTCTTAGTGATAACCTATTATATATTTGCTTGGTGATGGTTTTTTACCCTTTACATGCAGTTTGATGCAACTACAACATTTTGTTCTGACCTTTGTGGATAAGTCCCACTTTTGTTATGAAGTTACTCATTGAGAGAGCCCAGCTCAGCATCCAATGTTCTCGCTAAAGAGGAGCAACACAAGACAACAAACATGGGAGTTTTTTTAGCACGTTTTTTAGCATATGGTCCCCCATTTATTTATATCTAAACTTTTTATTTATATTTTGGATGTAAAGCATTTTTTGAGCCCTTTTGCGGGTTTTTGTATAGAGCAACTTCTTTGTGGGCTGCTTAACACTTGTAAATGGCACTAGCAATTTTTTTGTGTTGTGTTGCCAGTCTATAGAAAAACCATAGAGAATGAGAATTACATGCTGAACTTTTATGTGTATATCTTAGCCTCCACCTTCAAGTATCATGAGTGTGGATGGTCTCTCTCTCTACATCTTGTCAATTGGACATTCTAGATTGGACCAAAGTCATTGACAATGAGCACTTAATATTTGGGAAAAAAAAACGAAGTTGAGGTAGTAAAACAAGTGGCAAAACATTCCCATTTTATTAATATTTGGAAGTTGCATAGGATATACAATGGTTATTCACAAAACACAATACAAGCAAAGAAAAGAAAGATGACAATGAGAATCTGAGCTCAAAGTCAGTTAAAATGGCTTCAATCTTCTCCTCCAAAGTTGTAACTTGCTCTGAAACAATGCCCAATTGCTTCGTCATCCACATATCGAGTGAAACTCGACAACAAAATATCCAAATGTTTTACATTAATCTTCTAAACCATATTGAGCCAGTACATATATTTCTTGTAGTTCTCTCTCTTTGATGGCACTAGTAGTATTCAAAATCTTCTTTAACCAGGTGTATATTGAGCATTTGTCTCTAGGACTCTCTTCTTTATTGGCCTCAGAACTTACTTGCAGATTTCACTCGAATACATAAGGACAATGGGAATAATGGTTTAACTATTCATGAACCTCAGGCAAATTCAGTAGGCAATACAATTAAAGAAATAATCAAAGGGCATCACCATCACTTAAGAATTAGGGATCACTTTTACATATTCATCTTAAATCTTCTACCTTACAAAGAGAAAGATTATAACATCTAGGAAAGTCAAGAAACAAGGTCTTGGATTTTGAATTCCAAATTACCACTCAATTAGGCGAGTGATTTAGCTTATTCTTTGGTGACTTTCACCAGAACAAATATGTTATACAATCATTTTATGCAAAATCAAATAATTTGTATTATTTAGCAGATGATTCACAAGACCAATGGATTCTAGATTAAAAAATGCAAGACATCTTATCAGCACAACAAAAATGAGGAATGATTGCACTTACAAGAATGTTTGAGTGCGAAGAGATGACGGCCTTGTCATCAGTTAGAATATGAACATCAGCTCTGTACCCTTCTTCAAACAACCTCTCCCATGTGTTCTTTGTTTCTTTTGGGACACAACTGTAACCTGAGCGCCTTCTATTGGAAGGATCATGGGTCTTAGAATAACCAAGAGAAGAAGGGAGTGGAGGAGGCTTAGGTATATTGGTGTCAACATTATTACTGTTATTGACATTGCTATTACTATTAGTTCAAGAGGATGTTGAACGTTCAAACACTGCAAAAAGATCGGCCGAAACTTGGTCCTCACATGCGAGATAAGTTGAGGATGTTGTGCAAGGAAATGACTCCAATTGTGCCAATTTCAATTATTTGTTAGAACTAACAAGAACTGCCAAAAAAGGAAGGAAATTTATCACATAAAGCAGAGGCTATAGAAATTTATCATATCCTACACAAGGTTAACATGAAGAAGGCGATGGAGCAGAACCTTAGAAACAACAAAGAAAGAAGACAAATGAGCCTCTGGAAATATCAACCATCGTAGCAATCCTCATATCACACATATTGACAGACAACCCACCCCAATGTACATATAATTAACCAGTTATTCAAATATCGGATCAAGCTATGAATTGGCAGGGTACGATTCTGCTTCCCCCGGTCAGACTCCCACTATTCCAGCACCTGTCCGGGTAAAAATTACAAACTAGAAATTTTGGCCCCAAATCGCTAATGTCCTGGTCCCATCTGACTCAGGTGATTCCCGAGTCATACAAGAACTTTTTATTCACTATAAGAAACTAATTCACTAGAAGAAACTAATTCAAAAGAAACTCTCTCTCTCTCTCTCTCTCTCTCTCTCTCTCTCTCTCTCTCTCTCTCTCTCTCTCTCTCTCTCTCTCTCTCTCTCTCTCTCTCTCTCTCTCTCTCTCTCTCTCTCTCTCTCTCTCTCTCTCTCTCTCTCTCTCTCTCTCTGTTGTTTTTCTTTGTGAATTGGTAAGTAAAAACTCAAAATTTATAGAAAAATATGAGAGTGAACATGAAGATATCTTATTTGTAACAAGAAATCCATTTGTAGAGAAGAATGTCTATTATACTCTACAAATCATTCATCTATATTCAATTAACAAATAAAAGTCATTGTTTTCAAGAACATGGTAATGGTTTATTCTTCCCCACAGGTCCCCAAATACTAGGATAAAAATTGGGGTTGATCTTTATCCATCAACTAGAATCATATAATATCATTATAAAACAATCGTTGTGATTTCTATCTACAAGAACATATGCAGAGATCCAAAACCCTTTGAATAATATTTTTTTTTCTCATTGTGAAATCATACCTACCTTATTGAAATGTATGATGATATACCTTTCTTCTCTGATAGTTAATAAGAAGACTGGAAAATGAAAGACTGTGAAGATTAGTTGTTCTCAATCAGGAATTCTACACAAGAACCAAAAAAAACTTGCAATCACTACTCCAAATTCTCTTTTTCAACTCAAGGATCATGATTCCAAACTTTGGTGAAAAGGCAAGAATTCACTGTAAATTGATCCTTTTCTCTCATAGCTTGAAAGCTTCATACCCAAAAAAAGGGAAATTAAAATAAAATATAAGATACATACTTTATCAATGGAAAGACGAAACAGAACAAGAAATATGAGAATTATTAGAAAAAAAAATAACAGAAAGAAAACCACCTTTACAACTTCACAGAAGCGAAGATGCCTAATATTATCGGTGCCCTCTTTCACCTCCTCCACACCCACAAACAGAGACCACAATCTTCTTCTCCAACCATCTCTAACCTTCTTCTTTACATCAGATGAAAACTCTACAACAGAAGCCCTAAAATTCCCTAGAGAGAGAGATTGATAAATACAAAGATTGAGAAACACTACCCCAATAAAAATGAGATACAGAGATACAATTTTATAGAGAGACCGAGACATACGAACCCCAAAAAAAAAAAGAGATGCTGAGAGAGCTTGAGAGATGCCTTACAAAAATACCTTCCCCCAATAAAAACAAGAAATAAAGATACAAATAGAGAGAGACTGAGAAATACCTGATTTTTGTTCTTTACCCTTTCTCAAAGACCTCGTGACCTTGCGAGAGAGAAATAGGTGTTATTGGGGGCAAGGTCTCTTTTTATTTTGGGTGGTCCCAGTGTTCTTCGCAGAGAGATGAGAGGAAACCAGTGGGCTACGGAGAGGTAGAGAAAAAGGGCGAGGATGAGAATAGCAAAACGGGAGTTTTTGAGAAAAAAATGACCCGTTGTGGCCGGTTGTAGCACGGGTCAGCTGGTTTCACCTTTTTTTTATCCCAAGATTGAGAAGTATATGTAACAGTGGTCCTTAGGGGTCTTATATAAGGAGGGGCAGGGTCCCATAAGATCATTACTCATAAAATATATATATATCAAACTATACGAAGAGCACCTCACCTTGCAAAAACTAAGTGATCACACAAAGAAATAAATTGAAGTAATGAACACAATGCACAATAAAAAAGCACCTTTCTATAGACAACAAACAAGGAAATAAAAATAATAATACCTAATTCAGACCATGATACTCAATCAGAGCAGTGGAGTCCAAGAACTTCTAGAAATTGGGTGGATAGAGAGAGAGAGAGAACAATGGTTCAAAGAATGTATTCTAATTAGTTCTTTTATAATCCCTAACTCCTTCCACTTCACGCTAAAACTATAAAATAAAAGAAAATTAAGACCTGCTCGATATTGCATACAATGGATAGGTCATTTCCAAATCAGTCCGATGTTAACAACATTATAAAGGCCAGTATAGCAGTTGGACATCTGTCCAATCCCCAATTGCCCTAAAGTAAATGGCCCAACCATACTAACAAAGGCAAAAAAAAAACGGTCCTATATTGGGATCAACAAACTGAGAGGTAAACAGGGAAAAAATAAAGAACATTAAGGGATTTTTTAGTAGATTGGACCTTTTTTGTATTTTTCATATTTCTTTTGTGTCCGGACATAGATTAATCTAGAGATTATATACTCCTTAAATATTAGGGTCCAAGATCCATTTCAAAGATAAGTTATTAAGACGAAGTGTATTTCTACATATGAATCCAGGGACTCATAGAACCGGTACTCCATTTTAAAATTTGGAGCGAGTCACAAGTTTCAAGATTTTCTTTTAAATTTGAACAAAGTTTCTATGAGTTTGAGATGGATATTTGATGCCTTAGGAGACGCATATGTGGATGTGCACCCCCTGATGAACGAAGCACTTTTCTTTCTAATTTTGAAACAGTATTTAAGAGATTGGCTGATTTTTAAAAAATGGGCCAACTAACTCAGGATCGGTCATTGGCCGATCCCAATTTGGCCCGATTCCAATGGTCAGTATGCATGAATTTTTTCAATGCACTAATCAACCAACTAATCAGACTCATTGATACTCACTAATCGGCAATTTGTTCTAAAAATATGCACTGTGTCGCAGTGCAGAGTCTGCAAAGCTATCCTTTTATCATATTTTATATATTTCTCTTTTTTTTTTCTTTTTCCTATTCTTTTATGGATACAGTTTATATGCTACCGCCCTGCATATTGTAGAAATACTGGTTTGACAATAAATACATATTTAAATATAATTTGATCATAATTTTTAATGAAGATCATGAATATGAAAAAAAACAAAAAATGAAAACTTTAAAATAATAATTATATTAAAAAAATATTTGGATCATTAGTTACATTTGTTTTTAGATGGACTACCTATTTGCATCCATCTTTAAGATGGATGCGTTACACCTCTGGACCGCATATTGTAGAAATGTGGTCCAGCCGATATGAAACAATTTTCTTTATTCTATTTCTCTACTTAAAACTTTATATATTATTGTAAATTTTTTATTTGCTAATTACAGGGTTTGTCGCTTTGGACAAATAGACTCAGACGCATTAGAGTTGGTCAGGTCCGACAGGGTACCAAGCCCACAGTTCCCTCAATTCGGGGGATATAAAATTTATTCGTTGTTCATCTGATTTGATCTTCAATCTAATACCTACATCACTAGCCCCCAGGGAGCACATAAACCTACACGTAGACACATATATGAGAGAGAGAGAGAGAGAGAGAAATTTATCAAAATTGTCACAAAGAGACGAACAATTTTATATTTTACCTACATTTTTAACTGAATTCCAAAATACCCAAAAAACAAACATGGTCTTGAGTTGAAATATTATAATATTTTGAATATTATATTATATCCTATTAAATTATATATTGTATATTTATATTTATTTTATCAATGTAATTTATAGTATATAGTATATATTGATTACATATTATATAATATATATATATATATATAGAGAGAGAGAGAGAGAGAGAGATTACTGAAAAAGTATTGCTTCAAGTGCATCATTTTTTATAAAACTCAATTATGCTTATAATATTTATTTTTTTTCCTTTTTTATGTGATAATATTTAAAAAAATACGTAAAATTTTAAACATTCTTTTACAATTTTTTAGAATTTTTTAGAGATTTTTTACCTAAATTTCATTTTCAAAAAAAATTGAGACACTAATCGACTAATCTAGTCAGAATTGATCGGACTAATCAGATCAGGCTAGGACCGACTAGTTTGCCCGATCGGTCGTTTCGAACACTATTTTGAACTTGTGAACGACACATTTGTAGGCGTCTGATTTGAAGGAACACCAATCTTTCTTATGTTTAATTTGGAAATTTGGGGTGTTCTATGAATTCTCCTTAAAATTTTAGGCTTTGCAAATGACACGCCAGCGGCCGCCCACTGTCAATCCAGCGGACAAGGAAGACTTAAGAGAGACAGTTTAGACTGTTTAGGTGAGAAATTGAAAAAGAAAAATGTTTGGTAGGGCTGCACCCCTCGTTAAAATAAGTAAAGCCTCACTCAAAAACTCACAAAAAATTGTAGTTTTAGAGTTGAAAAAACCTTTAAATCAATCATCTCGTCTTGACAACAATGGTTGTTGAAAAATTTAGATTTCAAACCCAAAAAAATAGTATATATTGTAACACAATCTCTAAACTGTCCATTGTGCCGTAAAAATAAATGTTCACAAATTTACAAGATTTGTACTTATTTTTTAGGAAAATATCTCTTAACTCTATATTTTTGGCTTTTATTTCTTAAGAGACCCAATAATTTAAACTATTTCTTGCGGCATAAAGTCTCTATCTTTTTTATCTTCCTATCCCCTAGATCCTTTTGACCATATATTATTGACCTAAACATTTTGTAAAATGATTCAATGTCGATCTCTCTCAAAACCCTATATCTCTCCGCTCTCTCTCTCTGAAACCTCTGCTTCTATTTTTTTGCCCCAAAAAATGGAAAGAGTTTCAAAAGAACAAAGATGAACAGTCATAAACCTCAAACTCAGTTGAGACCTGCTTCGAGAGAACTCTATCGAAAAAAAAAAATTAGTGAAGTGAATCAAAAAACCCAAATCCAACTAAAACTGAGTAAATACAAAATATAACTGAAAATCAACCACTTTCAAACTAGGAATTAATAAATACAAGGAGAAATACAATAGAGATTGAGTGAGGTGAGTTTCTCATAAAAAAAAAAGTTCCTCAAAAACAGGAAATTGAGGGACGTGAAGAGAGAGAAAGAGACCTCGTCTCTGGTGACGTGCCATATTGGGAGAGATTATTGCAACTGATTGTCTTCCTCATTGAATTATTTATATGGGAAGTATTATTGGAATTGAATCCCTCTGTTAATCTTATCCCAAATACCACAACAACGTCATTGTCATTGCTGCTATCCTGCAAGCAAGTTCCCGAGCTATGGCCATTGTTGCCGCACTGTGAGCAGCTCTGCTAACACATCCCCTCTCTAGCGCCATCCCCTCTTTCTAGATGGAGAAATAGAGGAGATAACATGCTCTCTCTTTCTTTCTACATAAAACTAGAGAGAGAAAGAGAGATAGAGGAATATAAATGGCTCGAGCTAAAGATCCAAATTTAAAGGTGACCAAATTATGAGTTGGAGACAATAAGAGAGAAAAGAGAGGATGAGAGAGGTGAGATATAAAGTTTTGAGAGAGATGGAGATGGAGTTATTTTACAAAATATTTAGAATAATAATGTATGATTAACGAGATCTAGGGTAGGAAGATAGAAAAGACAAAAACTTTATGCAGTAAGGAATAATTTAAATTTTTGGGTTTTTTGATAAATGAAAGTGAAAAATAGAAAAAATTTATAAATCATGAAAATTTCTAATATCCAAAAATAAACTTTCAGATGATCTAAGGTGAAGCTTTACTTGGTCACGAACGGCTAGGCCCTATACAAATTGCATGCGTTGAAAAATTTGGAATCTGTTGCGAGAGAGTGAGTCCCAAGATCATTGTGGCACGCGTTCAATGATTAAGCTTTTGAAAAAGGACGGTACACACGTGCCAATAATGAGAAAGCCACCATTTTATAAACATTCCCAAAAATACCCCTGTAACTAAAATCCCTTCTTTTTTTCTGCAACTGTCAAAGAAGTGTCCCCCAAAATTATAGATTCGAAATTCAGTAAACATATATATCTTTTGAATTTGATTCACCTGATTTGAGTAAATTTCAATGAGAAGACCAAAAATGTTTAGAAGTTGGAGCAAATTAAACAAAGAAACAAATCAAGAATTCTTATATTAAGTTTCTCGTCGAATGGTAGGCGTCCTGGACGCATGAGTCCACTACAATTTCTTATGGTCTAAATCACATTACAAACAGAGCCATGAATTTGCACCTTAAAAGCATACGCATGATGGTAGATAGTTATAAGTCAAAACTTTAAAAAATTGGTGATCAGGATCGAAACCGGCTAATCTGGACCGGGGATTAGTCGGATTGATCCGAATCCCATAAAATATTGGGAATCGATGGGTTTTTCCAATAGAACTGTCATATTCTGTCAGAAAATTAGTCTATATTTTTTAAAAATTTAATTGTTGAACGTGCTAGGTTTGGCCAGTTTCGGTTGGCCCCCACTTAATTTTTTTTATTTTCTTTTTAGTTTTTTCAGGACGCCGATCCATTGAACTGGACAAAAAAAACTAGCGGGGGGCTCTAGCCCACTGATATATTTTTCATAACTTTATTTTAAGCATGGGTGAAAATAGACTATGATTGAAATTCAATAACTTGTTTTTCAAATTGGGGTCCGAGAAAGAAATTTTTTATCCAAGATCCATCTGCAGACATATGAGAATAGATTGGGTCGGCAACTCCACCAAAACCTTGTTTATGCTCAAGATTTGGTTATTGCCTTCTAGGTTGGCAAAGGGCCCCGCAGCCTGGCCTGGCCTCGCCCTAAGAAAGTAAGGCCTTGCGCACAAACTATGGCCCAAGGGCGAGGCTAGGGCTAGAGCTAGTGCTAGTGCTGGCCTGACCATTCTTTTTTATTTTTTATTTTTTTTTCAATGATTTCTGGACCGGCCTAGTCTAACCGTGGCCCTTTAGGGTTAGGCTAGGCTTGGGCGCTATCCATATAGGGACAAGGGCTGGGCTTGGGCCCAAGCCCGATGCCACCCTTTTGGCTTTTACAATTCCTATGACTCTAGTGCCACTTATTAAGTGTAGTTTCAAAGGGACACCCAAATAGGTGGAGACCACCGAAGCTCCATTTAATATAGATATACAATATTGGGAAGTTTTTCAGTATATACCTAACTTATCAAGTAGCATTTTATTATTATTATTTTTTGCGCAAGTCATTTTATTATTTTTTCAAGTTTCAACTATTCCAAACCTGATATGTTTGACATTTTTAAATTTCTTGGGTGCTTTAAACAAATTTTCCTTAACTATTATTACTATCTAGTAAGACAAGGGTATTAAACTTATTTTCTATATCCGGCAAATATTATATAACAAGACTATTTACTTTTGGTATATAGAGATCATAATTATTATTAAGCAATAGAGGAGCTTGAGATTGTCATTGTTTTGCGCACAAAGTCTAGTATGACACTATCTTATCCAAAAATAGTCTAGTAAGACTACGGTACAAAACTGATTTTGTAGATCCTGATATTATATAATGAAACTATTTATTTTTGATACATAGATGTCATAATTATTAATCGGATTTCAAATAGAAGTGGCACAATGTCCGAATTAAAATCTATTGAATATTGCGGCATACTTTCATTTTTTAGATTTCGAATCGAATGGCTAAAAAAGTTTCCGACCTCTTTTTTTTTATAAGTAATGGGTCTTATACTATGCAATCCTTAAAAATGAGGTTAATCTTAAAAAACTTGAGAGAGAAAAAGATAACTATTGTAGAAAAAGATATCTTGGGTTAATCTTGAAAAACTTGATATAGAATTTATTAGATTTCTTATCCAATGGCAAAAAACGATTGTGACATTCTTGTCCAATAAGTAATGGGTCTCCTAATAGCCAATCATCGAAGGAGCCAGTTTTTATGCGGTCAAGCCCGTATGCATAGTTATGCGGGCCTCTTAATAAATCTATTTTTAAGATGAATTTTAAGACTTAATTTTTAAGGACATGTAATATCTAACATGGAGATCACAAATATGAAAAAATAAGTATATTTAAAAACTTAAAATAATAATTCTAGTAAGAAAATATTTGGACTGTTAGTTTCATGGTTTTTAAATAGAACACCTACTTGCATCCATTTTTAAGATGGATGCTTTACACTTTCCGGACCGTATATATAGAAATGCGGTCTAGCCAGCATGAAACAATTTTCCATCATTAATCATCATGAAGCTAATCCTAAAAAAACTGATAAAGAAATAGATTAACTTTAGTTAATCTTCATAGAAAAAAGTTTATATAAGGTTGCAACCTTAAAATGTAGAACTACGGATGCACTTCGAAAATCTATCGGAAAATATTATTTTAATGTTGAAAAACACTCTTAATTGATCATCTCGACATCGAGATATATGGCTATGAAAAATAGAAAGAATTTTGAATCCTAAAAATAGTACATCTTATAACACTTTATCTAGACCGTCCATTTTCAAGATTTCCATATATTTATATTTATAGATCTACTTGATTTTAACAATTTTTTAAGTTCAAAATTTTATAATTCGATAGAAAAATAGATTTAATCCTATGAATATTTTACATCAAAATTATATGTTGTAATAAAATTGGGTAATGAAAAAGTTAATGACCTGGTAGTGAAAAAGTTAATTTGGATAGATGGCGTAAGACGAGGGTACTTTAGACATGTCCACCTAGAATTATGCCTATAAATGCTCTGCTTCTCCTTTGGACAAGCTGATATTTTTTTCTTCAATTTTGGGATTAATTCCAGAAAGTGAGCTTCTTTTTGAATAAAAATTACAAAAAAAAAAAGAAAAAAGAAGAAGCTCAAGTCTGGAAATTTCATCCCAGAAAACCCAATTCTGAAACCACCCTTGTTGTCAATTTCTTTTACACATTTCCCGTTATTCTTTCGTCTTTGCATTTCTTTTGTGCTTTAAAGTGGTGTAGAACTTGCTTAGATGTTCTGGAACTCAAAGCTCTAATTTTTTTGGTTCCGATCTTCCTTATATTTTCAGATCCTCGCTGGTTTTTCTGGTTCGCTTTTTGCATTATAAAATGGTGTCAGCTAATAAGGAAATGGTGGTCTATTGCTTTGACACTTTGGTGGCTCACTACACCAGTGAGCAAGCGCCCCCTCCAGCTTTTGATGCAGGCCAGTAGTAAGTTTTTGCCTTTCTTTGATTATCATTCTTGTTTGCTTTTTCATTACTGTTTATTTGAAGTCTTTCAGTTAATAATAGTGTGTATAATGTAACTGAAGAGATTCAGTAAAGTAGGGAGAAATTGATGGAAAATAAAGCAATATATTTATGCAAGAGAACTTAATTATTTTTTTTCCTTGATCTGATGGTAAAATCATGAATAAGGGGAACATGCATTTTAAGAATTAAAATAGAAAACATTATTGCTCCTTCTTATCGTATCAATCAGACCTTTTATTTCCATTCACATAGAAATTGGGACATAAGTCGCTAAACCAATGAATATGGATTTTGAATCATGTATTTGTTGTCACTTTTTTTTTTTTTTCTGATTTATTTGTTTAACTGCCTCCTTTTGGTTTTTTCCTTCGTTATATTATTTTAAAGTTGACACAAGGGGAGGATAATTCAATTGAACGTTAGGAATTCTTCCTTGTCATAGATAGTTTATGCAATTCCAATATAAAATTTCTTTTGAGTCTTTGTTTTACTTTTGTGTTTGCTTGGTTTGTTTTTTTTTTTTTTCGTGAATTGGTAGCTTGTGTTTGATCATTGGACACAGTTTCTATGAGTCCATGTAGAAATGAGTCATCTATTTTTGAGATGGATTTTCGGACCTAATTTTTAATGACATGTAATATCTAACATGGAGATCATGAATATGAAAAAATAAATAATTTTTTGAAAATTAAAAATAATAATTCTATTAAGTAACTATTTAGACTGTTAGTTTCAATTGTTTTTAGATGGACCACTTATTTGCATCCATCTTTAAGATAAATGCTTTATATCTCGGGGATCGCAAATGTAGAAATGCGGTCCCCGCCGGATGAAACAATTTTCTTTTATCATTATATTGGAACTGGATATTAGTTAATTCTATCTGCAATGTTTCATGTTAGCTGGGTTTTGATTGAGTAATGGTTATGCTTGGCAGTTTCTCTATTCGAATTTGGATGAGTTATGGACAGAGTAAATTCTTTTCCATTGAGCGCATCAGCCTGCCATATTTTATCCATGCTGAATCTTGTTTTATGTCTTCCAGATTTAATAAGGATTCTTCTTAATGCATAATTGTGATTGAATTTATCCGTTTGCACCAACATTTCTCTTGGTCGAGTTTTTCTCTTTTCTAAAGTTGGGGTGTCACCTCGTTTTTATATTTCTGTTGAAGGGTTACCTTTATATTTTGAAAATGACCGCATCGCTGTTTCCTAACTTGTGTTCAATTAAACTGATGATTTTGTTCATATTATTAGCTTCTGAGGCTGGCTTATATTCTGTTGGGGAAGGAGTCTGGTATTGTTTGGCATTTGGGTTCTTATGTAGTTATTTTATGTTTCATCTGGTCCCTCAGGTTTTGGCATAGTGGTAGATACCCCAAGAGTGTTTTTAAGGAAGTTAGGGTTTCCACATTTGAAGTTTGTCCCCAGAAACAGACCATGTTGACTGACTCCACTTTTTATATATTTTACTTCATCTGTTTCTCAATTGAAGGATCATCAAGCCTTTTTTTCTTTTGCAATTCCTTGATGATATGTGCTTTAATAAAAAGAAATTACGCTTCTTCTTTGCTTCTCTGGCTAAATGCTTTCTGTAATTCACACAGTTTGCTTCTCGGCCTAAACTTCTTATCTGTTTTATCACCATTATATCTATAGGAGTTGTCTGGTATGATCACTTGCTTTTTGTACAGGTTGATATGACTTCGTTATAAATACTGATAAATGTGCTTCTCTTGAATGGCATGCATAAAAGTTTGGCCTTATTCTCTTTTTAACTCTTACTATGAGGGACTTTATTACAGTCCCTTGTTTGTCACGTGGAAGAAAATCACTAACGGTGGGGAGCCTCGTCTTCGAGGATGCATTGGAACTTTGGAGGCCCGATGCTTGGTCAATGGCTTTAAGGATTATGCTCTAACGAGGTAATATTCATTTGGGGCTTCTATTTCTTTTTTTTTGGTCATGGTTATTGTTCAGTGTTTGGGGATGGTGACGATTTTTGGAACATATTGACTTACTTTTCTTGTTTTCTGTTTTTTAATTGTTTTGAGAGTTTTACTTTATTTCCTTCTCATGACGATACTTTGAAAATTTTAATATTTTTGGTAAACAAATGATTTTTCGGCAATGATCCTACATGCTATTGAAGTTTGATCAGTTTATGTAATGCATTGAATCTTTAATGTTTCATTCTGCAAGTTTTGTGGCGTGACATAAAATTCTATTTAATTTGTTCAAAAGTTCTTTGAACATGAGTTTAGCTTGGTCAAATATCCCTCCTATATTGATATTCTTTAATTAAATTTTATCTTAAAGGAGAACGGCCCCAGAATACAACCTTTGTAATTAACTATAATATGAGCATGTAAGGAGTGTAAATCAGGCTGTACTGCTGTGAGTACATACAGATGGGGACATTCACCTAATCCTTGGATAAAAAAGTTATAATCCAGTTGAAAACATTCAACCAGATCATGGAGATGGCGATAAGAAAACTAATGTTAAAGCAGTAGCCACATAAAGAACTTTAGAGAGAGAAAGGAACTCTTGAAAAATAATTGTACCTCCTCACCATTGTGGTGGTTCTTTCATTGTATATGTAATGATGATACAATTATGCAACTCATATAAAAATTACATTGTCTACACTTTCCTATATATTACACAGATAGTATACACTTTTCTATCTTGTTACATTCTCTCTAATTTTCTTCCAGGTGTTGTGCATAATTGCCTTAAAAAGGAAATGGCAATATTCTACCCTGTGGCCTTTCCAGAAACTAGATTTTGTTTCTATTACTTCCCCTTAAACTCAACTGAAGAGACATTTGAAGTCCGAATTTGAAGCAAAGATCTCAAAAAACATTTCATGGTAGAGGCTTGGTAAAGATATCAATTACTTGATTGCAAAAAAACCCTTGCTTACCTTCCTCAATTGCCAATTCGATCAATGCCATTTCAATACGAGAAAACTGGTTTTAAATTGCCGATTTAAACTGGTAGCCATTTTCTTTTTATCCTTCCCAAAAGCCCTCATGTCCTTCTCTAAGTGTCCTTCGACTTCTCCCATCTCTTCTATTTAACGCACTCTCTCCAATAAAACCATCTTACATAGTCCACAAAAAAAAAAAAAAAAAAAAATCAAATCCAAATGCTATTGTCGTACTTCTCCAAACCCATTTATCTGTCCTCAAATACCTTTTTGCTCAAAAGGATGCTTCATCCTCAACAACTAAATTTTTGTATCCATTCAGTCTTAATGTGGAAAATTTTGTGTCAATTAAATTGACACATGACAACTATATATTATAGGAAACCCAAATGCTCTTATTGATTGAGAGTTAGGAATTTTTTGGATTCATTGATGGTGATTGCCCTATGCCAAATCAAAAGATTTCCTCTCCTGATGGTAAGAGTGAAATCAAAAACCCTGACTACAAATCATAGCTAAAGTCCAACCGGCTTCGTAAAGCTTGGATCATAGTGACCTTGTTAGAAGACTGTCTCAGTCTTGTTGTTGGCCTTTATACTTCTACAGAGGTTTGAAAATGTCTCAAGAATGCCTATACAAGTAGTTCTCAAGCTAGGGAGTTCCAACTTACCTTGCGATTCCAACCCTGCAAGAAAGGGAATTCGACTCTATTATAATACATACACAAACTCAATGGATTTTCGCAAACCCAAACCAGATGAAAATAAGGTATTTTAGCTTGTTAATGAATTTTGACCAAAAGATGAGAGTTTTTCTACCACTATGCATAAGTCCCCCAATCCTTCTTATTATGAGATTATACCTCTTCTTTAAAGCCATGAAATTAGAAACCAGCCTCATGTCTCTGAAGAACACTCTTATCCAAATCAAAGTATGCCCTTTGTTAGATAACAACGAAAATTTGGACCCAATAGAGATAATAGGAATTACAAAGGTAGAGGCAAACAACTTTGATCAACCGTTTTTCAACTCTCAGATATATGGATTTGTTCAAACAAGATAGAACAATAATGGGGGATGTGGTGTACCTTAGATAAACAATAACTTTGGTGGTCAACCACCAGTGATTCAAAAAGCGGACCGCCCAGCGTCTAGGCGGCCAAATTGGGCGGCCGCCTAGGCGGGAGCTCAGCGTCTAGCCCTAGGTGGCCGCCTAGGGCCTGCGCCCCACCCAGAGGAGGAAATGGGTTTTGGTGGGGCATTTTTTGTCCATTTATTTTATACTAAAGAGCAAAAATTGGGGTTTAAGGTTCATTTGAAACCTAAAACTTATTGGAGCCCATTTTAGAGAGAGAAAGCCCCCCCAAAAACTAGTTTTTGGTAAATTTTTTAGGATCGAAGGGTTTATCAAAGTTAACAAAAATTGATCAAAACATCATCCATTGATATTAGATTATTTACAAATCTATTGGGGGGTTTTTTAGAAGATTTTGAGTCTTCTAAAGCATCTTTGAGGTGGAAGTTTGAAGATTGAGCAATCAATCTCATAGTGGTTTTTTTTATTGCTTTAGTAAATTGTATTATATTTAAGATGTCTTCTTCGGGATCTAATAGAAGTGGTGATCCTGATTGGACATATGGCTACAACCCAGATCCTAATGATAAAAACTGCATAAGATGCAAGTTTTGTGATAAGGATACAAAATGTGACATAAACCGATTCAAGAAATATCTTGCCGGTATCAGGGGGGATGTTGCCCCATGTAAAAAGACTCCTGATGCTGTTAAAGAGGAAATAAACAAGTTTTAATATGGTAAAACTGAAAAAAGATGAGAGATTGCCTCTATAGTAGAGATTAGGTCTGGGGATCAGGTCAATTATGATGACGATGATAGTGATGAGGAAAGGATTGGGGAGGGATGTCAAGAGGTTGAACAATCCATTATTCGGAGAAAGGGGAAGGGAGTTGTAATTGCTTTTGGTTCTGGTTCTGGGACTGAGAAGCCTCGGGTTAGAGGCCCTAAGGATAGTTTTTTACCTCGGCCTTACCTTGAGGTTGCAGGAGAGAAAACAAAGAAGCAAACCATTATTGAAAATAGAGTCAAGAAGGAAAAGAGAGATAAAGCTGCTTATTATCTTGCTACATGGTTTTATGAGGCGGGCATTCTTTTCAATACCGCTTGCTTAAGCAGCTTCTATGTTGGGGTAGAGGCAATTGGCCAATTTGGCCTTGGGATGAAACCCCAAACCCCATATCAGCTTTCAGAGCAATTTTTTCAAAAAGGCAGTGAGTGTCACAAAGGAAACTGTAGAAGTTAAGAAGGAAGCATAGGCTCAGTATGCGCTTTCTATTATGATTGATGCTTGGAGTGATAGGAAGAGAAGAAGTCAGATGAATTTGCTTGTGAATTGTCCTTTAAGGACTGTTTTTTTTAGGTCTATTGATGCCTCTAATCATATCTGTGATACCCATTACATATTTCAAGTTATAGAGAAGGGAATCAGGGAGGTTGAGGAGCATCTTGTTGTACAGGTTGTCACAGACAATGCTGCGCTTGATGTTGCTGCAACTAATTTGTTGCGCATAGCTTATCCTAGAATCTTTTGGACACCATGTGTAGCACAGTGTATACACCTCATGCTTGAGGCTTTTGGTAGTTTAACCGAGATATCAGATGCAGTGAAGGAGGCCAAGTTAGTTACAAATTTCATTTATAGCCACCATCTCACATTCAGCATGATGCGTAGCTTTATAAAGAAGAAAGAGACTGTGAGGCCTGGGGTCACGAGATTTGCGATCAGATACTTATGCCTAGATAACATACATTCGAGGAGAGTGCAGCTGAGACAGATGTTTACCTCGGATGACTGGAGAGCATGCAAGTGGTCTAAAGATCAGGTTGGGAAGAAGGTGAGAGATATTATCCGTTCTAAGGCTTTTTTGGCGAGGGGTGGGCGTTGTTAAGGTATTTTTTCCTCTTTTGTTTGATAATGACATGCCTTCTATGGCCTACATATGAGGCTATGGAGAAATGCAAAATAGAGATAGCCCAAAATTTCAATGATGACGAAACCTGCAAGAAGCCTGTTTGGGAGATTATTGATGAGAAATGGGATAGGCAACTACATCGGCCATTGCATGCAGCTGGTTATTATATGAACCCAGCTTTTTTTTATTTTGACAAAGATATACACACAAATGACTCAATTATGAATAGATTTAAGAAGTATGTAGATGTGCTAGTCCCTGATCTTGATATTCAGGATTTTATATGCGCTGATGAGCTAATAAACTACAAGTGATTTAAAGTCTTTTGGGGTCCAATGGCGATGAGGCAAAGAGCCAAAATTGATCCAGGTATTAATAATATTCTTAAGTTCATCAAGTTCAAGTAATCGAGTAATTCTATTATTTATTTATGATTTTTTTCTATATCTTTACAGCCCATTGGTGGGGCCAACATGGGTGTAGTTCTCCAAATTTACAAAAGTTGTCTGTTCGGATCTTAAACCTAACCATTTCTTCATCTGGTTGTGAGCGCAATTGGAGTACTTTTGAAGGGGTGAGGCCGTAAGGGTAATTTGTATAATTTTATAAATAATACATAAACCTAGATATTAGATTTTAATTAGTTTCATTTGATTTTGTTAGATTCATACAAAGAAAAAGAACATGCTTGAATCAAAGAGGCTCAATGACCTAGTCTATGTCAAACACATTCGATTCTTGATGGACTAGTTTGCTAAGAGAGACTCCATCAGATAAAAAAATATGGACAATGTTATGGAATGGTTAGTTGATGATGATGAGGTCGAGGGGCATGAAGGATTAACATGAGACATGGTCATGGATACTTCAGGGACATTAGCTGACCCTCCTAGGGCCACTTGATCTTCTGCATAGAGAACAAGGGTGGGGGAAGTGGAGGAAGAAGAGGCAGATTCAGAATTTACAATCTTTGGTTTTTAGCCAGAATTTGAATTCCAGTAGTCGGAATTTTCAGTAATTTTATCGGCTTCGCGTGTGAAATACGACGGTTCATCATGTAAGAGGTTCGGCCCAGACATAGCCTCATACCTTACGCATGCGATGGAACTGATCTCACATTGATCCGATGTGTGATCGCTATGATATGGCCGCTCGAGGGGGACATGTCGCTGCTGAATTTTCTACAATGTTTGCCATGAATTGTCAACTTCTCTCTATCTTTTCTCCCTACTCGAGCATCGTCACGGGTCGTGCCACATATCAAAACGCTCTTCTTGATGAAACGAACACGCTCACAAAATTTGAACACAATCCGATTAAGAACGAGGGAGATTTGGCCTCTAAAAGTCACTACCTCAAACTGAGAAAACCAATCTCCATTAATGGAGACTGGTGCAGAGAGGGCGCATGGGAATAGCATGCGGCCTCTCTTTTTTCAGTCTTTTTCCCTTAAATTTGTCTTGAAACATCCGTTTAAGCCAAAATTTGTTCCTTAAGGGTTTTAGACCGTGCCGAATTTAATGGTGGTAGTCCCACAGCCATCTAATACTCTGTTAATAGGGTTCCGATTATAGGGTCTGTTTTAGCATTACCTTAGACATGTTGGATTGCGACAACATTTGGCCGGTGGCCTTTTGAAGTCTTTAAGAATTCCATTCTAAATCAGGGCTTTAGTGATCGGCTTCTTCTTTATTTCGCATCGAAGACCTAAGGTGTTGAAAAATGCCGTCAAAAAAGCGCCAACAAAAAATCCAGCCCCAGCGCTAACAAAACAAATTCGGCCCTAGCGCCAACAAAAAATCTAGCCCCAGCGCCAACAAAAAAATCTGGCCCCAGCGTCAACGGAAAAATACGGCCCCAATGCCGACAAAAATCCAGCCCCAGTGCCAACAAAAAAATCCAGCCCTAGTGCCAACAAAAAAATCCGGCCTCAGCGCCAACAAAAAATCCAGCCCCAACACCAACAAAAATCCGACCCCAGCGCCAACAAAAATCCTGCCCCGACACCAACAAAAATCCAGCCCCAGCGCCAACGAAAAAACCCTGCCCCAGCACCAGTAAAAATCCAGCCCCAACGCCAACAAAAAAAAATCCCGGCCTTAGCTCCAACAAAACAATCCGGCCACGATGCCAACAAAAATCCGGCCTCAGCGCCAATAAAAAATCTGGTCCGAGCGCTAACAAAAAATCCAGCCCCTGCACAAACAAAAATCTGGCCCCAGCTCCAACAAAAAAATCTGGCCCCAGCGCCAACAAAACTCTAGCCCCAGCGCTAACAAAAAATTTGGCCGTTGGGCTAACAAAAAAAATTCAGCCCCGTCGCCAACAAAAATCCGGCCCCAGCGCCAATAAAACATCTGGCCCCAGCGCCAAAAAAAAAATCATGTTAAAGGACCAAACCCAACTCTCTAGGCAAAAGGCCTAACACAATTATCTGACCGAAGGACTAAACAAAACTCTCCGATCAAAGGGCCAGACACAACTCTATGCTCAAAGGTCCAAACACAACCCTTCGGCCAAAGGGCCAAACACCACTCTCCGCCCAAAAGGCCGAACACAAAAACTTTGGCCAAAGGGCGAAATACAACTTTCCAGCCAAAGGGCTAAGCCCAACTCTCCGGCCAAAAGGTCGAACACAATTATCCGGCCAAAGGGGCAAACAAAACTCCAGCGAAAGGGCCAAACACAACTCTCCGACCAAAGCGTCAAACACAACCCTCCGGCCAAAGGGCCAAATAAAACTCTCTGGCCAAAAGGCCGAACACAAAAACTTTGGCCAAAGGGCCAAACACAACTCTCCGGGTAAAGGGCTAAACATAACTCTCCTACTAAAAGGCTTAACATAATTCTCTGGCCCAAGGGCCAAACACAACTCTCCGGCCAAAGGGCCAAACACAACCCTCCAGCAAAAGGGCCAAACACAACCCTCCAACCAAATGGTCAAACACAACTCTCTGACCAAAGGGCCAAACACAACCCTCTGACCAAAGTGCCCTAAAAGGGTGCCTGCACGAGTCAGCCCCAGTAAGTCACGTACCCAAGTGAAGTTGGTCCCCACCTCACGTTCAAAATTTCTCTCTTACTAGTTGGACACCTGCCCTTATTCTATGAACAAAGTTTTCGAGAGAGCGTTCTCAGGTCCAGGGTCCTCCGAACTCGAGACACGTGTCACCCGATCACTTAGATATCGGGAGGCGAAATTGAGGCATCCGGCCATATTAACGACTCCACTGGGGACTTACTGCCCCTTTGTCGGTTCACTCTTATTTGGCAGGTATCACCTTTTATTTTTTGCACCACATTCCATGGCATCTGGTTTATTCAACTCGTTCATCCGAGTAGGGGATTTCCTTACTTGTGACCATCTCAAGGAAGCGAGCTTCTCAAGTCTAATTCCCTGCACTCCTCTTGAGTTAGGACTCACAGTCGGGCTCCCATATTCTTTTCTAAATTGATGCGAGAAGGGACTTAAAGGTCCTTAACTCCTCCCTTTCTAGTCTTGTGGACCCTCCACTAAGGCCCCTCGCATTGGTAGCTCGCCTGCTATCACCCACAGCATGCACCCTGCTACTGGTAAGTCGCTTGCCAATCATATTGTTGAGGTATGCCGAAAGGCTGCCCTGTCTGCTTCCACAAAAGGAAAGTAGGTTGCCACTGCTCCTGAGGGTCGCTGCAAGGCCACCCCCCATACTCCTTCACCACTTCGAACCTCTATGTCTGGAGGCTCGATTCACCGAGGCGGAGATCCTGGGGCCTCCACCTCTCGAACACACTTAATGGCTCGCTCGCTCGAGCCACACCTCAGGGCAACTTTCATGCTGCATTGAGCTTGCGTCCAAGGCCAGGCCTTCTCAGCCGAAACCTTGTACGCGCCATGCATCTGCATCCCACAGCTTAGGGAAGCACCAATTCTACTCCAGCTCGTGCACACGGGGGTCAACCACTTTGTCCTTCCTCTCAGCACACACGGCTCCACCCTGTGAGAGATAGGCTACCACCCAATCCCTCACAAACACAAGCTCGTAGGTCTCAGCCTCTTAAGGTCGAACTAGCTGATCAAGCTCGGGCTGGCTCCCAAGTCGTCCAAAGGGCTCTCTCCAAAGGTGCACACACGCCAACTTCACAGGTTCCTCCCCGATCCCGACTCAGGCGGAGTCGCTAGCTACTTCCTTCTTCTATCACCTTTTCTTCACTAGGTAAACACCTCAAGACCTGGTACTCAAAGGTTTTCCCTAATAGTACCATCTTGAATTAGCCACTTCAGGTCAACCATGCACCCAAACCTCACAAGGGAACTCAAGGCAAAGGCCTTGTAGCAGACAGAAGCCTATAGCCTCCAAGGCAGCAGCCTATCCTTGGACCTCACTCTCTGCTCCAGCTGATGAACACATCCCTCGCATGCTCAAGAAAGATGGGGTAGTCCAAGTCTCGGCTCAATTCTAGACTGAAGTCTATTGCAGCCTCAAGATCAAGCAGAAGAGAGGCCTGCAGCTCTTGATAGAGAGGTCTCTAAGGCAGTTGAGGTTACCACTCTCCATGACCTCCTGTCTCACAATCCCTTCTTTCCTCTTCGACTTCTAGAACCTGAACCAGAAATCCAAGAATATTGCATAGTGGTTACCGTCACAGGAAAAGACCAAACTGTCAAGAAGTCACGGTCCCAAGACCGTCAAGAACCAATTCTCACACGGTCAGTGTACAAGACTCGAGTCCAGTCGGGGCACGCTGAGCCCCTACAGATTAACCTGTCGTGTACTACTCGTCAATCCCTGCAGTCTAATACTCCACTTGGCTCTGACCCTCCAGAAGAAACAGTCAGCGCCATGGTGATCACCGAGCCGACTGTTGCTCAAGAAGAGCGGATGAACAGGTTCGAGGTGATGATGCCATTCATTCTCGAAAAGACGGACCGCTTGGAAGCCTTCAGGCCCCCTGCTTCTTCTTCTCACCATGAGGCCAACTCCCCGGCTGGTGAGGATACAGCTCCCAAGCAATCTCCCCCTTTGGCCTCTCAAGAGAGCTCTACTCCCCGCATGGTGTCGCAAGCCGATATAGATGCCATGGTCACCCACAGTCTCAAGACTAAGATCTCAAGCATGCAAGGGCCACCACTTTACTAAATGCCCTACCCCTCGTATATCGACCAGGTGTCGTTTCCTCCAAACTACCAAAAAAGGAAGCTCCCCTTGTTCAATGGCACTACATCCCCGCACCAGCATATCATATCGTTCACTTCTAAGTGGCTTGTCGAGAGACGGCAGCTGATTGACAACTACTCCTCCGTCAGTTCATCGAGACTCTCGAAGGGCCGGCCTTCCAGTGGTATGCTCAGTTACCTCCAAGCTTGGTACACACATGGTAGGAAATGGAGCAGTTATTTTACCTAAGCTTCTATGAAGTCTAGGGAAATGTGGAAACTATCAAGCTCCTCACTCTGATTCAACAGCCTGGTGAGCTAATCGATAAGTTCATCGCCTGATGGAGAGAGTTGGCAACCTATCATGCCACCCCCATGATGGAAAGAGAAGCAGTCCAGACTTGCATACGCAATATGCTGCCCGAGATCACCCTGCATGTTGAGGCCTCCAATCCAACCTCCATGTTCAAGCTTATCTTTAACGAAGTTCGTATAGAAGGTCTGTCCAAACACCATGGTGGATCCCGTCAGCAGCCCTCCAGCTTGAGAAACGCCAGGGGCAATGGCAATTTACGCTCCACCAATCAGAGCAACTAGCAAAAAGCGGTAATTAGTGCAGCTGTCACCATCACTGACACTAAGAAAGCCGCCCCTCAAACCTTAGACCTCTCCAAAGTCGTTGTCCCAACCAAGGCACAGACAGAACCCCAGAATGGAGCCAAGCAACAGTAGTCCTATAACAAGGTCCCGCCTCCTAAAAATATAAATCAAAATGATTATTGGATCCAACACCAGAACAAGGTGTACCCGTTCAAGAAGGAGTGGGTTCCTGCGCTGCTTCGGTTACTCCTAGAGCAAAATATGATCCAGCTACTTGAGGTTAAATTCCCAGAGCATCGTAGACAGGAGGCACACGAGAGATATTGTGCCTATCACAGGAGAATAGGTCACCCCACTCAAGAATGCTATACGCTCAAAGACAGTATCGAAGCCCTTATCAACGAGGGTCAGATAAAGCTCGAAGAGTTTAAGAAAGCATTTAGGGCAATTGAGGCTTCCACATCACAACGATTCAAGAGGATGACAAGGCACATGCTGTCCTTCGAGCAATATTTTCGATAATGCTCGAAGAAGGTCTCATCACGCTGAAGCCGACAAGGCAGCCCAAGTTCCTGCCTCCAAGAACTGAGAACCTCTGATGTTTGTATCATCTGATACGAGGCCATGACCTAAGCAAAAGCACTGGCTTCCATGAGCTCTTGGCAAAGAAGATGTAGCAGCACCAAGAAGTTCATGGTAAGTCAGAAGGACACCCTCAAGTCCCTATTCCGGCAATGCAGGAAGACCTCTCGACACAAGCGTAGGGAAGTGAGCAAGACCCTCTGCATGCCCTCTTCTAGGCAATGCTCCAACAGGATCTTGTCACTCCCATGCCCATCAGGAAACCTAATCGTCTTGCTTAAGGTACAGAAAATCTTTGGTGCCCATTTCACCAGGTATGGGGCCATGAACTAAGGGAATGTTATCGCTTCGAAGCGGTAGTTGTCGAGAAAGTATAGAAAGGCCACATAGTTTGCATCATCCTTTCAGAATGCCTCCAAGCCATCACCCCCGCTCAGGAGGAAATCCCACTACAAGTCCCCTATGAGGATGCCCTAAACCCTTCAAAGCCCTCAACTTCTCAAGCGTGGGAAGTCTATCACGGGTGAAGTAGGTTCAAATCCCTGAAGAGTGAGGCAATTCTCTAGGCCAGGGCTACTCATCAACCCATCATGATGGACCACACACCTCTCAAGGGATCCAAAAGGAGACGAGCACCTAGGTCAGCTTGCCTAAGGAATCATATTCCTCAGCCACCAGTCGAGGAAGAATTTTTCAAGCCCCTTCCTCCACTGCCGACCTTACATGACTTCATCGCAGGCACAACTCGCCTTATCCCTTCGTCCAATATGGGTGATGACGTTAAAAGCATCCCCCAAGGGTCAGAGCCTGGACAAGACCTAAAATACCCCCTGCACACGTCCAATTCTAGTGATGATGTAAAAAGTTGCCCAGAACACTCTAACTCTATTTCTTCTTCCTCTCCTCCCTCTTCTTCTATCTCTTTCACATGTGCAGTTTGGTACTGCCCAAACTTCGACTCTCTAAACAGAGAGCTCAGAGTCACCAACATCAGCAAGTCGTAGTGGAAGCATCTAAGAAAGATGCTGGCCCAGGCGGCTAGATTCTTAACTGTCACCAAGGCTCTGGCAGCCCAAGCCAAGACCTAGCCATCTTCAAGCCCCTGTACTAACGAGGCTTGCCATGTGATCCAGGTTCATGAGGTGCAAGCCCGCTCAAGGCAAGTACTGAGTGATCCTAGTCAGGCTGCCATGGACTCCACGATCACTGAATCCTAAAGTCAGCCTTGTGGTCCGATAGATCAACCATGTTTCAAGCTGACCCTTTCATTATCTGGTCCGACAATGGTTCAGGAGTTGTCTACCACACTGGGGCCCTCCAGGTAGCAAAAACATCAGGATCTTGGGTCTTTGCACTTGAGATTGATAAGAAGCATCCTAAGTCCCCTGATGAAGAGTTGTAAGAAGCTCCGGAAGAGTGGGAAGAAGCTAGTCAGGCCACAGCAGATGAGCTCGAAGAGATAAACTTAGGGGACGAGGCTGACCCAAGGCCAACTTTCATCTCGGCGAAAATGTCCCTAAGGGAGAAAAAAAGTTATATCTCCTTCCTCCGAGCAAACCGGCATATCTTTGCCTGGCATTATCATGAGATACCTGGCCTAGATCCTCAAATCATTGTCCATCATCCCAACATTGATCCATCCATCAAACCCATAAAGCAGAAATCGAGAAGGTTTAGACCCGATCTTGAGATGTAGATTAATGCTGAGGTGAACAAGCTCAGGCAAGCTAGATTTATACGTGAAGTCAAATACCCAAGATGGTTGGCAAATGTTGTCCCAGTCAAGAAGAAAAATGGCCAAATCAAGGTCTGTATCGACTTTCACAACCTGAACATTGCCTGCCTCAAGGACGACTTCTCCCTGCCATTCACCGAGATGCTTATTTACTCCACGACTCATTATCAGATCTTCTCCTTCATGGATGGGTATTCTAGTTATAATCAGACCAGGATGGCACCAGAGGATGAAGAGGCCACTGCATTTTTTACCCCAAAAGGTGTCTTTTGCTACATTGTGATGCCTTTCGGGTTAAAGAACATCGGTGCCATGTACCAACGAGCCATGATGAATATCTTCAAGGACATGATGCACAAGGAGGTCGAGTGCTATGTGGATGACTTGGTGGTGAAGTTTGAAGCAAAAGACACTCACATGAATGACATTATAAACGTATTTGAGCGGCTATGGCATAACCAACTCAAGATGAACCCCTTGAAATGAGCCTTCGGAGTATGCTCAGGAAATTTCTTACGGTTCATTGTGAGGTATCGTGGGCTAGAGATTGAGCCGATCAAAATCAAGGCGATCCAGGACATGCCACTGCCTACAACCTTACACGAGCTTCGCTCCCTCCAAGGGAAACTGACCTACATTCGAAGGTTCATCTCGAACCTCTCAGGACAATGCAACACATTTGTTGAAGAAGGACACACCCTTCATATGGGATCAGACGTGCCAAGATGCACTTGATGATATCAAGCAGTACTTGTTGAATCCTCAGATACTCTCCATGTCAGTGTTAGGAAGGCCTCTCATCCTATACGTGACCGCTCTTGATGAGTCACTCGGGGCACTCCTAGCACAGAAAAATGATGAGGGGAAAGAAACAAGCCTCTACTATCTCAGTCGCAGAATGTGAGGCGCCGAGAAGAATTATCCTCCCATCGGGAAGATGTGCCTAGCCTTGATATTTACAGTATAGAAACTCTGCCATTACTTACTCGGTCACGAAGTCAAGTAAATCTCAAAGGCGGACCCGGTCAAGTTCCTTATGACCTGGCCAGGCCTGTCAGGACGCTTGGCCAAGTGGGCACTATTGGTGATGGAGTTTGATATCACGTATGTACCACAAAAGGCCATCAAAGGTCAAGCCTTAGCAGACTTTCTCGATGCTCACCCAATCCGTTGAGAATCTCCCCTATCAAGTGATCTCCCAAGTGAAGAATTTTTTGTATGGTGCTAACTCGGTCGTGGGAGATGTACTTTGATGGAACATTCCAGTCTAATAGAGGGGGTGCTGGAGTCATGTTCTTGACTCCCGATGGTGGAATGATTCCTTTATCCTTCTCACTCACAGAGGCATTTTCTCATAATGAGGCTGAATACCAAGCCCTCATAATCAGATTGGCGATCGCCCGAGAGCTAGACCTAAAATAGTTGGACATCTTCGGCAACTCTGAGCTGGTCATTTGATAGCTCAAGGGGATTTATGACATAAGGAGGGATACTCTCAAGCCTTATCATGACATGGCCAAATCTTATATGGCCTAGTTCGATGATTTCCCCCTAAGTCATATCCCTAGAAGGCTAAATTTGCAGGCCGATGCGCTCGAAAAGCTCGGGGCCACCATTCAACTATCTTCACCAGGGCCTACGCCGATCTAGGTAATGGAATGGAGACATGTTGACTTGAGAACCGCAGTTGATGCAGGTGATGAGAGGGATGTCTTCCCTGAATGCCCGCCTTATCCATTTGGAGCACTTTTTGCAGCCAAGGATGTCATTAAGGTAGAGCAGGAAATGTCAATGGGATGTTCTCTTTCGCCGATCGTTTGGGGGAATTCTCCTTAGATGCATCGATGCACAAGGGTCAAATAAGGTCTTGGAAGAAGTGCATTCAGGTATCTGTGGGCTGCATCAGTCCGGCCTAAACTCTATGAACGCATATGCAGACTCGGGTATTATTGGCCTTCAATGGTGACTGATGCCCAAACTATGCTAAAAGATGTTAGGTGTGCCAAATGCACTCAAGCCTCATTCATCAGCCCCAAGAGCCTCTCCATCCTACAGTGGTATCATGGCCCTTTTCTCATTGGGGTGTGGACATTATAGAGCCCATCGACCCTCCTTCTTCATTGGGCCATGCCTTCATCCTAGCAGCGACAAATTACTTTTCTAAGTGGCCTGAAGCGGTCCCTCTTAAGCAGGTTCCAGGGGCCACTGTGGGCAACTTCGTGCGTCCCCACATCATATATCAGTTTCGGGTTCTGGACAGAATAATATCTGATAACGGGCCTGTTGGAAGACATTTTTCTTCATCATGGGTCCCCGATCAATAAAGGCTAACAAACAGTGAAAATTCTGATAGTCACATAATGGCCCCAGAACTGGTCAAGATCTTCATAAAGACTCTCAAAAGTCTCCTGCCAAGTTTCGTCACATTCTGACATATCTAAGACAATGCAAACTGAGAAACAGTTTCGGCATAATCATCCTCTAACACCCTAAAACGGAACCCTATAACTAGAACTATATTTTCAGTATGTCAAAGTGTCATGGGACCACTGCCCTTGGATCTGGCACGGTTGAAAACCCCTAAGGGTCAAATTTCACCTTAAAAAGACACTCCAAAAAAATTTCTAGGGAAAGATCGAAACAGGAGGAGCCGCATGCTATTCCAGTGTGGCCACCCTGCAACTAAATGTCATTAAAGGGACAGTCATCAATAGTGACTTGCGATGCTTATATCTCCCTTGTCCGAGATCGTATTGTGCTCAAACTTGTTGGAACGTGTTCGTCTCTTCAAAACGAGCATTTCGATATGTGACACGCCTCGCGACGATGCCTGAGCGCTATGAAAAGCTAGAGAGAAGTTGCTCATTCGTGAAGAAAGTTACAGAAAAATCAGCAACGTCGCACCTCGCTCAAGCAGCAAAATCATGCCACTTGCGAACCCGATCAACGCTAAACCAGTTCCATCACGTGCATAAGGTCTAGGGCTATCTCTAGTTCGAAACCTGTGTCGGATTCTGCACACGAAGCCAATGAATTGACTGCAAATTCTGGCATTGAAATTCCAGATTCCGGCCAAAACTCCGAAGTTGCAAAATCTTCGTCCGGACACAGAATCGAGCTGCGTTTGTTATCATGTGATCGTGATGGCATGCTCAGTGTGAGCCAGCAAATAAATCAAATAAAAACATCAAGGAATAAGCACACTATCGATCCGAAGTTTTAAGATTAATCCAAATTTCAAGACACATAATCGTGCCCTAAAAACACGATCCATGGCTCGAAGTTGGTATCAAATCGATCGTCATGCCGAGTTCTACGTGAAAACTACCATCTTTCAATCAAACAACCATCAGAACAACCCTGGATCACCCATGAAAAAGCATGCATATTTTAGGGCAGCACAGGGACTGTTTTGAAATTCCACAAATTGTTAGGAAGGAGCAAATCTTTCATGTTGCACCTTATTTTTCAATTTCTTTTAATTAAGTTAAATCTTAATTTCTAGTAATTAAGTTTAATTTTGATCAATCCACCCATATTTTGGCACAATTCTATATATACCACGTACTACCATTGTAGAAGACCCTTCACTTGCTTAATAAGATTTTTTTTATCTTGTCTATTGTTGGATCACATCTTGAGAGGGAGTGGAAGGAGAGATAAACTTTTGGATCAGTACCCTTAGGCCTAGTGTAAACCTCTTTCTCTCTCTTCTCTTTTTCTCTCTTCTCTCTCTTCTCTTCCTCTCTCTTTCTTTCTCCCTTTTCACATACGACAGAGCCCATAGCCGTTTGTGTTTCACTTTTTCTCATTCTCTTTTCCTCTTTTTTTTTTGTGGTCTCGCTTGACTATTATCTCTCTCTTCTCTCTTCCCAGTGGTCTCTCACGACCATCAACCTTCCTTTTTTTGCTTTTCATTTTACCCCTGCATGAACACTTCTTCTATGTAAACCCTCGGGTCCACCTCCTCCTTTTTTTTCCAAATGGTCCCTCATGTTCGTCCCTTCTCATTTCTTTTTTCGTACTCCCTCATAGCACCCTTCTTAGTACACCTTGATAATGACTCTCTCTCTCTCACACCCCAGGTACTCCTCGGTGATGACTCCCTCTCTCTCACGCCGGTCCTATCAGATCACCACGCCCCAAATCCTTCTTCCCCTAACCCGGCGTGAATATAATCCCTCGCCGCGCTGCGCGTGAACATAACCTATCGCCGCGCGAACCTCTACCTATCGCCGTCTCGTGCGAACCTCCTATTGTCGTCTCAAGCGAACCTCTTACCCAATGGTTTAAAAAGCGAATCGGTGACCCTGATCGGGCATCGCAAAAACCGATCCGGATCGGCGAATCGACGATCCAGATCGGAAATCGGCTGAATCGGTCGGATTAAAGCTTCAAAAAAATCCGAAAAATTTATTAAAATTCATTATAAATATTGTTTTTTAGGAATCCAATAAGAAATGAAGGTACTACATTATTAACTTTCATTTTTTCATCAATTTGTGAATATTGAGATGCTCTTTCCCTGTATAAACTTATTTTAACCATTAAATTTGCATCACATAGAAGAAAAATCATAGAATTATCATGGATAAAATATATTATATATGGACTATTATAAAGAGTATACTAATCAATGAAAGAATGGCCATTAAAATCTCGTTTTGGCGAAAAACCCTAATCCGCTAAAAAAACCCAAACTATTACAGCCTAACTAACTATAATAAAAAATTATTACAACCTCACTAATTATAATATTATATACTGAAATTATAATTATTATAATTATTTTATTAAACAAATAATAATAAATTTAAAATATTTTATAATATTATCTAATTTAAAATGTATTATTGACAACTATTAGAAAAATAGTACATTACATGATTTATAATGTAAAAATTAATAAATAAAATAAAAGATTTGGTTATCAATGTAAAAATTAATAAAATGCATACAAATTTTGGAAATAACACTTCAATTTTTCAAAAATTTATTTTTTAGGCTTCTATAATAAATTTAGTAAAAGAGAATGTTAATAGAAAGATGGAGATTTCAAATAGAATAAACTTTTTATTTTTATGTTTTTTATCTCTTTCATATTATTTACAAAAATAATTATACCACTATATACAACAAAAATTAACTGTTATATAAAAAATTAATTTTTTATTTTTCATTTTTTTATGCCTTTTATATTATTTACAAAAATATTTATATTTATACCAACCACTATATACATAAAAAAAATGCAACACATGCCCAAGGGGATTCGACCTTAGGACAACAAGTAAAAAAACAAAAGTCATACCCATCAAGCCATCTAACTACATGTAATTATTAATTGCTGATTAATAGACTATATTTACATTTCATTTTCATTTAATGATGTTTGGGAATTATCCCACATCGAAAGAAGGGTATTCAACTTTGGTATACAAATACCTATATAATATAAATTATAATATGTGTGCAAAAATATTAAGGCAACCTCACACACGTGAGTGTGCGTGGCGCACGCTCGAACGTACTCTCGGACACACGTGTGCACGTGTGAGTGTGTGTGGGGCATGCTCGCACTTGCGCTCGGACCACTTGTGCACGTGTGAGTGAGCGTGGGTCACGCTCGCACGTGCGCTCGGACACACGTGAGTGTGCGTGGGCACACGCTTGCACGTGCGCTCGGACACACGTGTGCACGTGTAAGTGTGCCTGGGGCACGCTGGCACGTGCACTCAGACACACGTGAGTGTGCGTGGGACACGCTCGCACGTGCTCTCGGACACACGTGAGTGTGTGTGGGCACACGCTTGCACGTGCGCTCGGACACACGTGTGCATGTGTAAGTGTGCCTAAGGCACGCTGGCACGTGCGATCGGACATGCGTGAGTGTGCGTGGAGCATGCACGTGCTCTCGGACCACGTGTGCACGTGTGAGTGAGCATGGGGCACGCTCGCACGTGCGCTCGAACACACGTGAGTATGCGTCAGTGTGCGTGCGCTCGGACCACGTGTGCACGTGTGAGTGAGCATGGGGCACGCTCGCACGTGCGCTCGGACACACGTGAGTGTGTGTGGGGCATGCTCGCACTTGCGTTCGGACCACGTGTGCACGTGTGAGTGAGCATGGGTCACGCTTGCACTTGCGCTCGGACACACGTGAGTGTGCGTGAGCACACGCTTGCACGTGCGCTCAGACACACATGTGCACGTGTAAGTGTGCCTAAGGCACGCTGGCACGTGCGCTCGGACATGCGTGAGTGTGCGTAGAGCATGCACGTGCTCTCGGACCACGTGTGCACGTGTGAGTGAGCATGGGGCACGCTTGCACGTGCGCTCGAACACACGTGAGTATGCGTCAGTGTGCGTGCGCTCGGACCACGTGTGCACGTGTGAGTGAGCATGGGGCACGCTCGCACGTGCGCTCGGACACACGTGAGTGTGTCTGGGGCATGCTCGCACTTGCGCTCGGACCACGTGTGCACGTGTGAGTGAGCATGGGTCACGCTTGCACTTGCGCTCGGACACACGTGAGTGTGCGTGGGCACACGCTTGCACGTGCGCTCAGACACACATGTGCACGTGTAAGTGAGCATGGGGCACGCTGGCACGTGCGCTCGGACACACGTGAGTGTGCGGGGGACACGCTCGCACGTGCTCTCGGACACACGTGTGCACGTGTAAGTGTGCCTAGGGCACGCTCGCACGTGTGCTTAGACATGCGTGAGTGTGCGTGGAGCATGCTCGAACCACGTGTGCACGTGTAAGTGTGCCTAGGGCACGCTCGCACGTGCGCTCGGACATGCGTGAGTGTGCATGGAGCATGCACGTGCTCTCGGACCACGTGTGCACGTGTGAGTGAGCATGGGGCACGCTCGCACGTGCGCTCGAACACACGTGAGTATGCGTCAGTGTGCGTGCGCTCGGACCACGTGTGCACGTGTGAGTGAGCATGGGGCACGCTCGCACGTGCGCTCAAACACACGTGAGTGTTTGTGGGGCATGCTCGCACTTGCGCTCGGACCACGTGTGCACAGGTGAGTGAGCGTGGGTCACGCTTGCACTTGCGCTCGGACACACGTGAGTGTGCGTGGGCACACGCTTGCACGTGCACTCAGACACACGTGTGCACGTGTAAGTGAGCATGGGGCACGCTGGCACGTGCGCTCGGACACACGTGAGTGTGCGTGGGACACGCTCGCACGTGCTCTCGGACACACGTGTGCACCTGTAATTGTGCCTAGGGCACGCTCGCACGAGCGCTCGGACATGCGTGAGTGTGGGTGGAGCATGCTCGGACCACGTGTGCACGTGTGAGTGAGCATGGGGCTTGCTCGCACGTGCGCTTGGACACACGTGAGTGTGCGTGGGGCACGCTTGCACATGCGCTCGGACACACGTAAGTGTGCTTGGGACATGCTTCCACGTGCACTAGAACACACGTGTGCATGTGTAAGTTCATTTAGGGAACGCTCGCACGTGCGCTCTGACACACATGAGTGTGCGTGGGACACGCTCGCACGTGCGCTCGGACACGCGTGAGTGTGCGCGGAGCGTGCTCGCACTTGCGCTCAGACCACGTGTGCACGTGTGAGTGAGCGTGGGGCACGCTCGCACGTGCGCTCGGACAAACGTGAGTGTGCGTGGGGCACGCTTGCACGTGCGCTCGGACACACGTGAGTGAGCGTGGGACACGCTCGCAGGTGCGCTCGGACACACGTGTGCACGGGGCACACGCTCGCACTTGCGCTCGGACACGCGTGAGTGTGCGTGGGGCATGCTCGTACGTGCTCTCGGACACACGTGAGTGTGCGTGGGCACACGCTTGCACGTGCGCTCGGACACGTGTGCACGTGTTAGTGTGCCTGGGGCACGCTGGCTGGCACTTGCACTCAGACACACGTGAGTGTGCGTGGGACACGCTCGCACGTGCTCTCGGACACACGTGAGTGTGTGTGGGCACACGCTTGCACGTGCGCTCGGACACACGTGTGCATGTGTAAGTGTGCCTAAGGCACGCTGGCACGTGCGCTCGGACATGCGTGAGTGTGCGTGGAGCATGCACGTGCTCTCGGACCACGTGTGCACGTGTGAGTGAGCATGGGGCACGCTCGCACGTGCGCTCGTACACACGTGAGTATGCGTCAGTGTGCGTGCGCTCGGACCACGTGTGCACGTGTGAGTGAGCATGGGGCACGCTCGCACGTGCGCTCGGACACACGTGAGTGTGTGTGGGGCATGCTCGCACTTGCGCTCGGACCACGTGTGCACGTGTGAGTGAGCATAGGTCACGCTTGCACTTGCGCTCGGACACACGTGAGTGTGCGTGAGCACACGCTTGCACGTGCGCTCAGACACACATGTGCACGTGTAAGTGTGCCTAAGACACGCTGGCACGTGCGTTCGGACATGCGTGAGTGTGCGTGGAGCATGCACGTGCTCTCGGACCACGTGTGCACGTGTGAGTGAGCATGGGGCACGCTCGCACGTGCGCTCGAACACACGTGAGTATGCGTCAGTGTGCGTGCGCTCGGACCACGTGTGCACGTGTGAGTGAGCATGGGGCACGCTCGCACGTGCGCTCGGACACACGTGAGTGTGAGTGGGGCATGCTCGCACTTGCGCTCGAACCACGTGTGCCCGTGTGAGTGAGCATGGGTCACGCTTGCACTTGCGCTCGGACACACGTGAGTGTGCGTGGGCACACGCTTGCACGTGCGCTCAGACACACATGTGCACGTGTAAGTGAGCATGGGGCACGCTGGCACGTGCGCTCGGACACACGTGAGTGTGCGTGGGACACGCTCGCACGTGCTCTCGGACACACGTGTGCACGTGTAAGTGTGCCTAGGGCACGCTCGCACGTGTGCTCAGACATGCGTGAGTGTGCGTGGAGCATGCTCGAACCACGTGTGCACGTGTAAGTGTGCCTAGGGCACGCTCGCACGTGCGCTCGGACATGCCTGAGTGTGCGTGGAGCATGCACGTGCTCTCGGACCACGTGTGCACGTGTGAGTGAGCATGGGGCACGCTCGCACGTGCGCTCGAACACACGTGAGTATGCGTCAGTGTGCGTGCGCTCGGACCACGTGTGCACGTGTGATTTAGCATGGGGCACGCTCGCACGTGCGCTCGGACACACGTGAGTGTTTGTGGGGCATGCTTGCACTTGCGCTCGGACCACGTGTGCACAGGTGAGTGAGCGTGGGTCACGCTTGCACTTGCGCTCGGACACACGTGAGTGTGCGTGGGCACACGCTTGCACGTGCACTCAGACACACGTGTGCACGTGTAAGTGAGCATGGGGCACGCTGGCACGTGCGCTCGGACACACGTGAGTGTGCGTGGGACACGCTCGCACGTGCTCTCGGACACACGTGTGCACCTGTAATTGTGCCTAGGGCACGCTCGCACGAGCGCTCGGACATGCGTGAGTGTGGGTGGAGCATGCTCGGACCACGTGTGCACGTGTGAGTGAGCATGGGGCACGCTCGCACGTGCGCTCGGACACACGTGAGTGTGCGTGGGGCACGCTTGCACATGCGCTCGGACACACGTAAGTGTGCTTGGGACATGCTCCCACGTGCACTAGAACACACGTGTGCATGTGTAAGTTCATTTAGGGAACGCTCGCACGTGCGCTCTGACACACATGAGTGTGCGTGGGACACGCTCGCACGTGCGCTCGGACACGCGTGAGTGTGCGCGGAGCGTGCTCGCACTTGCGCTCAGACCACGTGTGCACGTGTGAGTGAGCGTGGGGCACGCTCGCACGTGCGCTCGGACAAACGTGAGTGTGCGTGGGGCACGCTTGCACGTGCGCTCGGACACACGTGAGTGAGCGTGGGACACGCTCGCAGGTGCGCTCGGACACACGTGTGCACGGGGCACACGCTCGCACTTGCGCTCGGACACGCGTGAGTGTGCGTGGGGCATGCTCGTACGTGCTCTCGGACACACGTGAGTGTGCGTGGGCACACGCTTGCACGTGCGCTCGGACACACGTGTGCACGTGTTAGTGTGCTTGGGGCACGCTGGCACGTGCGCTCGGGCACACTATGGGACACGCTCGCACGTGCTCTCGGACACACGTGTGCATGTGTAAGTGTGCCTAGGGCACGTTTGCACGTGCGCTCGGACATTCGTGAGTATGCGTGGAGCATGCTCAGACCACGTGTGCACGCGTGAGTGAGCATGGGGCACGCTCGCACATGGGCTCGGACACACGTGAGTGTGCATGGGCACACGCTTGCACGTGCGCTCGGACACACGTGTGCACGTGTAAGTGTGCCTGGGGCACGCTGACACGTGCGCTCGGACACACGTGAGTGTGCATGGGACACGCTGGCACGTGCTCTCGGACACACGTGAGTGTGCGTGGGAACACACTTTCACGTGTGCTCGGACACACGTGTGCACGTGTAAGTGTGCCTGGGGCACGCTGGCACGTGAGCTCGGACACACGTGAGTGTGCAGGGACACGCTCGCACGTGCTCTCGGACACACGTGTGCACGTGTAAGTGTTCCTGGGGCACGCTCGCACGTGCGCTCAGACATGCGTGAGTGTGCGTGGAGCATGCTCGGACCACGTGTGCACGTGGGAGTGAGCATGGGGCACGCTCGCACGTGCGCTCGGACACACGTGAGTGTGCGTGGGGCACGGTTGCACGTGCGCTCGGACAGACATAAGTGTGCGTGGGACATGCTCGCACGTGCGATAGGACACACGTGTGCATATGTAAGTGTGCCTAGAGAACGCTCGCACGTGCGCTCGGACACACATGAGTGTGCGTGGGACACGCTCGCACGTGCGCTTAGACACGCGTGAGTGTGCGTGGAGCGTGCTTGCACTTGCGCTCAGACCACGTGTGCACGTGTGAGTGAGCGTGGGGCACGCTGGCACGTGCGCTCGGACACACGTGAGTGTGCGTGGGGCGCGCTTGCACGTGCGCTCGGACACACGTGAGTGTGCGTGGGACACGCTCGCATGTGCGCTCGGACACATGTGTGCACGTGTAAGTGTGCCTGAGGCACGCTCGCACGTGCGCTCGGACATGCGTGAGTGTGCTTGGGGCATGCTCGCACGTGCTCTCGGACACACGTGAGTGTGCGTGGGCACACGCTTGCACGTCCGCTCGGACACACGTGTGCACGTGTAAGTGTGCCTGAGGCACGCTGGCACGTGCGCTCGAACACACGTGAGTGTGCGTGGGACACGCTCGCACGTGCTCTCGGACACACGTGTTCACTTGTAAGTGTGCCTAGGACACGCTCGCACGTGCGCTCGGACATGCGTGAGTGTGCGTGGAGCATGCTCGGTCCACGTGTGCACGTGTGAGTGAGCATGGGGCACGCTCGCACGTGCGCTCGGACACAAGTGAGTGTACGTGGGGCACGCTCGCACGTGCGCTCGGACACACGTAAGTGTGCGTGGGACATGCTCGCACGTGCGCTAGGACACACGTGTGCATGTGTAAGTGTGCCTAGGGAATGCTCGCACGTGCGCTCGGACACACATGAGTGTGCGTGGGACACGCTCGCACGTGCGCTCGAACACGCGTGAGTGTGCGTGGAGCGTGCTCGCACTTACGCTCAGACCACGTGTGCACGTGTGAGTGAGCGTGGGGCACGCTCGCACGTGCGCTCGGACACACGTGAGTGTGCGTGGGGCGCGCTTGCACGTGCGCTCGGACACTCGTGAGTGTGCGTGGGACACGCTCGCATGTGCCCTCAGACACACGTGTGCACGTGGAAGTGTGCCTGGGGCACGCTTGCACGTGCGCTCGGACACACGTGAGTGTGCGTGGGGCATGCTCGCACGTGCGCTCGGACACGCGTGAGTGTGCGTGGAGCATGCTCACACGTGCGCTCGGACACGTGTGGGTGTGCGTGGGGCACGCCCGCACTTGTGCTCGGACACACGTGAGTGTGCGTGGGGCACGCTTGCATGTGCGCTCAGACACATGTGAGTGTGTGTGGGACATGCTTGCACATGCGCTCGGACACACGTGTGCATGTGTAAGTTACCTATGGAACGCTCGCCCGTGCGCTCGGACACACGTGAGTGTACGTGGGATACGCTTGCACATGCGCTCGGACACGCGTGAGTGTGCGTAGAGCGTGCTCGCACTTACGCTCGGACCACGTGTGCACTTGTGAGTGAGCGTGGGGCACGCTCGCACGCGTGCTCGGACACACGTGAGTGTGCGTGGGGCACGCTTGCACGTGCGCTCGAACACACGTGAGTGTGCGTGGGACACGCTCGCACGTGTGCTCGGACACGCGTGAGTGTGCGTGGGGCATGCTCGCACGTGCGTTCGGACACGCGTAAGTGTGCATGGAGCATGCTCGCACGTGCGCTCGGACACGTGTGGGTGTGCGTGGGGCACGCTCGCACGTGCGCTCGGACATGCGTGAGTGTGCGTGGGGCACGCTCGCATGTGCGCTCAAACACGCGTGAGTGTGCGTGGAGCATGCTCACACGTGTGCTCGGACACACGTGTGCACATGGGAGTGTGCGTGGGGTACGCTCGCACATGCGTGTGATGCGTTATGTGTTTGTACCGGGCTGAACCGAATGGGAAGAACCGGGCGGTTCCCGGTTTTGTGTGGAACCGGCACGGGTTGTGCCGGTTCCCGAGTCGAACCGGGCGAGTCCGGTTCGACTCGCCGTTTTTTAAAACACTGCTCTTACCTATTACATCTCTCGCACCCGTCTTACCTATTGTCGTGCGCGCAACAAACCTCAACACCGTGCCCAACCCGTCTCCCCCATCATCGTGCGCGATCGTCAACCTCTTCTCACCGCCATGCGCGACCACTAGCAGCCATAGCTCTGCCACTCTCCCGTGCTCTTCTTCACCCTTTACTTCTCACGTTCTCTCTCTCTAAAAACCAACTAGCTCCCTTGTTGCTGTCTGCCCCGCTCTCCACCTCTGCTACTGTTTTCACTCCATATATACTCCTCACGGCACGCCACAGCTACAACCAGCCAACCTCTGATTTTCCTCTAATTTCTTGCAACCAGCAACCACCATTGCCGCCCCATCACCATCCTTTTTTCAGCCCCTATGTGCCTCCTCCTCAACTCATTTCGCTGCACAAACCACCGTCAGTCCTCTCTTAGGGGTCCACTGATGCACTCCCTTCACCATGTTGTTCCATCAGTAGGCAGTACAGTCGCCACCTCCGCCAGCCCTCTGTCCACCGTCCTCTCCCTGCCATTTCCGTCATCCCAACTCGCCATGCTCCCTTCTTCTTCTCCATCATTCTCAGCCAGCTATGGTCCCCTCTCTCTCTCTCCAGAGAACATCACCATAAAAACCTTCACCACCCCTCTCTGCTGTCCACACTCAGCCATCGCAGCATGTTTCCTCCGCTCTGCTGCCCTCTTTCTTCTTCATCTCCTCCACCCAGTTGCAGCCTCGTTCAGTCATCCCTTGCCGCTGTCTCCACCCAACCACCACATTGCTACATTACCTCCGCCATTTCCATCCCCTTTCTCTCTGCTGTAACCATTTCCGTTTATTCCGCCCTCTCTCACTCTCTAGCTCCTCTCGTTCGCCTTTCCATTCCGTCCCCATTTTCTTCCCTGCAATCTTCCACTTCTTCTCCCTCTCAATAGTGAGCTAGTTCCTCACGTTTCTTTCTCTCTCTAAACGTCCAAACGAAAAATCCCACCCCATTTCTTCATTTCGCCTTGTTTCGTTTCGTTCTTCTTTTTTTCGTTTCATTTTGTTTCGTTTAACCTCCTTCACCCAAAGTAGCTCCTCTTGCCCCTTCTCCCTCCCTAGACCTAATAACCCAATAACCAACACTCTCTCTCTTTATGGACACATCCTCCTTTAACTTATGTTCCTTTACCTCATTTTATTTACTCTACTTACTTTATTTTAATTTATCTTTATCTTCCTTATTTTTTCTACTTTATTTATTTTATTTTATTTTACTCACCTCTTTTATTTTATTTATCTCATTTATTTTATTTTATTTCACTTTATTTTATGTACCTTTTTTTATATTATTCTCATTACCTCATCCTATTTTATTTTAATTATTTGTTTTACTTTATTTCATTTACCTCTTTTATTTTATTTACCCCATCTTATTTCGTTTCATTTTCTTTTATCCCTTTTATTTTATTTTCCTTTACTTCATTTTATTTTCATTCATTTTATTCTTATTTCATCCTAACTCTGTCTTCTAATCTTATTTTATTTCAATTCATCTCTTTCCTTTTCATTTCATCTCATTCCACTTTACTTTTCAATCACTCCATTTTATTTTATTTTATCTTCGACAAGTCAGGGTCCCCAAACCCACTTGTTGGGACGTCTTATGTATGTGTGTGTTTGCAGGAAAGGAGAAACAGGTCAAGGGAAGCGATTCCAAACAAGCCATAGGCCAGGGGGGCTTTCTAACTTGATCTAAGAGGGCGCCTACACGAATCAGCCCGAGCGTGTCACGTAACCACGGAAGGTAAGTCTCGCCTCGAGACCCTAATTCCTCTCTCACCGATTGGCACTCCTGCCCATGTCTTCTTTACGTGGTTCCCGAAAGAACGATCTCAGGTCCCATGTCCATCTAGAACCCAGAACCATGCCACCAGGTCATCCCGACCCGGAGGGAGAGATCGAGGCACTTAACTAACTTGACGACTCCACTGGGGACACGCTACCCCATTGTTGGATCGTTCTTGTTTGACTATACACACAACTGTCTTTGGGGTTACTTAACCCCTTCATCGGAGTCGGGGGCTCTATAATCGCCGCACTCGTGAGTCTTCATCTAGAACAGGTTCCTCAAACCTCGTGCCCGACCCTTCTCTTGAGCATCAACCCTGTGTCGTGTTCTCAGGTCATCACCTGGATAAAGGTGAGGATGGACCAACAAGTCCCTCACTCCCTACCTCCTTGCAATGGTGGACCTTCTCCCAACTCACCTTGCATTGGTGGCACACATGCCACCTCACACAGCACGCTCCCTGCTACCAGCAACTCACTTGCTGGCTCCATTGCTCGGGGCAGCCCAAAGGCCGCCCCTCCCTCTCCCTCTCCCACGATTGACAGTTCATCTGTCGTTGCTTCTACGGGTCACCGAGAGGCTACCCCCCATTCTCTATCACTTCGGGCCCTTGTAACAAGAGGTTCGACACTAGGATGAGGTGGCTCTGAAGCCACCACCTCACACACATCCACCAAAGCTAGTGCACCATCCATTCTAGCTACACCTCGGGGCAACCCTCAATTACCTCAGGACACGGTCAGGGTTCCAATCTTCTTGGACTTGGCCTTGCATCTCGTTTGCTCGTACACTCCACCACTGGGGGCAACTCTTAGGTTACCCCAATACACGGTCATTGTTCAGGTCTTCTTGGACTTGGCCCTGCACATCTTCGGGGCAACCTTCAGGTTACCTCGGGACACCGTCAGGGTTCGGCTCTTCTTCGAACCAGCCCTACACAACCCTTGCATATGCACTGCATCGCTCGGGGCGCCTTGTTGATGTGTCTGCCCGAGCACATGAGGGGAAACCTCCTAGTACCCCCTCCCATTACATGCTTGCTTACTCTGTGAGGGATGGTCACACGGCCATTCCATCACACACACATGCCCACGGCGCCGAGCCTCTTAAGGCCGGATATGCTACGCGAGCCTGGGTTGACCACCAGGTCACCCCAAGTCCTTCTGCTGAGGGCGTACACACGCCAATCCCCCTGCCTGCCTGTACCACATCTTTGCACTGTGCACGCACACATGGATCTAACATTTCACCTGGTTCCAAAGGTAATCACGTCAATGGGTTGGGAGAAAATTTCACCTTTGCTCAAAGGCAATACTACTTGGCCATGAAGAAGTGAAATCATGGTCAAGCCCGTAAATGGGGGCAGGAGACCTAGACATTGAAAGCCCAGCTCAGGGGTAAAGAAGAAAAAGTGATTGAAGAATTCCCTCTCAAAGATGCAAGCCCTTTTCCCCCTCTCATTCCCCTTGATGCGGATGCTGCTGAAAAAGCATGGCATGAGATGAACACTAAAAGGATTGATCGGGGCATGATGAAGACGGTTATTTATGAGGATCCAAGCTTGACTTTAGGCAATGGTGAGCCTTTAGACAAGGCAAAGAGCCAGTCTGGCCCCAGTGACCCCAAGCCAGTTGAGCCATCACCCGATCAAACACCTGAGCCACTCTCAAGTCGGGGCACCGAGAGCAAATCCTTCTTCGAGTAGACTGAACTAAGGGCAGCTCATAAACCCGAATCAGTTTCCCCTAGACTTCTGATGAGCCGGAAGGCACTGCTGCGGGGCAGTCCCAGTGACTCGAGTTAGATAGAACCTGAACCCACCGAGGGTGTTGCCCATGATCCCTTACTGGTGGAAATTTCGAATTATGAAGGGACTAGTCTTCTTCCCATGATGCAAGAAAATTGTCCACCAGCTCCCCCCAAAGTCTGTCTCAACATCCAAGCTTCCTGAGATGAAACTGAAAAGTGAACCGAGACTGTTGAGCTACTTCAAAGGCCTGAAAAGCTCATTGTTGAGATCAATCTCATAAACAAGAATGGGACTTTGCCGTCGTTCACCCTCTCCCGGCCTACATCGGGATTCGCCTTAGATCTTGAAGGAGGGATGAACTCCCGTCCCCTCTGAATGGTTCTAATGATGTGGCCTCCCTCACCCTCTCTCAACCAAATTTTCTTTCCTTTAATGTTCTCATGGTTCATCACTCTCATTCGAGGAAAGCCACTCCCCAGTACTGGATGGAATGAGCTGCACTTCCCCGGTTGGCAGCCCCACTAATATGGCTCCTCCATGCCCTGCAAAGCCAGCCGCATGCTTCCCCCATGTCATGCGTGTTGCATGTGCGCTCTTGACGATGACAGTAAGGCCTCGTCCTATGAAGGTTTCACATTCTCGTTAGGTGATGAAGAGCTCAATTCTGATGGGGCGACATCCCTCATCCCTCGTCCTCATGCACCCAATGACTCCTACCTCTGACGAGAGCTCGTCACTCTCATTCGAGGAAAATCATTCCCTAATAGAGGATGAGATGGTTAGCATTCCTTTCGCTAACCACCCCGATGAAATGGCGCCTCCAGCTCTCGAAGACACCATGATTCTTCATGAGGCTGACCACATATGGGCTCCATGTCTTGAAACTGTCATGGCTCCTTATGAGGACGATCACATGTTCTTCCGATATCTTGAAAAATGCTCCCACAATGATGATGATGTGACTGCATCGTCTTTTGAGAGTTTCACATTCTCATTAGATGATGAGGATATCCAATCCTTGGAAAATGAAGTAGGCCTGAGGGAAGACCCAATGACCCTCCCAATGATGTTGTTGAAGTAGCAGCAGTCGAATCCAATATTGTAAGCTTCGAGGCATGTAACGGGCAAATAGAAGAAGAGTCCTCAAGTATGACAACTGTTGAAACTATAGTGATCGACGAAGTACTAAAATCCTATGGAGACGAAATTGCGCAACTCAAGGCCACATTAAGGCGATTACAAGCTAAGATGATGTCAAAAGATGAAACAATGGAAACTTTGCGCCAAGAGGTATTGGTGTCCCGTACCCCCTCGGGGCACTAATCCCTCTTTACCATCTCTCAATCACCTTGCCTGATCATCAAAATGACACCATCAAAAGAAGGGCCACTCCTACCCTCTTCTCCCTCATTACCGGTCTCTTCCCCACCGACTCAGGTTGGGAAGGAAGAATTAGTAAAAGGCATGGTAGCTGAAGCATTGAAAAAGTACAGTATCCCAGTGATGGAAGAGTTGAATCGCTATTAAAAGCCTTACGAAGCGTATGTTGACCAAACTCCATTTCCACCGGGCTATCAAAGACTCGACTTCCCCAAGTTTGACGCTACTAGCTCATCGTGGCAACACATAGCCCATTTCATTGCAACCTGTGGCAATACAACGAACAATGAGCACCTACTGCTTTAGTAATTTGTGGGAACCCTTAAGGGAGCATCATTCAAATAGTACGCTCGATTACTACCAAGGTCAATCTCATCATGGTCACAAATGGAGGAAGAGTTCCTTAAGCGCTTCTGGGACATAGAAAAGAAAGTGCAACTCTTTGAGATGAAACAAAAGCCACACGAGCCAATGATCGAGTACATCGAAAGGAGGCGCAATTTGGCCATCAATCTAGCCACACCGATCGGTGAGCCACAAGAGATAGAGTACTGCATAGATGGGATGCATCTAAAATTGGCTCACCATGTCACTTCATCATGGCCTAATACATTCATCAAGATGGTCGACAAGGCAGTTCAAATTGAAGGTTTGCTCAAACACCACGGCCTAGATGCACGACCCTAAACTGCATGGTCAAAACTATAAGACCTTAAACTGTAGCGAAGGTCTAGTTACACGACCTTAAGCTGCATGGCAGGAGTTGCATGACCCTAAACTGCATAGCCACAGTCCAAGCTATACGGCCCTAAACTATAGCACACGTCCTAGTGGTACGACGTTAAACTGCACAACATACAGTCTCGGAGGCAAGATCTTAAACATGCCCTCAGGTCACGGTGGCATGACCTTAAACACGCTTCAAAAAAAAAAAGAGAAGAAGACGGACATGATGAAAACTCGCAAGGGTGTCATGGGTAAAAATGTCAAAAAAAAATAAATGACGGACATGGTATGCATCCCCAAAGACCACCATGGGCAAGATATGTCAAAGAGAAAAAGACGGGCATAGTAAAAACCCGCAAGGGCACTTACTTTCAAACGACGGGGGTGTTGATCCTCCCCTACGGGTCATCACGAGTAAAAATGTCAAACGCCCCTGTAGCAAGACATTAAACTGCACGACACACGACTATAAACTGCTTCCTGTTCCTACTTGTTTCCATGGGGTTATCGCATGTCACCCTCCTACACATCCCCTACTACATCCTTTTTCACGAGCCCCCGGTGAAAGGACACCACCCCTCCAACGTGTCCTCCCTAATCAAGGTGTACCTCGGTTGCGACTGTGAGGCTTCGAATCAAAGCGTTCACTTCAAAGCATGCGCCTGCCTTTACAAAGTCATATCACAAAGAGGTGTACCACAGTTCCGACTGTGAGGTTTCGAAGCAGAGCATGCACCCGCCTCTACAAAGCCATATCACAAAGAGGTGTACCACAGTTTCGACTGTGAGGTTTCGAAGCAGAGCATGTACTTCAAAGCATGCGCCCACCTCTACAAAGCCATATCACAAAGAGGCATACCACAGTTCCGACTGTGAGGCTTCGAAGCAGAGCGTGCACTTCAAAGCATGTGCCCACCTCTACAAAGCCATATATTAAAGAGGTGTACCACAATTTCGATTGTGAGGCTTCAAAGCAAAGCATGCAAGGCATGCATCCACCTCTACAAAGCAATATCTCAAAGAGGTGTATCGCAATCTCAGCCATATATCCGTACACCTGATAAGGCGCTTTCGCCACCGATTGTACCCATTCCACGCATCATCATTACCTAAAGACTCTCTGGGCCACCATTTTTACAGTTGAGTCACATCACTCGTAGCACCCTTTAAGCCTTCATCATACACCCTAACTGCCCATGACGCCACTTCTTGTCATGCGTGCCCTTTACCACCGGGCATGTTATACCGTTATCCCTAGTGGGGTTACACCTATCCTTCGACCTGTCATCCCCAGTGGAGTTACATGAAGTCTCATCCTTCACCCTAGGGAGTCACACTTTCCCTCTTAATCCTCAGTGAAGTTCGCTTCCGTTTGCTAGTCCTCATAAGGCCACCATCTTCATCTAAAGCTCTCTGCTTGTGTATAACCTTAACTATTTTATCCTTAGGGAGTCAGATTACTATCCACAGACCTATCCCCCAAGGAGCTTCACCTACATGGTGATCCACACAATGGTCAGTGCTGCATGGCCTTAAGCTACATAGCCTTTGTCTAGGTATATGACCCTAAACTGCATGGTCCAAACTATATGATCTTAAACTGTAGCAGCGGTCTAATTGCACGACCTTAAGCTGCATGGTCGATGCTGCATGACCTTAAACTGCACAGCAATGGTCTATGCTGCATGACCTTAAACTGCACAGCTGTAGTCCAGATGCACGACCCCAAACTGCATGGTCCAAACTATAAGACCTTAAACTGTAGCAGAGGTCTAGTTGCACGACCTTAAACTGCATGGTCCTAGCCGCATAACTCTAAACTGCATAGCCATGGTCCAAGCTACAAGCCCTTAAAAATGTAATGCACGGCCCTATAGCAAGACGATAAACGGCTCGACAAATAGTCCATACGCATGAATCTAAACTGTGAAATGGGTGCACCTCTTCGCCAGATGTATTCCATCAACATCCCCAGTGGAGTTAGGTGTATGCAAAAGAAAAAGAGGGTCGCCTTACCCCACCAATGCTCGATAGGTCTTTTCACACCAACATCCCCAATAGGAGTCACATCCGTACCACGACCCATTACCTCCTTAGGGTCATTCTTATCTTTTCCACCCCCAGTGGGGTGGCATATGTGCTCTTAGCCTGTCATCCTCAACAGAGTTACATCCATACCATTACTCACTATCCCCAGCAAGCGATACTTGCCCTCCTAATCCCTAGTGGAGTTCGCGTTTGTTTGCCACTCCTCGTAGGACCACCATCTTCATCTAAAAGCTCTCTGCTTGTGTATAACCTTAACTCTTTCTCCCGAAGAGTTAGATTGCTATCCACAGACCTACCTCCCATGCAGCTTCGCCTACATGGAGATCCATACACTGGTGTGTGCTGCATGACCATAAACTGCACAGTCATGTTCCGTGCTACTTTGTACAGCCATGGTCCGTGCTGCATGACCTCAAACTGCACGGTCATGTTCCGTGCTGCATGACCCTAAACTTCACAGCCATGGTCCGCGCCGCATGACCCTAAACTGTACAGTTGTGGTCCAAACTATATGACCTTAAACTGTAGTGGAGGTCTAGGTGCACGACCTTAAAGTGCATGGTCCTAGCCACATGACTTTAAACTGCATATCTACGGTCCAAACTATATGACCATAAGCCATAGTCTATGTCTTAGTTGCATGATATTAAAAGGCTTAGCATCACGGTCCAAACTATATGACCTTAAACTGTAGTGGAGGTCTAGTTGCACGACCTTAAAACTACATGGTCCTAGTTGCATGACTTTAAACTGCATAACCATGGTCCTAGCTATATGACCGTAAACCATAGTGCGCGTCCTGGCCGCACGACATTAAACTGCTTTGCCCAGTTCTCGGAGGCATGACCTTAAACACACTCTCACATACACGCACAACCTCTTTACATGCATCTTCATACACGCCTTCCCTAGCCGACCCATTCGTGTGTGCAGACCACCTTCATAAATTCCGTAGTGAACCCATTCGCTTCACTACCATCATCCATCATTCCTCAATGAGTTTCACTCACGCTCACAAAATGACGAACCATTCCACCATCCATACTAGCCATTAGCTAGTGGGTCACCACTTTTTACTCACCATTCATCATCTTCCATCTTTCATAGGCAACCTCCCCAAAGTGAGTCAAAACCATCACCATACTCACTTTATGGCCTTCACAGACTGTCATTCATTACCACTATGGTCTAGCTGTATGACCCTAACCGATAGTGCACGACCTAGCCGCATGACGTTAAAAGGCTTCGCACAGGTCTCAAAAGCAGGACCCTAAACACGTCTTCACAAACAATTGGGCATGGTGTACACCTAAGCAAGGGAATGCTATGAGTAAAAATGACGGATGGGCATGGTCACAAAGCCATAAGTAAAAGAGTTCCGTGAAAACAAAAACCCAGGCACAATGAAAACTCCATAAGGGCACTGTGAGCAAAAGCAGATGAAAAGGGTGGACATGGCTGCAAGGTCATGGGTAGGAGAGCCCACAAATAAGGGAGGTTGGTGAAAACCGTCTTTACAGCGCCACTTCCCCTGTTCAAGTGAAAACCCACAAAGGGCGCTTGGACCAACAAAAAGCAGGTGGACGCAGCACCACAGTCTTAGCTCGCACCCAAGTTGCCAAACGGGCATAATTCTAGCTAGTAGGTCTACACAAAATCCTCAACTGCCAGCATCCAACCACAACACAAAATGGCTCACCCGGGAGTGAGAGCCTCATAAGATCTCCCAAACTTTACCTCCAAAAACAACAAGAGCTCTTGAGGGTGAGGACAAGGACCGAAAGATCCCTCCAAAATGTTAAAGATCCCCACGAAGGCAAGAAACTGACAAAGCCAAGTCATAACCTGCCTGAGACTTCAGGGTTATTCCTTGCCATGAGATCGTCTCGCCAAAAACCTTCCTTAGCCGACAGGCCCGGATCTTCTGGACCGGCCCATAAAAAGCCCCCGGCTAGACCCTGCAGGATGGGGCCCACGAGGCCGCCTTGCCAAAATTCCCCTTAACTGACAGGCTCAAATCTTTGGGACAGTCAAAAGCCCCCGATTGGACCCCGCTGGATGGGACCTACAAAGATACCCTGATCATCAAAAGCAAATCTGGTGTAGCAGCAAACAATGTTGACCAAAGGTTCATAGCACTTGGCCGCCTGATAAGCCCGATTTTGACCAATGAGGTCCCTACAAATCCTCACGATGTCAGAATCGAAAATAGTCCCTCAAAGGTGAGGACTTCTACAGATCCCTCAAAAAGTCTTTTCTCCCTTTAAAGCCTCCACGGATGGACCCGTACATTGCATCAAGATGTCCGAGCATCCTAGTTACAACATTATGTGGATCTCCTCAACGTTCACATAGTCTTGTAGCTAGCTAGGGGAAATTTTCTGAATGATTGTACTTCTTGCTTCTCTTGGAGCACAACATTCGGCAAGGCATGCTGTTGGAAGACATTTTTCATCATCATGGGTCCCCGGTCAATAAAGCCTAACAAACAATGGAAATTTTGACAGTCTCAGAATGGCTCCAAAACTGGTCAAGATCTTCATAAGGACTATCAAAAGTCTCCTGCCAAGTGTCGTCACATCTCGACATATCTAAGGCAGTGTAGACCGAGAAACAGTTTCGGCAGAATCAGCCTCTAGCACCCTGAAACTAACCCCTATAATTAGAACTACATTTCAATATGTCAATTTGTTATGGGGATCACCGTCATTGAATCCAACACGATTGAAAATCCCCAGGGGTCATACAGACACTCCAGGAAAACATTATAGGCGAAAGATCGAAACAGAAGGAGCCGCACGCTATTCTTGTGCGACCACCCTACAACTAAACTCCATTAAAGGGATAGTCCCAAACAGTGACTTGTGAACCCGATCGACGCGAAACTTGATGAAGCGTGTTCATCTCATCAAGACGAGCGTTTCGATATGTGGCAAGCCCCGCGACGACATCCGAGTGCGAAGAAAAGCTAAAGAGAAGTTACTGATCCATGAAGAAAGTTGCAAGAAAATCAATAGCGTCGCACCTCGCTCGAGCGGCCAAATCACGCTGCTCACGAACTCGATCGACATGAAACCAGTTCCATCGTGTGCATAAGGTCTAGAGCTATCTCTAGTCCGAACCCCGTACATGATGAATGGTTGGATTTTGCACATGAAGTCGATGAAGTGACTGCAAATTTCGGCTCCAGAATTCCAAATTTCGGTCAAAACTTCAAAGCTGCAAAATCTTCGTCCGGATATGAAATCAAGCTGTGTTTATTGTCACGCGATCGTGACGGCATGCTCAATGTCATCCAGTGAAGAAATCTTGAAAAAACATCAAGGAACGAGCAGACTGTCGATCCAAAGTTTCAAGAGTCATTCAAATTTCAAGACGTATGATCGTGCCTTAAAAACACGATCCATGGGTCGAAGTTCGTATCAAATCAATCGTCATGCTGAGTTCCACAAGAAAACAATCATCTTTCAATCAAATGAGCATCATACAACCTTGGATCACTTATGAAATATCATGCACGTTCTAAGACAGTACAGGGACTGTTTTGAAATTCCACAAATCATTAAGAAGGGGCAAATCTATCATTTTACATCCAAATTTTTAATTTCTTTTAATTCAGTTAAATCACAATTTTCAGCAATTAGGTTCAATTTTGGTCAAGTCACCCATATTTGGGTACAATTCTATATATACCACGTACTACCATTGTACACACACCTTTCAATTGCTTAATAAGATTTTTCTTATCTTGCCTATTGTTGGAACACGTCTTGAGAGAGAAAGAAAGGAGAGAGAAACTTTTACGTCGGTACCCCTAAGCTTAACTTAAACCTCTTTATCTCTCCTCTCTCTTTTCTCTCTTCTCTCCCTTCTCTTCCTCTCTCTTTTCTCTCTTCTCTCCCTTCTCTTCCTCTCTCTTTATCTGTCCCCTTTCACAGATGACAAAGCTCCGTCTTCGTCTTTGTTTCACTTTTTCTCATTCTATTTTCCTCTTTTCCTCTTGTGGTCTTGCTTGACCACAAACTCTCTCTTCTCTCCTCCCAATGGTCTCTCACGACTATCGACCTTCCTTTTTCCTTTTCATTTTATCCCTGCATGACCACTTCCTCTACGTGGACCCTCGGGTCCACCTCCGCTCTTTTTTCCTAATGATCCCTATTCTTTTTCATTTCTTTTACTGTACCCCTCGCGGCACCCTCATTTCTTTCACTGTACCCCTCGCAGTACCCTCGTGATGACTCCCTCTCTCTCACGCCCCATGGTCCCGTGAGACCACCACTCCCCAAATCCTTCTTCCTCAGACGCCACGCGAATATAATCCCATCCTTCGCCACTCTCCCATGCTCTTCTTCCCCTGTTTCTTCTCACGTTCTCTCTCTCTAAAAACCAACTAGCTCCCATGTTGCTGTCAGCCCCTCTCTCCACCTCTGCTAATGTTTTTGCTCCCTCTCTACTCCTCACGGCATACCACAGCTACAACCAGCCAGCCTCTGCTCTTCCTCTAATTTCATACAACCAGCAACCACCATTGCAGCCCCATCACCATCCTTTTTTCAGCCCCTGTGTTCCTCCTCCTCAACTCATTTCGCTGCCCAATTCACCGTCAGCCCTCTCTCCGCTGTCCACTCGTGCACTCCCTTCACCTTGCTGTTCCATCAGTAGGCAGTACAGTCACCACCTCTGCCAGCCCTCTCGCATCCGTCCTCTCCCTGCCATCTCCGTCATCCCATCTCGCCACGCTCCCTTCTTCTCCATCTTTCGCAACCAGCTACGGTCTCTCTCCAGAGAACACCACCATAAAATCCTTCACCACCCCTCTCTGCTGTCCACACTTAGCCATCGCAGCCTGTTTCCTCCGCTCTGCTGCCCTCTTTCTTCTTTATCTCCTCCACCCAGTTGCAGCCTCGTTTAGTCATCCCTTGCCGCTGTCTCCACCCAACCACCACACTGCTGCATTACCTCCGCCATTTCCGCCCCCCTTTCTCTCTGCTGCAATCATTTCCGTGGATTCCGCTCTCTCTCGCTCTCCAGCTTCACCCGTTTGCCTTTCCATTCCGTCCCCATGTTCTTCCCTGCAATCTTCCTCTTCTTCTCCCTCTCACAAAAAAACCAGTAGTGAGTTAGTTCCTCACGACTCTTTCTCCCTCTAAACGTCCAAACGAAATATCCCACCCCATTTCTTCATTTCGCCTTGTTTCGTTTCGTTCCTCTGCTTTTCGTTTCATTTTGATTCGCATAACCTCCTTCACTCAAAGCAGCTCCTCGTGCCCATTTTCTCTCCCTTTACCAAATAACCCAATCACCAACACTCTCTCTCTTAACCAACACAACCTCTTTTAACTTAAGTTCATTTACCTCATTTTATTTACTCCACTTATTTTATTTTAATTTATCTTTATCTTCCATACTTTATCTACACTATTTATTTTATTTTATTTTACGCACCTCTTTTATTTTATTTACCTCATTTATTTTATTTTATTTTATTCCACTTTATTTTGTTTACCCCTTTTTATATTATTCCCTTCACCTCATCCTATTTCATTTTAATTATTTATTTTACTTTATTTCATTTTCCTCTTTTACTTTATTTACCCCATCTTATTTCATTTCATTTTCTTTTATCCCTTTTATTTTATTTTCCTTTACTTCATTTTATTTTCATTCATTTTATTCTTATTTCATCCTAACTCCGTCTTCTAATATTATTTTATTTCAATTCATCTCTTTCATTTTCATTTCATCTCATTCCACTTTACGTTTCATTTCACTCTATTTTATTTTATTTTGTCTTCGACAAGTCAGGGTCCCTAGACCCATTTGTTGGGACGTCTTATGTGTGTATGTGTGTTTGCAGGAAAGGAGAAACAGGTCAAGGGAGGCGATTCCAAACCGGCCATAGGCCAAGGGGCTTTCCAACGTGATCTAAGAGGGCACCTACGTGAGCCAACTCGAGCGTGTCACAGATCCACGTGAGGTAAGTCCCGCCTCGCAACCCTAATTCTCCACTCACGGGTTGGTACTCCTGCCCACGTCTTCTTTATGTGGTTCCTGAGAGAGCGATCTCAGGTCCCCGGTCCATTTCGAACCCGGAACCACACCACTAAGTCAACCCGACCTGGAGGGCGAGATCGAGGCATCTAACCAAGCCCTCAGTTCAGAAGGCATCACATTGATCGGCAAGTTAACTAGTTCGGTTTTGAGTGGAAGTACTCGATCATGTACCACCCTCGTGTCAATGGTTTAGCTGAAGCGTTCAATAAAACCCTGTGTCGGGTACTCCGAAAGTCAGTCTTGAACTTAAAAAAGAACTAGCACGAGAAGCTGCCTGAAGCTCATTGGGTCTATCACACCACCACTCGGAAAGCTACAAACTTTACTCCTTATTCCCTAGTATATGGAGGTGAAGCAGTTTTACCCCTCGAGGTTCAACTACCCTCACTCCATGTCGCCATGGGATTAATTGAAGATGAGAGGATCAAACTCCATTACCAGGAGTTAGATGCCCTTGATGAAAAGAGGCTAGGAGCCCAACAAAACCTTGAGCTCAATCGGGGGAGAGTGAAGAGAATCTTTGACATGTCTGTCAAGGTTCGCTCACTCGCTCATGAGGATCTGGTTCTAGCCATCAAAAGGCTAATTGTTATGCATGGGCGGCGCAAAGGAACGTTCGAAACCAATTGGGAAGGTCCCTTCATAGTAAAAAAGGTTACACCAAATGGGGCCTATATACTGGCAAACTCTAATGGGGAAGAGGCAATGCCTCCTATCAATGGGCGATACCTAAAGAGGTGTTATCCCTGATGTGCTCTTAAAATGCAGTGCATGAAGTAAAAAAGAAAGAAATTGAAAAGAGAAATAGCAACCCAACTCAAAAGAAGTTCATTTCTTTTATTGCATTAGAAAAAGTTACAACCAATAGTAAAAAAACCCATTATCAGTGAGGTTACAGATATAGTATCAACAGTACCTCTTGCTTCAGAGGAAAAGGGGATGTTTGTGTTGAAGTGTTGCTCTTGCTTTAGAGGAAGACCAACGATTTCCGAGTCAACTTCAATTCATCTAATGAAGTTGTAGATACCCCATTTTAAATCTGACAAATTCTGTGATTTCTTGAACCCTTAAGACCACACTTAACCTAGTAAACCCAAATCCATAGTTCACATAGCCTACCTCGTGATCCGGAACCAGTTGACCTACTCAGAACCCTGCAGAAACCCTGTTTTGACCCAGATTTCTGTAAATTCCTTGTTTTACAAACAAAAATCATTAAAAATAGTAAAAAAAATCTGTTTTGACCCAAATTTTTTCTGAGAGCTTCATAAGAGGCTGAAGAACATATCAGAAGTTAAAAATCTCAATTTCGACAAAAATTGGTGTGTGCGACATGGGGTGTGCCGCCCAGGCGATGCGACCATGCCGCCTAGGTGACACCCCTCGTGCCGCCCAAGCTACACAACCCGTGGTGCCCAAATCCGAGACCTCTAAAACACATTTTTTACTAAGTTTGCTGGTTGGTTACGGGAAGATATTCTCTCCAACAAATTTTTCCCCCCTTTTAACATCTTTTCGGGACTATTTAGAGGGGGACAAAGAGAGAAACAGAGGGACTTCAGAGGGAAAAAAAAAAGTCGAGAGATAGAGATTGAAACTAGAGAGACAACGAAATAAACTTTAGAGAAAACCCTAGCTTCCTAAGACTCTAACCCCAAATAAAAAGAAAACCTAGACCTAGGGAACAACCACAATCTACCAGAGACTTGCTGATCGACATCTGGACCAGAAGGGCAAGAGGAACCGGTTCTGATACGGGCGAGCCTCAGAAGGCTCGGGAGTCTCGGGCCATCCGGCCTGGCCAGGTACTCATTCTCCTTTCATTCATACTTTATTTTATTTTATTTATTTATTTTTATCTTAGTTTTATTTTTTTTTATTGAAAAATCTTAATTTGAAATGCTTTGGATCATGCTGGCTCCGCCACATATCTGAGAGCAGATCTGCTCTTTCTGGGCAGATCTGATCTCTGATCTGAATTCGACTGTTTCCACGCTCTTTACCATTTTATTTCATTCATTTTTCATCAGTTTAAAGTGTCATATCAGAGTGATCTAATTTCGCAGATCGCTTCGATTTTGCACGGTAAACAGTTTGGCACCCACCGTGGGGCAAATCGAGCGTGATCCAAGCATCAAAATTTCGAAAATCTCATAATATTTTGAAAATTTTTATGAATGTTCTAGGTATCATTTTGTGACTGTTACCAAAGTTTCAGGTCAAAATAAAATATTTAAAAATACAAAACAATATTTTTCTGTTAGATCTTCAGTCCCCTCCTCTCGCTTTATTTTAATTTATTTTCATCAAAAAAAAATTTATTTGTTGTTTCTCCAAGTTTAAAGTATGATTATTTTATCAATATATACAAGAAAAAAATATAATAAAAACAAATAATAATTTTTTGGGAGACACTAGGCTTGCCGCCCAAGCAACACAAGACATGCTGCCTAAGCAACACAGGTCGTACCACCCAGGTCCAGGGCGACACACCCTCTGGTATCCCCCATCGCCCAAGTCAGATGTTTTTGAAAATTTTCAAGCTGGGTCCTGGGTCTCTTTTGTGACTGTTCACAAAATTTCAGACCAAAATAATTTTTTTAAAAATACCAAAAAATTATTTTGCTTGATACATGTCTGTTTTATCTGTTGTTCGTCTATTTCACTTTGTTTTAATTTTATTTCATCAAAAAGTCTGATTTTTTTGGCTTCTGCAAGTTTCAGTAGCCTTATTTCATCAAGATTAAAATAAAAAAATAAAATGTTATTTTTTTTAGGCGACAACCCGTTCCGCCCTATCACAGAGGTCCCAGAAAAATTCTGAGTTCCCACAGGCCTGTTCATAAAAAAAAAAAAATTTCTTTAGATAAGTCTGCCCTGCTCCTGACTTTTTCTTTTTTATTTTAGTTTGTTAATTTTGAGTGAAACGATGTTTTTCTTGTTTTCACCACGCTTAGTTTAATTGTGTTTCATCAAACTTAAAAAAAAAAAAAACAAAAACAACTGATTGAGGGTTGCTTGCACCCTCCCTGAAGTGTGTCCCGTTCGAGTCATCCTTGACTCGGGTCACGCTCGACTTAGCACGAACTATACCATACATTCTTAAGGTTCCTCACCCCTCCATCTATATCGTGCCTCAAGCGAGTTTCGCCTCGAAGCGCGCATCGCTAAGCGCGACCAGTGACGAGCGCCCACTTGTTTCCTTTCTTATTGTGTGCTTGTATGCCTGACTTTATTTTTATTTGTGTGCTTCTTTACACACTCTAGCACACACCGATCGGGAATCCCGAAAAACCAGAAAACAAATTTTTCAAAAACCCCCAATATCCGCTTTAACGGCATGAGGGAAACCCAGCTTTGAGAGTCGAGGCGGTTGGGACTCGCATAACTCTAACAGTCAGCACCCCTCCGTAATCCATTGCCTCAAAGGAACTCCGCGTATAGTAGGGGCCCTAGCAAAATCCTCTAACAGGAGGAGGCCAGGACCTATGCGGGGACCTATATCAGCCTAGCCACATTTCGGTAGTTCGGAACCACTCTCAAGCCAAGTCTACCTATAGTACTACTAGGTTAAACTTTTTCATGTACCTGCTTACTTATTGATCTTGGGTCTCAGCCCGAATCTGCTTTTGGGCCGAGTTAAATCCTCTGAGTCTAGGTTCAGACTTGTACCCAGCCTAGCTCAAGTCTGAACCAGGTTTCGCCTTGGTCCAAACTTAGGCCCCTCTTGGTTCCAGCCGAAGGCTCGTTCCTAGTTCATCTTTGATCGAGTCCAGGTCCACACCTGACCTGATCAATAAAACTCTCTGAGTCCAAGTTCAAGCTACCCAACCTAGCCCAGGTACAAACCAGGTTAACACTTAGGTCTGAGCTAAAGGCTCATTCCTAGTTCATCCTTGATCCAGTTCGGGTCCATACTCGATCTAATTATCACAACCCTCTAGGTCCAAGCCTAGGCTTGCACCCAACTCAATCTAGGTCCGAACCAGGTTCACACCCAGGTCCGAACCTAGACCCACTCTTGGTCCAAGTCGAGACTCACCCATCTAGTCTAGATCTTAGTCTAGGTTCTAGCATAGGTCTAAGCTTAGAGTTGCCTCTAGAGTTAGACTAGGCTTACCTTTGTTCAAGGTCTGGACCAAAACCCATTGAGTTTAGCAAGTCTAGGTTCTACTCTAGTCTCAGCCTAGGTCTCAGCTAAAGTTTTTCCCCTAGAGTAGGGTTAGGTCTGCCCTAAGCCGTTGTGTCTAGCCCTTACCTAAGTCTATATTCTAGAACCCAGCCAAAGAGAGACACCACGTCGGTTACTCATGGCAACCATGATGATTGCTCCACAACTAACTCTAAACCAAACCGTCCCAAACCTAGGGACCAATATACTGTAATCCCTTAGAACTATCAACAGACCTTAGGCCAATCCATTATCCAACGCCCAGGTCTTCAGTTGGAGGCAGAGTCCCAAGGGTCCACTCCTAGTCTCGAAATCGGTGTTATCCGAAAAGCTAATTCAGCCCAAAAAACTCTGAATAGTCAAGGTGTCCATTCAAGCGTCGTCCTACAGGGGATTTTAGGTAGCCAAAGTAGAAGTTGAGTGAGGGAAGAAATTCATGCGACATCTAATGGCAATTCCCACAACTTGAACCAAGATAACCCCGAGATGCAACAATCTTAGAACCAAGACCCACCTCGGTCTAGGAGATCCAATCCAACCTTGAGCCACCATAGCACCGCTCACGATGTTCTTAACATTGTACGGAGCAAAGGCGTCAATTTAGATCAACCCTTAGGCAAGATGGGTATCCAAGTTGCCCTTAAAAGTCTGGTTGACTTAGGCTACACTGTTCATGCCCCATCTCACGGGTCAAACCCAAACCAAGTTAGCGGTATAGGTCAACCCCTGGCACAACCGAGTCAGCCGATTCTTCAATCAATCCCCTTAGTTCATCCGGTCCAACAAACCGTACCATTTCCGCAACTGGTGGCGACACCTATGGGCTAGTATGCTCCTCAGGCACAAATGTATTAAACCATTCTAGTGACCGCAGCCTATCAACCTCAGACCCATATAGGCCCACATCTACCCCAAATCTCAACTTACCAATCTACACTTGGGAACCCACCGACCGGTGGGTCTAATCTAATGACGAATACCTAACAAGAAGGCACCTTAAAAGCGATACAAGATATGCTTGTAAGGATGGGTATGCATGAAATCCTACCCCCAAAGGCCTATGTTCATGAGACCCTTGGAGGCATGGAAGACCTTCCCCCTGGGTTTGTCATCCCAGAGTTCAAAAACAAATTCAATGGGAAGAGTGACCCAGATATTCACGTCAACATGTACCTCCTCTCCCTCCGAGCCTTGCGAGATAGGCCTAACCAGTTGAAGGCCTTGTTTTCACAAATTTTGACCGGTGAGGGTTTAAACTGGCATCAGAGAATAATGATTGCTCAATCACACATAACTCCAGACGAAATGTTCAACCAATTCATCTCTCATTACCGTGGGTCGACACTAAGATCTCTTTCCCTGGGCGAACTCAGTGCAACCAAACAAAACCCAGGGGAATCCTTTGAGGATTTTATCAGTCGATTCCACGAGGCGGCGATGTGGGTCACTGAATGTCCACTTACGGACCCACCTAAAATCTCCATGACCTTAGAAAATGCAGCTCCTAAATACATGACCTGCTTTAGCCAGAGACTTATCCCCCACTCTTTCGACTCCATGATTGAGCGGGTGGCGCGACATTAAAGGGCGAGAGGGACACCTCAGTACTAGGCCCGATAATAAACCCATCATGACTCCCCAAAATAAAAATAAGAGCAACGGTAAATGGATAGCTTCTAGTCAGGTTAACGAAATTGTCATTAACGGAGCCTCAGGGTTGAACCATCCACCACAATAATAGGAATCAAAATCGAAGCAGTCAGCCTAGAGCTAACGCTCAAAATAACAATCGAAGGCGAGAAGACAACTTCACTCATCTCAAAGACCCTTTAGAAAAGTGCTGGATTTACTCTTGAAGAAAACATGGTTCAACTCCCGCAACCATTTGAACCACCATTTGAGGTTAAGGATAAGAACATATGGATTAATAGGGGCGACATCACTATCGAACCTAGAAATCAACCTGTTGAAGAACCTAATCAAAATATGGGTATCTTCACAAACCCTCTCCCCAAAATACCGCCACAACAACCCAAAAAATAGGAGCACGAGTAACTCAAAGGAGGATGTTATCATTCACATGATTGAAAACGGAGACGAAGAAGATGATCCCAGCCAATTCATATTTGCTTGTGATCATCATCTCCAAGAAGTTGAAGAAGATATTTTGAGTCTTCTTAAAGGAAACTCTTTGTCCCCGAACTCTGATTATCCTCCTAAGTGGGACCAGTATGACGAACATGATGCCCTCGAGATTGACATGGTCAAAGCTGATGAAAAGGGATCATCTTCCAAACAAGAGGCCAACACCTCGAGGTCTCCCATTACTCTCGCTAGGGCTGATCCTATCGAGCTCCAGTTTGACGAAGTTGATTCCTTAACCCAAAGAGGACGAGTGTTCAAACCCATTCAATTGATGGCGGACACTCTTGATGAAAGAATGAGAGCCACTTCAACAGCCAAACTACCAGCAAGGGCTGCAGATCATGAACTTAATAAAAGAACTAAAGGATCCACAACTACCTATGATCTACCGACTCATCTCAGGAAGATCCAGGCTCAAATCTCAATCTTGGAGCTGCTTGCGAATTCGCCGGCACATACAGCGCAAATTGGGACGGTTGTTGCTAGACTCACATCCCGAGCAACACAGAACCGGATGAGTTGTGCGGGATTATCAACCAACTAATGACACCAACGCTAATCATATTCACGGACGATGACATCCTGGCTAAGGTCAATCACTTTCACGTCCAGCCTCTTCATATCACTATTTTCATGAAAGGATATGAGATAAGGAGAGTGTTGGTTGATAATGGGGCATCCTTAAATATATGCCCTATGAAAACGGTGAAGCAGATAGGCAAACGCCTAGATGACTTCGAACCATGTCAGTACCATCGACGTATATGATGGGGCCAAGAGGTAAGCTGAGGGCATATTGCCTCTCACACTCAAGATTGGCCCCACCATTCAGTAGGTAAAGTTTTATGTCTTGGACATAAAACCTTCTTTCAACATGCTGTTAGGAAGACCCTGGCTCCATGAAAACCTCGTGGTCGCCTCCATGTTACATCAATGCCTAAAATTTCCAATCAAAATGGTGTTGCAAAGGTTTATGTCGACCCCCCTTCTTTTCTTAATCCTAGCACACATTGCGGAAAGCTAGCTGTAGTGGTCGAGCTCTGGGAAATCCCGCTCACTTCCTTCGAGCAAGCTGATTGTGCCACTTTACGCGTAGAGGCCGACGACCCCGTTCCTCAAATTTTGCAAACTTCTGCATTGATGGAAGAGATTATCCAATGCCAACATCGCTACGGCTTCGGGTCCCTCGAAGCCTGGCACATACTCTTCTCCCAAGGCTTCCAACCCGGTTATGGTTTGGGAAGTCAAGAGCAAGGCGTAAAGGAAGCGATTTTTGTATCACCTAAAGCCAAAACTAGAAAAGGGGGTCGAAGAAGGCTCAGGTGTACTCTCACCCTATTTCAAAGCCAGATAATGCCTTCAAGCCCTCCGTGCTTCATATAAGAAGGCATTCAAAGCACCGATCCTCTCAATGCTCGTCCTGCAAAACAGTCGAAAGTGATCCTCGAATCCTCAATAGGGGATAGTCCCTCTTCCACATCTCATAGCACACAAGGACTAGGAATTAAAGACCTATTTGCTGACGTGGATCTGGAGGAGGTGTGCACAATTGACACTAGCGCTCATCCACCAACACCAACCCAGGGGCGGAATTGGTCGATCATTCCTTTATCTCAAGAATCGCTGAAAGCCTACCAGCGACACCTTCAAGTCCCGGTGTCAAAAATCGGATAGGCGAGTGGTAGCACTCAAGTCCTTCTCTTTAGACGTTAATAAGTCCAGGCAGGGGCGGGTCAGGCCCGAGGCCCAAATGCAAATCATTACTGCCTGTGTCTCATGAACCTGCTGCCATCGCTATGCCTTATCACCGTGCGCTTCACAAAGAGGCTAACGAAGCGCGCTTCACAGAGACAATCGTCGCGCGCTTCACCAAGACTATCGTTGTGTGCTTCACAAAAGACTATCGTTGTGTGCTTCACAAAAGAAAATTGTCGTGTGCTTCACCAAAATTTATCGTCATGCGTCACTCTCCTTAAGCTAGTGACCAGCCTCAGCACCTCGTGCCTTACTCAAGCTAACGTTGAGCGATCCTCTAAAAGGCTTAACACCACAAGCTTCTCTAAAAGGCTTAACGCCGTGCGACTGCCTCACCCTAGCACCGCGTGCAGACAAAACTCAAGCACTGTCAGTTGTGGTCTTTCCAGTATTCCTAGTGGAGTTACTCCCATATCGGGACCTAACATCTCTAATAAGCAGGCCACCATTATGCATCCCCAAGGAGTCCAATCGCCGCACTGCAGTTATCAGGTCCCCAAATAGTCAAGTCTCTGGTGACTACTCTGTTCCCCATGGAGTCACATCCTTTTGTCACCTAAATGGTCTAAGTGCACGACCCTAAACTACATGGTCCAAACTATATGACCTTAAACTATAGTGGAGGTCTAGGTGCACGACCATAGACTGCATAGTCTTAATTGTATGACTTTAAACTGCATAGCCACGGTCCAAACTATATGACCTTAAATTGTAGCAGAGGTCTAGTTGCATGATCGTAAACTACATGGTCCTTGCTGTACGACTTTAAACTACATAGCCATGGTCCAAACTATATGACCTAAACTATAGCGGAGGTCTAGTTGCACGACCTTAAGCTGCATAATCCTAGCCCCATGACTTTAAACTGCACAGCCATGGTCCGAGCTGCAAGACCTTAAAGCTGTAACACATGTCCTTGTAGCAAGACGTTAAACTGCAAGACATTTAGTCCCTTCGCATGACTATAAATTGCTTCCTGTGCTTACATGACTCTATGGGGTTATCGCATGACACCCTCCTACACATCCCCTACTACATCCTTCTTCACAAGCCCCCGGTGAAAAGACACCACCCCTTCGAGGTGTCCTCTCAAATCAAGGTGTACCTCGGTTGTGACTGCGAAGCTTCAAAGCAAAGCATGTATTTCAAATCATGCGCCCGCCTCTACAAAGCTATATCGCAAAGAGGCATACCATAGTTTTGACTGTGAGGCTTCGAAGCAAAAGCATGTAATCATCAAGGCATGCACTCATTTCTCCAAGAGACGTATCATACTTTTGACTGTGAGGCTTTGAAGTAAAACATTTAATCATCAAGGCATGTGCTCGTCTCTCAGAGACGTACCATAGTTTCGACTGTGAGGCTTCGAAGCAAAAGCGTGCAACTGCCTTGTCTATAAAGAGGCGTAACACAGTTCTAACTGTGAGATTCCAAAAGCATGCGCCCGCCTCTACAAAGCTATATCTCAAAGAGGCGTACCACAATTTCGACTGTGAGGCTTCGAAGCAAAGCATGTAATCATCAAGTTATGCGCTCATCTCTCCAAGAGACGTACCATAGTTCTGACTGTGAGGCTTCAAAGCAAAAAGCATGCGGCCTCATCATTGACCAAGGGGCATACCACAGTTCTAATTGTGAGATTCCAAAGCATGTGTTTGCCTCTACAATGCTATATCTCAAAGAGAAGTACTACAATCCTGATAGGGTAGTTTCGTACCATTTCTCCTGATAAGGCCTTTAGCTGCTTGGCTCCCATCTTCCCCCCAACTGAAACGAACCATCCGTGGCCCCTTTAAACCTACATCATGAATCTGAACTTGCCCATGACCTCACCTTTTGTCATGCGTACAACCCTGACCAATGTCTCCCATTCCTTATCATCCATGCCCTTTTTCCAACCGTTGTTACTGCCCAGTGTGTTCAATCACCATCCCCAATGGAGCTACATGTAGGCCAGCGTCTCTCATCCTCAGTAGGAGTCACAGCCGTATTGCAGCCCATTATCCCCAATGGAGTTAGGGTCATCCTTATCCCTTCTATCCCCAGTAGGGTTGCACTTGTGCTCCAGCCAGTCATTCTCAACGGAGTTACATGTGTACCATTGCTCATTATCCCCGTAGAGTCATATTTACCCCATTAATCCGCAGTGGATCTGCTTCTCACCGAGCCGCCATCTCTATCCCTTATTGAGTTTTACTTACATGGCAACCCACCTAAATGGTCTAGGTGCACGACCTTAAACTGCATGCTCCAAACTATATGACCTTAAACTGTAGCAGAGGTCTAGTTACATAACCTTAAACTGCATGGTCCTAGCTATATGACTTTAAATTGCACAATCAAGGTCCAGCTGTATGACCTAAAACTATAGTGTACGTCTTGACCTCGTGACGTTAAACTGCTTTACCTAGGTCCAAGAGGCATGACCTTAAAGACGCCCCCACACGTGCACACGCCCTTCACGTGCATCTCCACGCATGCATTCCCTAACCGACCCAATCGTGTACATATCATCATCATCAAATCCACCTTCCTCCATCACCATTCATCATTCCCCAGTGAGTCTTACCTACGCTCACAAAACGGCGAACCATCCCACCATCCATACTCACTGTCAGCTAGTGGGTCACCAGTTTCCATCTTCCATCCACACATCATTCATTTCTCATAGGCAGCCTCATGCCACCTTTCAAAAGTGAATTAAAACCACCACAATAGCCCCTACAGACTGTCATCCATTACCACCATGGTCCGACTACCTGACCTTAAACTGTAGTGCATGTCTTGGCCGCATGACATTAAAAGGCTTCGCACATGTCCCGAAGACATGACCCTAAACAATCTTCCACAAAAAAAAAGGGACGAACATGATAAAAACCCACGAGGGCGTCATGGGTAAAAAAAAGTCAAAAAAAAAAAACAAGAAGAAAAAAAAATATTAAAAGTGGACCGGTACGGTCACGAAACCTTGAGTAAAAATGTCCAAAAACAAAACTCGGGCACGGTGAAAACCCGAAAGGACACTATAAGCAAAAACGGATGAAAAGGGTGGACATGGCTGCAAGGTCATGGGTAAAAGAGCCCAAAAATAAAGGAGGTTGGTGAAAACCGTCTCTACAGTGCCACTTTCAAGTCCAAGTGAAAATCCGCAAAAGACGCTTCGACCAATAAGCTGGTTGATGCAACACTGCCTTTATAAGTAGCTTTAGCCGCATTCAAAAGAAAAACCCCTGGTTTCACAATACCAGGGCCCAAAAAGATGAGCATCAAGGAAAGATTCCTACAGCATGAGTCCATTCGTAAAAAAGACTCGAAGGACGGAAGACTCGCCAAGAAGGCAAGACAAGTTTCATGAATGAAAGCACCATTCCCAAGAAGTCAAACAAAGACAAGAAAATCATTCCAACAAACTAAAGATGCATTCGAAGGCAGAAAACTGATAAAGCCAGGGAAAAAACCTGCTAGAGACTTCAGGGTGACGCCTCGCCATGAGGTCACCTAGCCAAAAACCTTCCTTAATCGACACGACCAGACCTTCGAGACAGGCCAACAAAAGCCCCCGACTAGACCCGGTAGGATGGGACCCACAAGGCCGCCTCGCCAAACACCTTCCTTAGCAAACAGGCCCAAACCTTCGAGACAGGCCAACAAAAAGCCCCCGACTGGACCCAGCAGGATGGGGCCCACAGAGGTACCTTGATTGCCAAAAGCAAACCTGGTGTAGCAGCAAACAACGCTAACCAAAGGCTCCTTAGATGTTAATCCAAAAACAAAGAAACCCATACCAAATGGGAAGAAGTGCCCTAAAGCATGGCACTTGGCTGTCAGACAACGCTTGATTCTGACCAACGAGGTCCACACAAAATCGTCAGCTGTTAGAATCACAAATTGTCCCTTGATGGTGAGGACTTCGACACGATCCCTCAAAAGTTTTCTCCCCAAAAGTCTCCATGGATGGATCTACAATAAATGCATCTAAATGTCTGAGCATCCTAGTTACAACATGGCGTGGATTTATCCTCGGCGTTCACGTGGTCCTATGGCTAGGAAGAAAAAAGAAATAAAGCTGAAGGAAATTTTTTTAATGTTGTCCTTCTCGATTATCTAGAAGCACAACATTCAGCGGGGCATGCTATTTGAAGACATTTTTCAGCACCATGGGTCCCCGATGCGAAATAAAAGGAAGAAGTCGTTCAATAAAGCCTAACAAACAATGAAATTTTGACATTCTTAGAATGGCTTTAGAATTGTCCAAGATCTTCGTAAGGACTCCAAAAAATATTTTGCCAAGTTTCATCGCATTCCGACATATCTAAGGTAGTGCAGACGAAGAAACAGTTTCGGCATAATCATCCTCTAGCACCCTAAAATGGACCCCTATAACTAGAACCCTAATTTTGGAGCATCAACTGGCGATGGGACTACTTCCATTGGATCCGGCATAATTGAAAACCCCCAGGGGTCAAATTTCAGCTTAAACAGATAATCTAACTTAAAAGCCTCAAATGAAGGGAAGAGTATTTACGATTACCTAGCAAGATGCTCAGGCCTCAAAATCAGTGATCCAAGGTACTCTTATTATCTTCCAAAAAGTAGCTCATGTTTTGATTGATCCTGGATTTACTCATTCATTTGTGTCACCAAACTTTGCATGCCACTTAAAGGTAGAACCCGAACAATTAGAATACATTCTAGAGGCAGCCGCACCGATGGGAAATTCAAGTGACACCAATATAGTGTACAAATCCTGCGTAACAAAGATAGAAGAAAAGGAACTGTTGGTTGATTTAATACTCCTAAAAATTCAAGATTTTGATGTAATCTTAGGCATGGATTGGCTTTCTGCATACCATACAAGTATTGATTGTTATAAGAAAATGGTTAGTATTCCGGATCAACCAGTACTTTACTTCAATGGTATCAAAGAAGACTCCCCATCATATTTAATCTCCTGTATTCGAGCTAATCGCCTCTTTCGAAAAGGGTGTCAAGGCTTTTTTGCCTATATCAAAGAAGATAGGAAGGAAGAGATAAATTTGGATACCACTCCGGTTATCCGAGAATTTCCCTACTTTTTCCCTGAAGAATTGTCAGGATTACCACTTGACAGGGAAATTAAATTCTCTATTGAATTATTGCCAAGGGTAGCCCCAATTTCTAAGGCACCTTATAGAATGGCACTTGTAGAACTTAAGGAACTTAAACAACAATTGGAAGAATTATTAGATAAAGGTTTTATCAGGCCCAGTGTGTCACCTTGCGGTGCTCCGGTACTGTTCGTTAAAAAGAAAAATGGGACCATGAGATTGTGTATCGATTTTACATAGTTGAACCAAGTGACAGTAAAAAATAAGTATCCATTACCTAGAATTGATGATTTATTTGATCAATTACAAGGATCACAAGTGTTTTAAAAAATTGATCTTAGATCTGGATACCATCAGCTTAAGATTAAAAAGTGAAGATGTTCCCAAGACAGCTTTCAGAACAAGGTATGGCCATTATGAATTTTTAGTCATGCCTTTGGATTAACCAATGCACCGGCTGCATTTATGGATTTGATGAATCGGGTCTTTAAGCCCTTTTTGGATAAATTTATTGTGGTATTCATCGATGATATTTTAATTTATTCCAAGAATCAAAAGGAACATGGGCAGCATGTAAGAATGGTATTGCAAATATTAAGAGAAAAAAAATTGTATGCCAAACTTAGTAAATGTGAATTTTGGCTTGAACACATGACATTTTTAGGACATGTCATATCAAAGGAAGGTCTATCAGCTGATCCTTCAAAGGTTGAAGCCATTGTTAATTGGAAACAACCAAGTAATGTGACTGAAGTTTGAAGCTTTTTGGGATTGACAGGACATTACAAAAAATTTGTAAAAGGATTTTCTCGAATCGCAACCCCATTGACTCGATTGACACAGAAAAATATCAAATTTGAGTGGACAAGTGAATGTGATGAGAGTTTTCAAGAACCAAAAGTTTGATTAACTTAAGCACTTATTTTAACTATTCCTGAGGGGAGTAAGAGATTTGTGATTTATAGTGATGCTTCACATAAAGGCTTGGGCTGTGTATTAATGTAATATGGGAAAGTAGTGGCATATGCATCCAGACAGTTGAAATAATATGAGAAAAAATATGCAATTCATGACTTGGAGTTGGCTGCAATAGTATTCGCTTTGAAAATGTGGAGGCATTATCTATATGGTGAGCAATTCGAAATGTACACGGATCATAAGAGCTTGAAATACCTCTTCTCTCAAAAGGATTTAAATATGCGGCAGATAAGATGGATGGATTTCTTAAAAGATTGTGATTACACAATCCATTATCATTCAGGAAAAGCTAACGTTGTGGCCGAAGCTCTAAGTAGAAAATCCACGGGAGTCTTAGCTCATCTAATGATCCAAGAAATGAGATTGTTAGAAGAAATAGTGGATTGACATCTGATTCCGTCTATTAATGGTGTGGTAAGTATGATTGCCAACATTAAAGCAGAACCCCAATTATTCCAACAGATTCGATCAGCACAAAAGAAAGACCATCAGCTTATAACAATTGTAGAAGGGAAAGAAAGAAGAATTCACTATATGTAGTGAGGATTTACTAAGATTCAAAGGTCGGGTTTGTGTCTCGAATGATGAGAGTGTGAAGAAAGCTATCTTGGAAGAAGCACATCACTCTCGTTATAATATACATTCCGAAAGTATTAAAATGTATCAGAATCTGAAGAAAACCTTTTGGTAGAATAATATGAAAAAAGAGGTAGCACTATTTATGTCTAAGTGCCTAACATGCCAGCAAGTAAAATCTGAGCATCAAAGGCCCGCTGGGTAGTTAGAGCCTTTACCTGTGCCAGAGTGGAAGTGAGAGCACATCTCTATGGATTTTGTCTCTGGTTTACCTGGAATAAATTCAGGACATGATAGCATTTGGGTCATTGTGGATCGGCTGACCAAAGCTGCCCACTTTCTATCGATTCGCACGACATACACTTTGGATCTACTCACTCAGTTGTACATTAAGGAAATAGTGTGATTGCATGGAGTTTCGGTTAGTATTGTATCGGACAGGGATACTTGGCTTACTTCTAAATTTTGGGCTAGGCTACAGTCAGCCATGGGGACGAGACTCACCTTTAGCACTGCCTTTCACCCCCAAACTGATGGACAATCGGAGAGGACTATCGAAACCTTAGAAGATATGCTGAGGGTCTGTTTCATTGACTTTACAGGAAGCTGGGATGACCATTTACCCTTGATTAAGTTTGCTTATAATAATAGCTTCCAAGCCAGTATTCAGATGGCACCATATGAAACCCTATATGGAAGAAAATGCAGGTCACCCATCTGTTGGGACGAGGTTGGTGAAAGAAAACTTTTGGGGCAAAAAATTGTCCAGGTAACCACAGATAAGATAGCATTAATTCGAGAAAGGCTCAAGATAGCTCAGAGTCGGCAAAAGAGTTATGCCGATAACCGAATGAGAGATCTCGAATTTGAGGAAAGTGATCGAGTTTTCCTAAAGATCTCACCAATAAAAGGCATTATGAGATTCGGCAAGAAAGTAAAGTTGAGCCCACGTTACATCGGACCATTTGAAATCCTGGAAAGAATCGGAGGTGTAACTTAATAAATAATATAATAAGGTATCTTAAGAATTTAAATAGGAGAGGCGAGGACTCCTACCCTAGAAAATTTTTGAGAACTTTCTCTCTCTAATCGAAACACAGTGAGCTCTTTCTTTCTCTAGCCGAATTTTTATCGGAAGCTCCCTTTCAAATATTTTAGGTAAGTGACTTCATTATTTTGAAAAATAATCCGTTCTTTTTAAAAATAAAATGAAATAATTACTTTTGCTTATTATCATGAATTTTAAGAGCGATAAATTTTATGCGCAAGCGACCTCATTATTTTTAAAAATAATCTTTTTTAATAAAATTGTGATATTTTATCTACTGTTAGGAATTTTAAATGCTGTAAATTCTTAGAAATAAATTTATTTATTTTCTTGTCTATTGTAAGAAAGTTTTAGATACTGTAAAATTATTAGAAATAAATGTGATATTTCTGCTTTTAGTAAAATTGTGAAATTTCTTTCTACTGTTTTTGAATATTTAGACATTGTAAATTTCATGTGCAAATGACTGCCTTATTATTTGAAAACTGATATTTTTGCAATTGATTATAGCATTGCTTGTGAAATGTTTATTTGCGAATTAACATCCCATAAATTGTGATAATTTCGTATTCTTGAATTTCTATAAGAGTTTTTTATACATATTAGATTGACAATTATGCTAGAATATCTCTACGAACTGCTACCTTTCTAAATTTGAGCCCAAAATATTTGACTGGTTATTGAAAGTGACTGTTATTAATGGTTTCAGTGAAATTCATATTAATAATTTTAGTGATATGTTGAGTACATGATATTGCTGCTTTCGAATGTTTAAAGAGATTTAGAAATACTTTGAGTATGCAAGTGGACTCATTCGGTTCACCGGTGAGGTATAAGTCGACCTATCCAGTACGTCGGTAGGGATTAAGTGGACTCATTCGGTACGCCAGTGAGGTATAAGTGGACCTGCAGGCAATAAGTAGACCTATCTAGGACGCCGATAGGGAATAAGTGGACCCATCAGGACGCTGATGGGGTATATAGGTGACCTTCTTGGGACGCCAGTAGGGTAATTTGTGAAATCCTTTGAATTATGCACTGCCGTTAAAATGTTATATGCATTTCAATTATTCGGATTATACTTAATTATGCATTTTTGAAAGTGAAACTGTTAATGCATTTCTGTTAATAGATCTCCTTTTTGAAAATATTGATATCTTTCAACCATGATTATTTTTTTTGGATTATGATGATCACTTACTGAGTAGCCAAACTCATCAAATTATGGTAAACCTTTTTTTCAGGATAACTGCGGTTTCATTTTGAGTGCTCGTCAGGATCAACTATGGAAGATATTGTAGTTGTGCTTAAACTTTCTTTTTTTACTTTGTAAGAATTTGCCACTGTAAATTTGTCCTATCAAGAGATGTATATATGTTTTGACTGTCACATCTCAGGAATATCAGTATTGTAAATTCTTGAGACGTGACAATCTAAGAAGAAGCTATGGGCGAAAGACCGAAACAGGCACATTGTTCCCGTGCGGCCACCCTGCAATTAAACTCCATTAAAGGGATAGTCATGAACAATGATTTTTGACATCCATATCTCTCTCGTCCAAGATCGGATTGCAGTCAAACTTATTGGAGCATGTTTGTCTCGTTGAAATGAGCATTTTGATATGTGGTACGTCCCATGACAATGACCGAGCCAGGAGAAAAGCTAGAGAGAAATTCGTGATTTAAAGCCGCACGTTGCAAAAAAGCAGTAGGACATCCACTCACTCGAACGGTCAAATCACAGCACCCGCGAGCCGGATCGATGTGAGACCAGTTGCATCGTGTGTGTAAGGTCTGTGGATATCATCGGTCTGAACCCCATGCGTGATAAACGGTCGGATTTCATACAAGATCAAGTCGAAGTCACTACAGGTTTCAATAGCCAAAATCTCAAAATCTGACCAAAGTTTAAAATTGCCAAACTTCGTTCGGGCATCAAATCACGTCCTGTTTATTGCAACGTGTCCGTGGTGACATGCTTAGTGCAATTCAATAAAGAAATCACATAAAAACATCGACATGAAGACGCACTATCGATCAAAAGTTTTCAAGATCCATGTGAATTTTAAGTTATGTGATCATGCCTTCAAAAGTGTGATTCATGGCTAAAAATTAATATCAAAATGAGCGTAGCATTAAGACCTACACGATGGCAATCATCCTTCGCTCATTCAGACGTCAAATCATCAATGGATCGTCCGAGAAGAATCAAGAGCGTCCCTAGTTCTCAACAGGGACTGTTTTGAATTTTTCTCAATTGTTAGGCATGGGTAAATCAATCATTTTGCACCCTATTTTCTTATGTTCCTTAATTAAAAAAGATATAATTATCATCAATTAGGATTAGTTTTGGGTAATCTACCCATGTTTTGGCCCTAGTCTATAAATACACGTTATCTCTAATTGCATAGAGGACCGAATTCTTGATGAATGAATTTAAAACTTGCATCGTGATTTCTCGAGCATCTTAGAGAGAGAAAGTTTAGAGTGGTACCCCTCCTACTCTCAAGGTATTTTCTCTCTCATCCCTTCTTCTCTTCCTTCTTTTCTTTCTTCTTCTTTGCCTTCTCCGTTGTGCTTTTCTCAGAGGCCATGTACGGTAGTGGCATTGTCGTGCATGCCTCTTTCCTTCTGTTCCTTCTCATGTGGTTTTGCAGGTTGTGCATGGTGATGGCAGCGCCATGCGCGAACTTCTTTATCTTTTCTTCTGCTGGTAGGTCATAGACGGCGCTGCTCATCGTCATCCATATGAACGTCTTTGGCGTTCTGCAGGAACAGATGGTGATAGTCATCGCCGTTTGTGGACATGTTTTAGTGTCCCACACCTATTGCAGACGGTGATGCTTATCACAGTTCGCGAAGAGATGCGGCAATGCTTATCGTCGTCCGCACGCCTTTCTCCTGTGCCCTATACTTATCGCAGATGGCGAAACTTATAGCTGCCCGCAAGTGGTCGTGGCGAGGCCTATCTCCGTCTGCGTGCCTTTCCCTTGTGCCCTGCGCCTCTATAGCCACCCGCGCGTGGTTGCGACGATGCCTCCAGATGCCTTTTTCTTGCGCCCTGCACCTATCATAGATATTGAAGCCTATTGCCGCTTGCGAGTGGTCACAGTGAGGTCCATCACCGACTGGGTGTCTTTCTCCCACGCCCCGTGCCTATCGCAGACAGTGAAACCCATCGCCACCCGCGAAGGGTCGGTCGCGACGATGACTATTGTCTTCAGCAGGCTTCTTTTATGCCCTTTGTGTCTATCGCCGCCTGCAAGGGGTTGTGTTGCCTTTTAGTGTTGCTGACGAACGATGGCTAACGCCATCTGCAGTTCATTGCCTGCCCCTCCACTGCGAGTAGTAGTGTCTAGCACCATTCAGGGGCCATGACACTGTTACTCCACAGCTGCAAACAACGATGCCTAATGCCACCTGGGACCTTCTCTCCTTCGTCGTCTCGTATTTTCTCTCCACTCTCTTCTCCTCTCCTTTCCTCTTTCATGCTTGCTTGACTGAAGGATAGACTCAGTCTAGTACTGTCATAGTGGTCTAGTTGTCGAGCAGTATTGCCGTCGTGCTGGTCCAGAGTACCATGCTCGTCTTGCTGCCACACCAGATTAAGACAGACATATCGGCCTTAGTTTCGAGTAGTGTTGTCGTCACGCCGATCTAAGTTACCATGCCCGTCTTGCTACCACTCCGAGTCAATCACTGTACTTGTCCAGCTATTGGGCTAAGCTCGTCCCCTTGTCAAGTCCTCTTCTCTTTTCTCCCCTTATTCACCCTCTTTTTCATCATCTTAATTTCTCATCTTCTCTATGAATTTGCATCGCCCTAAGATAAAGGTGGGTCCTTTGGCCCACTTGTCTTGCAAATTAACCATGTTATTGCTGTGCAAAAAATAAGGAGATTGTAGGTTAAGGGAGGCGAGTCTGAACCAATTGAAACAACTGGGGGACTTTCCGTCGTGATCTAAGAGGGCGCCCGCACGAGTTATCTCGAACCCAGGTGAGGTTGGTCCCCACCTCACATTTAAAATTCCTCTCTCACCAGTTGGGCACCTGCCCTTGTTCTGTGAACAAGGTTCCCAAGAGAGTGGTCCCAGGTCCCAGGTCCTCCGAACCCGGGACATGTATCACCCGATCACCTAGTTATGGGCAGGTGAGATCGAGGCATCCGACCAACAATGAATTGTGGGCTCAAGTTTCCTTTTCTGTCGAATCTCGTAATACCCTTGGTCAGTGATACCTTCAAGAAGACTTGATCACCCACTTCAAATTCGAGGTCTCTCCTGTGATTATCGGCACAACTCTTTTGCCGGCTTCGGGCTGTCTTGAGCTGCGTTCGACTTAAGGCAATCTTCTCACAAGTATTTGGACGATTTCGGGCCCCAATAATTTCCTTTCGCCCACTTCATCTCAACAGATGGGCAACCTACACTTTCTTCCATACAGGGCCTAAAAAGGTATCATTTGAATACTAGCTTGGAAGATGTTATTGTAGGCAAACTCTATCAGGGCAGATGGTCCTCCCAGCTTCCTTTAAAATCAGTGACATATGCCCTTAGTATGTCTTCCAATGTCTGGATGATTCTCTCTGATTGTCCATTTGTTTGGGGGTGAAAGATGGTGTTAAAAGTAAGTCTGGTCCCCAAAGCTAACTGCAGACTTGCCCAAAATCTAGAGGTGAACCTGGTGTCCTTGTCTGACACAATGCTGATAGGTACACCGTGTAATCTCACAATTTCTCTGATGTATAACTAGGCCAACTTATCCAAGGTATAGGTCGTGTGAACCAGTAAGAAGTGAACAACTTTAGTTAATCGGTCCACCATAACCCAAATACTATCGTGCCCCGCACTTGACTTTGGCAATCCATAAACAAAGTCCATTGTGATGTGTTGTCATTTCCACTACGGTATGGGCAATGACTGTAACAATCAAGCGGATTTTTGATGTTCCGTCTTCACTTGCTGACATGTCAAGCACTGAGGGATAAATTGTGTCACATCCCTCTTCATGTTGTTCCACCAAAAGATCTTTTTCAGATCTTGGTACATTTTTGTACTCCCTGGGTATACCGTGTAGCGGGAATGGTGCGCTTCTTCTAGAACAACCCTTTTTACACTTTCGTCATTAGAAACACATACTTGGCCTTTGAACCTTAACAATTCATCACTGCTCATAGTGAAATCCTCTTTTTCTTCCACTTTTATTTCTTCAAGAATCTTCATAACTTGAGGATCTTCTTTTTGAGCCATTCGGATCTGTTGAAAGAGTTGGGGCACTACCTTCATACATGAAAGCATTTTGACCCCATCATTAAGATGTAGAGTTGGGTGCCATTCCATTGCATCCTCTAGCAATCGCATCTCTCGAGCCATCAAGTGCGTCACTGAGACTATGGCTTTCCGGCTTAGCACGTCAGCTACCAAGTTTGTCTTGCTGGGATGGTAATCAATTGTACAGTCGTAATCATTCAATAAGTCCATCCATCTTCTTTGCCTCATATTCAACTCCTTATAAGAAAATAAGTACTTGAAGCTCTTATGGTATGTAAACACCTTGAATTGGGCCCCATAGAGGTAGTGTCTCCAGATCTTCTATGCAAACACTACGGCAGCAAGCTCCAAGCCATGAATTGGATAGTTTTGCTCATACGGCTTCAAGTGTCTTGAGGCATAAGCAATGACCTTACCTTTTCGCATGAGCACACATCCGAGCCTTTTATGGGATGCATCGGTATAAGCCACAAAGTCCTCATTCCCTTTAGGCAAGGTCAGTATCGGTGCTGTGGTTAGTCTCTTCTTAAGTTTCTGAAAGCTTCTCTCACAATCTTCTGACCACATAAATCTCACATTCTTATGGGTCAGTAGAGTAATGGGAAGCGCTATCTTTGAGAATCCCTCTACAAAGCGCCTGTAGAATCTGGCTAACCCCAAAAAACTATGAACTTCGGTCACATTTATTGGTCTCTCCCACTTAAGTATTGCTTCAATGTTAAAGGGGTCGACCGTGATCCCATCTTTTGAAATTATGTGACCTAGGAAGGCTATGCTGGGGAGCCAAAATTCACTCTTGCTTATTTAGCATACAGTCTTTCTGACTTCAAAGTTTGCAAGACCGTTCTCAGATGCTGCTCATGTAGTTCCCAGCTTTTCGAATATACCAAAATATCGTCAATGGAGACCACTACGAAATCATCCAAGAAGGGTCTGAACACTCTATTCATCAAATCCATGAACACAATAGGGGTATTGGTTAACCCGAACGACATTTCAAAGAACTCATAGTGACCGTATCGAGTTTTGAAAGCAATCTTCGGGATGTCTCCCTCCTTGACCCGCAATTAGTGATACCTCTATCGGAGGTCAATCTTTGAAAACACTTGGGCCTCTTGGAGCTAGTAAACAAGGTCGTCAATCCTAGGTAGGGGATATTTACTCTTCACTGTTACTTAGTTCAACTACCTATAATCAATGCACAACCTTAGGGACCTATCTTTCTTTTTCACGAATAGGATTGGTGTACCCCAGGGTGACACGTTGATCGGATGAATCCCTTATCCAACAATTCTTGCAACTGCTCTTTTAACTCCTTCAACACTGCTGGAGTCATTCTATACGGGGCTTTAGAAATGGGAACAGTGTCAGGGACTATAGCTATTTCAAACTCAATCTCCCTCATTGGAGGCAGAGATGACAACTATTTTGGGAATACCTCAGGGTACTCTCTTACCACTGGTATCCCTTCTAGCTGAGACTGGACGTCCCGATTCTCTACTACATAGGCTAGATACCCTTCACACTTCTTAGCCAAGAGACGAGAGGCTCGAAGAGTAGAAATAAAGTGCAGAGGGAAAGTATCCCCAGTGCGTGCCCTCAAAGTGTAGCTCAGCTTGGTTAGGGCGTCTAAGGGTCACAGACTTTTCATGGCAATTGGCGGTGACATGGTGTGTGTACAACCAATCCATGCCAAAAATAACATCAAAATCCTAAATCTCTAGGAGGATCAAGTCTACAGGTAGGTCACACTCATCAATTGTAACTCCACACTGTCTATACACTCTATCAGTTTCAATAGAATCCCTCATAGGTATGCATACTACTAGAGTAAAATCAAGACATGTGAGCTCAACATTTAGATAGCAAGCAAAATGGGATGCAACGAAAGAGTGAGAGGAACCAGGGTCAATCAAAGCTTTAGCTTTAGCACCATAAATAGAAAGCGTACCTCTGTCTTCATCATAGGGCAATCCTTAACCCCGTGGCTGCGCTTGCTACACCGGAGGCACACGTTCCGCTTCCTGTAACATGCGGCTGTAGTGTGGTTGTCCTTCCCTCAATGAGAACAGACCAGGCGTTGATCATTCTCCATGTGGCCTGGGAATTTCTTCTGGGAGCTCTGGTTACGCTGGTAAGGTCTTCCCCTAACATCCCTCCATGGAAATTGTCGGAGCTTCTTCCCAAAGTTTCCTGATGGCACGACCTTCGTCTTTCCTTCACTCCTTGACCTGTGGTCCTCACAGTCCCTCTCAATCTTTAAGGCGCGGTCTACCAATGGGGCGTATGACTTCAGGTTGGCCGACATTAACCTTCCTTTGATATCTAGCAGAAGGCCCCTCTCAAATTTAGCTGCCTTTCACGTCTCGGTGTTAATAATGTGAGGCGCGTGCCTAGATAGCTCCACAAATTTAGCAGCACATTGTTCCACTGTCATACTTCCTTGCTAGAGTTCAATGAACTCTACTTCTTTCCTCTCCCTAACGGAATCTGGGAAGTACTTCTCGTCAAACGCTGCCATGAAGTTTTCCCAAATGGTCTCGGTCCCTGACTCCCTCCAGGATTGCTTAACCGAGTTCCACCAATGTTCAGCTTCTCCTTCCAGCATGAAGGCTCCCAATCTGATATTCTGCTCATCCGAGCAGTGTAACACTTCTAGAATATTCTCCATGTGTTTCTTCCACTTCTCGGCTTTCTCTACCGCTCCTTGCCCAAAGAAAGTTGGGGGTGCCAGTCTTCTAAACCTTTATATCAGGCTACTGTCATTTTGCTCTGGGGTAGGGGTAGACTGGGCTGGCATCGACTCCTTCATCATTTGGGTCATTGCCCCCAGAGTCCTATAAAACTCACTGAGCGTCTCGGTGTTCTCATTGCTGGAACTCGCATTGTTGGCATGAGTCCTCGGCATCTTCAACCTAGGACACGAGAAACCAGTCACTTATCTGTCCTAAAACTATTCTAAGGACTCTTCTAAAATCCCCCTAGGTCAAGAATCCTCTCCTGGCTGCTCTGATACCATAACTGTTATGCCTGGATCCCTTTACCGCACGCGATGAAAGGTGACCGAGTGCGGGTTCGTGATCCCATATTCGTGATCCCAAAGTAGCGTATGTCACTCAGGTCGGAGTGGACTCAATGCTTTTATCTTGAAATCAAAGCAACCCATGGAAAATAACTAAATCACTAATTCCATGTACAAATGAACAATTAAAATTTGGAGAACCCATGCATAAAAAAGGCACTACATAAAAATTCTTTCCAAAATATTACACTTGAGTCTAGGGCACCAAGGCTCAATAATACATATTTCCCAAAATAGACAAAATTTAGGGCTCAATTGCCCGACCACCTACAAGATCTGAGTTTCTTCTCAAGTGATTAAGACTTCAACTCCCAACTACAAATCACGAGCTTCTGGCCCTCGACCTAGCGCTGTCAATCTACAAGAGGGGAGATACAGGGGATAAGCTATAAACCCCAGTAAGTAGATAAGCCCAATAACTAGATCTAAATATTATCCATCATTAATGAGTTTATTCATGCATCATAAGCAGTTCTTCCAATTATAAGAGGTCATAATGCAGCAGTCATGTAAATCAGTAATCAGATCAATGTATCAATTACAGGCAACATATCCAATGTTAGTTATCATTCAATCATTACAACCATCAGCATTCACGTCCACTATTCAGATATTACCCACTTACTCCTTAATTCACCTACTTCTGAGGTAGAGGCCCTATCCATCTGGCTAAGTCAATCCCATTTCTTAGGACCTCTAGCATACCTCAGGAGGGAGGGCAATGACAAGTAGGTGAATCCACTTCGTAATGATCTCGTACTCACACACACTATCCTCAACGCGCATTAGGGGCTTCAATAGACACTTACCTTGCAAGGCATCAAGTCACTAGTCTTATCTCATGAATTTCAGGGGGGTGTGACCCTCCCATTTCACTTTTCCCTAACTCCATCCTATCATTCAACAAGATAGGGGACACGGCTAGCATCCCTTTCCTTTCATAATAGTACCCACTATCGATAGGTGCCCCATCGCGTAGCTGGTACTAGTAGTAAACCAGTATCCACTATCGATGGGTACTCCATCGCATAATGGCCAGTGCCACAATATCATAATAAAGCAGTACCCATTATCAATGGGTGTCCCATTGCGTAGTGGCCATGATCACAGGAATGTGGCATGCTTGAGCATTAATTTCACTCATACTAAATCAGTGCCTCATGACAAACAATTCTAATTTTGATCATGTAAAGTTTGAGTCTCGCCCAGAACTATCCAGCAGTCACACAACATTGTGATACTTAGCATAAAACATCCATCATATGAGGGATATCACATGGCATTACGCTTAGTAATTAGTATTAACATTACGGCACTTATCAGGTAACATTTGTCATGGAACTATGACGTTAGTACTGCACTAATCAATTTTCACATAACGCATAACTGTATAGCATCCTTCACATAATACTATGGCATTCAGTATTCTTCACATGAAAATTATTACTTAATACTCACGCTTATCACTTTTCAAAGATAACGCTGTGCCACTTGAGTTGCATAGTAAGTAATCAAGTAAAGGGTAACACAATACGAGCATAGAACTAAAATTTCTATGACATGTAACGGTGATATTTCCCTCTCTTTGGAGGAATAACTCCCAATCTAGAGAAAATTTCAAGATGGTTCAAACATGCAACTTTAAGTTGATTCACAAATCTTTCAAATGGTGGCAGTTTGAAGGTGTTTGGACACCGTTTGATAGGTCAAAAGCTTGGTGCAAAATATGTGACAGTTGCTAGAAATCCCAACAACTATGGACAGTGACATACCCTAATATTTTGGAGTGTATCTCTTACCCCATACGAAATTTTAAATAATATGAAAAGAAAAATTATAGTAGACAAACATATCTTTTATTCAAGACTGATTTGAGCCCTTTTGGATACCGTTTGGTCACTAAGAAGTCCAATGAATATACCCTCACAGTTCTTGAAAATTTCTTTTTGTTCAAGTTTTAGCATGCTTTAAATAAAATTCAACATTTCATAAGTCAAGATAAACTTTGATGTAAAACCTTATTCATGTTGAGCAAATCTTACCAGTGAGTTATTCTATATATTTCCACAACCAACAAGTTCCTTTACAATACTCAATCAATCACTCAACTTCATCTTAATTCAACTACATCCATCCTTTTCATTCTACCATTTTATTTATCATATTTACTCAAATATAATCTTTACTAATTTAAGTGATGCATAGTACTAAATCCACTTACTTGCTTTTCTCGACGTCTTCAAACCTCCCACTTGCAGGCCACTTCAAGCTTCACAATGTGGCTTTCTCAAGGGCAGCAGTTAGCTCCCACTTTGCTGCTGAGAGAGAGAGAGAGAGAGAGAGAGAGAGAAGTGAGGGAAACGATGTTGAAAAGGGAAGGGAGAGGCTTAAAGTACCCAAGGGTAAGTGGGATCCACTGTTGCTGACCTCTGTCGTGCACGGCGCTGACAAGTACGGTGCGACGTTGACACATACGGCAGTAGTACAAGTTTGACCGACACACTCATTGCACTACTCATTCCTTTCCTTCACAAGCAGCAATAGCCACTTACACGCGCGACGTTCCTCATTTTTCACCTTCACGCACGACATTACCTCTTGCACGTGCGGCGATGCGCAAACGGCGCTACTCAAGTTCACGTGTGGCGTTGGTCCTCCACACGCGGCGTTGCCTCTTGCATACGCGGTGATACACAAATGGTGCTACTCAAGTCCACGTGCGGCATTGGTCCTCCACACGTGGCGCTGCCTCTTCCTTCTACTAACTCCATTGTCGTGCGCGTCTCATAACTAGGAAAATTTTGTGGTTCTTACAAGGTATGAAGATCTAGCTAGGAACCTCTCATTCAAAGGGCTGGTGCGCCACTTTATCATGTTCTTCACAGGAATTTTGGTTCTTGACACAGATTTTAGAGAGAGAGAGAGCCCAAAAAGTCTAGTTTGAGAGAGAATGATTTTTGAGAGAGACTATAAACACTAATTTAGAGAGAGATTCATATAGGGAGTGAGCGAAAAAAACACTATTTTTAATGAAGGAGTTGGTCGTGCCGCTAATTTTGCTGGACAGGCAAGGTGGCTGCATTGCTAATTTTGGGCAAATAGAGAGAGAGTTCAGGATGAAAGAGAGAGGGCAGAGAGATAGAGTGAGGGAGGGTAGAGAGAAAGAGAGCTATAGAGAAACAGGCAGAGGAGAGTAGAGGTGGCTATGCCACTAATTTTGGGTAAATAGAAAGGGAGAGATAGAGAGGGTTCGGGATAAGAGAGAGAGGGTAGAGAGAGAAAGAGTGAGGGAGGGTAGAGAGAGATTGAGAGAAACAAGTAGAGAGAAATGGTGAGGGAGGGGAGAGAAAGAAAGAGTGAAGGAGGGTAGAGAGAGAAAGAGAGAGAGAGAGAGAAATAGGCAGAGAATATGTAAATGTCACGTGGCTAAAAGTATAAAGAGAGAAAAAATGGGAAGAGAGAAAAAAATGACAATTTGGTCTCAAAATGCATTGACTATGTAGCTGGGGGGTATATATAAGAAAAAATAGTGTTGGGGTTTAGGATACAATACAAACAGTATTGGGAGTACGATGTGTAGAAAGTTGAAATAAGGGGGGGGGGGAGGGGGTATGTATAATTTTTCCTAAATTATAACATATACACATAATACTAAAAACATGGGTTGGATCTGGATCAGATCCACCTATACCAAGATTCGACCCGCATTACTATTCAGATCTAGATTTTAGATCTGGATCCGAATCCGAATTTTCGATCCAACTCTTAGATCCATACTCGGATCCGAATAGGATCCATACCTATATCCTGATAAGATCTATACCCAGATCCAAATTTTCGATCCAACTCTTAGATCCATACCCGGGTCCGAATAGGATCCATACCTATATCCTGATAAGATCTATACCCAGATCCAAATAGGATCCAAATTTCAAGTTTTGGATATGGATCGTATAGATTCTCATCCCTACTCAACAAGAAATAATCTTGCAATAAAAATGTGTTTGCATGTGATTCAAAAGCATGGACCACGTTAGGATATCTCTAGCTTATTGATAATAACAGACGTCCAACCATCGACAATTGAATTAGGTGAAATTAGGCTGCATGGAACCAAGTGTTAGCTTAGAATGCTTTATGATAAGTAATATATAAGAAAACGGAATGTATATAATGAGACCGTTTATTTTTGATATAACGAGATTACACTTACTTATAGCCATCCGATGTGAAATATGATAGCATGGGTTTGTTACAAAATTCGAGAAATTTTTTTTGAAGTTTGAACTTGATCAATGGATTAAATGGAGCCCTCCAATTTCACATTTAATGGTCAAGATTAATTATGACCATCGTGTGCCAAAGGTAAATGGTCTCATTGTACACTTTTTCATAAGAAAAATGATTGTATTAGACCTAAGGTTTTACTACACTTTCAAATTTTGTTAGAAAATGTGCAGTAGAAAACTCACAAATTGATCATATAGACTTTCACAGTTTATATAAAAGAAAAGGATTCTGAAATTTTAAAAATAGTGTATCTTGTAAAGAGATTTTGAAATTTTAAAAATAGTGTATCTTGTAATATATCAACTGAGCTACGTAATTTTAGATAAACTAGATATGCACCTTCATTGTCTGGACAAATAAATAGAATAAATTGGGTGCATGTTTGTATAGAGCCGAGGCTCTAAAACAATCAAAGTAAATTGCACATTCAAATAGTGTCAAGAAATGTGGTTTCAATACTGAAAATTTTCGTCTTAACCTTAAAATATATTTTCATCTTTGATTATAAAATTTAAAGCTTCAAAAATATTGTATAACGAGCAGATCTATGAAAACTAGAAAATCTTGAAAATTGACAGTCCAAAAATATGTTACAAGATGCACTATTTCCAAAACTTGAAATCCTTTTTTTTTTCTCATGTCCATGTATCTTGATGTCGAGATGATCAATTTAACGATATTTGGGCATCAAAACAACCTCTTCTAGTGAAATTTTTGAAGTAAGCTCTAATTTGTTTATTTAGAGCCTCGGATCTTTATAATCTTTTTCCTAATAAATTCGCACGCCACCGTAAGGTGTAAGCCCTAAGGCTAAAAACCGTTATATAATGGCACTAGTTTATAGTTCACAATAAAAATGGCAGTCTATGTCCATAGCCTTAGCGAGAGCCCTTAGTTTTCATATAAATGGGACAAATAGTATGGGTATGCGGTGGGGCTTACCATCGCTACACTCCAACATAAGAGAGGCAAGGGCGGGCCCATCCTTTGATATGCCCGACGTTGCGTTCGTTGGTTGGGAAACCAAGTGGGCAAAGCACAAGGGCCGACCACAAAACAGAGGGGCACGCGCGGTGTCAACAAAGCCTACAGCTTGTGGGTCTCTCCCTCTCTCCATGACAACGGGACGGGTCTGTCTTGGCCCTACCCTGGCCTTTGTCCCCGTAGGGCAACCCATACAAGGGAAGGCCAGGCCTTTGTGCCCATAGGACCGCCCATGCAACAAGGCAAGCCAAGCCAAGAAGGGTCACGCCAACTATAAATGAAGGAAAATTAAGAAAAAAGGAAGGTCAGGCAAGGCTGAATCGAGTCAGCCTGGCCTAGAGCCACATTTTGTAGCCCAAGCCCTTCTCTTTTAGGTTTGGCCGAATAACCTTCGCCTGGCCTAAGAGCCACATTTTGTAGCCCAAGGTCTAAAAGGTTTGGCCGACTAACCTTCGCCTGGCCCTAGATCTTGGAGCCCAAGCCCTACTTTTTTTAGGATTTGGCCGACCAGGCCTCCCATTGCCGGTCCTACTCACCCTCCCTCACTTAAAGTTTGCTTTGTTGCGGTGGGAATTGACTAGTGAGGTGAGCGCATGAAAAGTGATGAGAAAGCAAAAGTCTTTTCCCCGCCCTCTCTCTCCTTCCTCGTTTGGAACGCCTGTACACCTGCTAAAAATCATTACTTTCCCACTTTTCTTCGAAGCACACAAGGGGGATAAATTCGGAAAAATCCAGGTTTTTGTTCCATTTGGGGCTCTCTCGGCATTGAATAACCCCTTTTCACAACCGACATTTCTCGCAATCTTCTGCATCTCTCTTACCCTTCAATTACTCTTTCCATTTCTATAGGTTTTTTGGTGGGTCTTGTATCTTCTTCTTTTGCATTCAGTGACAGTAACGCCTCTCTCTCTCTCTCTCTCTCTCTCTTCTCTCTCTAAGAAGTCAGAGCAAGAATCGATGTTAATGGATGCTAGTTGAGGTAAAAATGGGGTGTCCTGCAATTTGGGTTTTATAATATTCACACAAACAATGAAATCAAGTTTATTAATGTGTGCGTGGGGGGTGGGTTTGAAAAAAAAAAAATGAAATCCCGTTTTGTCCTGCTTTACGAGGGCGAGAAAAAGCAGGGGCTTTTGTACGGTCAGTCTGTTCCTTGTGTACCCTTGCACATTTATTAGCAGCAGTGACGATGTCTCCTCTTTCTTGCCCCTTTTTTTTCCATTAGTAAGCAGTTCAGCCCCTGTGTTTATTTTCCTGGCATTGTCACAAATGTATGGAGAGAGCCAGACATGATGGAGTGAAGCCCATTGCCATTTGAGGATTGCAACCTCTGCAAATGGAATCTCTCTCTCTCACACACTTTTTTTTGGGTGAATTCCCTCTTCTTCATTGTGGGTTTCTTATTCTGATGTGGTGGTGGTGACTTGGCTTTATTTTTTGGAGGAAGCTGGTGCTGAGCTCTCTCTCTCTATCTGTTTCTGTTTTAAGCTCTCTCCTTTTCATGGCGGGTTTCTTCCTCTTCTAAGGTGGTCCTGGTGGTGATTTGTTAATGGGATTTTGAGGAGTTTGGAGGTGCTCTCTCTAAAAATTGTGCTGAGTGGGTGTAGTGGTTCTTCTTTCATGGAAATTGATCTCAACTGCGTCGAGAGTGAGAATGGGTGTTGTCCTTCATCTATTTGTTTGGTGCTGTGGCATGCTTGTGCTGGGCCTCTCACCTCTCTTCCCAAAAAAGGCAATGTAGTTGTTTACTTCCCTCAAGGTCACATTGAGCAGGCTCTCACAGCCAGTCATTTAGATGAACAGCAGGTGCAAATTCCGTCCTTTCACCTTCCCCCTCAGGTTTTCTGCAGAGTTCTTAATGTCAACCTGCATGTAAGCTCTCTCTTCCTTTATGCTTTTGTTTTCCCTTCTCTCTCTGTTAACAGTTCCAGAGATTCTTTGTTTTCTAGATTGCTTTTCTTATTTTTTTTCTTCTGTGCAGGCTGAGCCTGAGACTGATGAGGTCTATGCACAAGTTACTTTGGTTCCTGAACCTGAACCCGAAACTGAAAGTGAGGTGTGGTTATCTATCTACATTTTCTTTCTCATTCATCTCAAAGTGGGTCTTTGGTTTTTCATCTTAGTTTCTCACAGGGAATTTAGTTTATTTGGTGGTGGAAACTCCAGAACCACTGCTTTTGATGCAAAACGCCCTTCTTTCAAATTCATTGGGCATTTGTTTGAGAGAGCTTCACTAATTTTTGTTGAACTCCAGTTCTAAAGCATAGTCTCTCTTTCTTGTTAGATCAGATTTCCCATTACCATTCCTTATATTGAATTTTCTTGTTGTTTCAAATTCTATAGCTGGGTATTGTAGCTCTAATCTCATTGTTCTTGGTAAGCCAAAAGTCTGATCAGGGCTCTGATTCTTATGTATATTTTCATTCAGCCCGCTGAGAAGAGTTTAGTCGAGGAAGAGGAGGGCATCAATCTTCTGCACAAATCCACCCCTCACATGTTTTGTAAGACTCTCACTGCCTCTGATACGAGCACTCATGGAGGGTTCTCTGTTCCCCGTAGAGCTGCTGAGGACTGCTTTCCTCCACTGGTATGGTGCTACTTCCCTGCTCTGATTGGTTACAATTCAGTTATGCAAAGTTAATGTAGAAGAGCTCTTCTTCTGCTGAACTCCTATTCCTGTTTTTTGTAACAGTCATGGAAGCTGCTTTTGCTCTTAGACATTATTTATATTCAGTAATGCTATTCAATCGTTTTGGTTCGTCTCTCTTGAGAGGTCTACTTTTTTGCAGGATTACAGTCAACAAAGGCCTTCTCAAGAACTTGTTGCCAAGGATTTGCATGGGATTGAGTGGAAGTTTCGTCATATTTACAGAGGTTGCAGTCTTTGTATGCATCTTTTAAATCACATAATAGTAATCTAGTATTCTTTGTTTGAACAGAGGTATCTTTATTGATCCTTGTGGCTGAGTTGTTCAATTTATCTGTGGCTGAGTTGTTCAACTTATCGTTCTTTCTTTTGGAAAGCACTCAATGTTTGCTTGTCTGTGAGAGTTCTAGTTCTCTCCAGGTATAATATCCTCCCTAAATCAATTTGACTGAATGCATGTACTTATTGTCGACATCTCAGCCTAATCCTTTTCAGTAACTGAGGAGAAGAGTTCCACATGATTTCTTGCAAAGTTGAAGTTTGAATGATTTAAATTCTTTTTATTCTGTCTGTAAGAAAAAGCCTTTATATTAGTCTATTCCACCACTATTTGAAACATTTTTTACAATACAAAAAAGACAGTCTTGTAGCTTGATGCTTGCTTTGCAGGACAGCCACGCCGGCATCTGCTTACAACTGGATGGAGTCTCTTTGTCAACCAGAGAAACCTGGTCTCAGGGGATGCTGTGCTTTTCTTAAGGTATTCAGAGCTAGTGGTTTGCTTCAGTTGGGTTTTCAACTCTAATGTGAAACTAAGCCAATGTTCTTCAGGGGCGATGATGGGGAGTTGAGATTAGGAATTAGAAGAGCAAGCCACCCTCGAAGCATTATACCTACTCATTCAGTGCTCAGTGGCCAGTGGGGTTCACAACTCAGTGTCCTATCCGCTGCTGCTAATGCTATATCCAGCAAGAGCATGTTTCACATTTTCTACAACCCAAGGTAATGAGGTATTTTGGAAGATTGAACTTCAAAAACTTTGATTACGCACAAATTTCAAATGTTTCTTGTTCCAGGCAATGAATTAGTTGGTCTCTATGGTCCTCTATTCCTTTTATTCCCAAAGCGGCTCTGCAAACACGTCTATGATGATGCATTCCTTCCTTAGTAGCTTTCCTGGTTCACCATACAGAGCCAATTCTTAGTTCCCCCCTCTTTGTTTTTTTCTCCCAGTTCAAGGATAAATCTTATAGAATCTTTTGACCATCTTGCTTTTTTGTATTGCCTATACTGTATTTTTCCTTGGATACAGAAGTGGGATTTGGACCATGGATGTCATCTTGCAAGCTTTTATCTCCTATATAGCAATCCAAGAACCAAATCTTATGAAATTTATAAGTTTTCCACCATAATATGAAACAATACTAATACTAATAATACAATAACACAAAATACTAGTGGCATTTATATCATTGAAGAAAATAGTTTGAAATGTTTTAGTAATTTCCACTGAAAATACTTAAAATCAGCATTGACCACATGGGATTACGAAACTTGTGATGCTGAGCCTTCTATTTATTGAAGTGTGTTATGTGTCTAAAGGATTGATATATAGTGTTTATGTGTCTAAAATATTGGAAAACAGATAATACTTCTTGGCAAAAGGAATCCTGAACACCAACTTTTTGAATGGAGATTTTCTTGATGCCATCGCTACACTATAAATGATGTGAACCATGGAAGATGGAATTTTTAATAGTCCAGATGAGTTGTTATCGCATTTACTAAGAAAATTGTTGCAAACTGGCTAACTCTATGGGCAGCACATGCAATGTCCATTCTAGTGTTTGTCAGTTATACTAGTCAAGGAGCTACTGATAAATCATTGGATATGGGTCCACAGCTTATGTTGACATCCCAAGATTCAGGTTGATCGGCATGTTCATATACTTGCTATTGGTAAGGTATACTAGGCATATAAGCTGTTGAGAATACTGTGTTGTTGGATGCATCCTTCTACCAACAAGTGATTTTTGAAGACCTGGAAAATAGGTACCATGCCTAAGTCCTTCACTGAAACTGAGACTGTAATGTGGTTCAAAATGCTCACTACATCCTTAAGTTTCTGAACATGCCCGCATAAACAAGATTAAGAAATATGCCTGCATGAGCATGATGCTCATCACTCTCGGCAAGAAGCAGAATATGTTAAAATTTTCATGCCAGGCTTGAGTTGCTTCCTTGAGGCCATAAATGACCTAGCTAAGTTTCCAGCAAATGTGCAACCATGGGACTTATACCCTGGTGTCTGCAACATGTAGACTGCCTCGTTTATCTATGCATTAGAGAGCACATTTCTGACATCTATATGTGCTGTGAACCATTGCTGATCTGTGATTACCATTGATAAGATCATTACTATAGCCATTGTCATACAAATAGTCACCTGCACAAGGCTTGTTATTTGTTTGAGGATTTGTGCAACAGTATGGTATTGATTATAGGGAGATGCTTCTATTAGTTTCCAGAAAGCACAGCTGTTATAGCTATTCAATAGTGGTTCCTTTATTGGCTACACATGAAAATTGCCTTTTTCCATGAAGTTCCTTAGTAGGCTGTGTAAAAGAAGTGACCTTATAGTGTCTATTACTCCATTGGATCCTCTTTTGCGATATGTTCACAAGGATTTTTGTGGACTTGAATAAGCACCTCATTTCTGGTCTGGAAATCTGCTTTGGGATGTTCCTTTCCAACTTCTTCCATAATGCTTTTGATTAATGATGTCTATGAGCACCTCTCCTTGTGGCCTAGCCTTCCTCCTTAATGCCAATGGCATGATAATTGCTGGCAATGTGCTATTGGCTGACAATGTTTTGGTAACAAAAATTTGGCCTTAGGGTGGATAGGTTATGGTTTTGAGTTTAAAACTACATTCCCATTTTGATTACTACTACTGAACTACCCTAAAGAATGACAGGGTTGCTATAGTATTTTTTCTTAAGCAACTCCCTAGTTCTTTGAAGAGTGAGGAGAAATGCCACGTTCTTTAATTCTAGTGTGCAGACTGACTGCAAAAGCAGTGTCCTACATGACCAGTTTCATTTTTGAGCGTCAGCAACTTCTGAATGGTTTTTTGTTCATTCCTGCCTACACTTCTATAATGTGATAATGGAAGTGCTCTCCATATAGACAGCAATCTAATTTTCTTAAGTACCCTAGACCCCATGTTAAAAAGTCCTTTTTGATTTTTATATCTCTTTCATTTAAGTTTTTTGGACCTATATGTCCTATTTCCAGTTTGTATTGGCAGTAGTACTGTTTTCATATCTATTCGTTAATATAAAAGAAGATATGAGAGGTGTGTGTGGTCTATTGGACTCTCACGCCACTCTCCCTGTCAGTGTTCGCAAAATCGAACCGGAACAGTTAACTAGACATGGGCTCGGAAGCGGTTTAACTGGCCTAACCGGTAAACCGGCCGATTCAACCGCTCTAACCAAGTAAGTCCCGGACGATCAAAAAAGTGTTGAAAAAAATAAAAAAGATACAAAAAAAAATCTCCTATATATGAAAAGCATATAAAGAATGATTAAAACAAAACACACTCAAATGAAGTTGAAAATTAATGAAGAAAATGTTTTTTAACTATTCGATTTGTGCCTAGGGGTTTTTTAAATTTTCTGAAAAAGATGGGAAAATATAAAAGTGATTATTAATGACCAAAACAATTTTTAATCTTTACCATAATGTTAAGAATATTAAAACAATGTTAAAAAAATCGACTTGACTAACTCTTTTTTTTTTAAAGAAAATGAAGAAAAATTAAGTTATATATATTATAGGCCCTCCTTTTTATCAACCAAGTCGTAAATTGTGTAGTGGTTAGTGCGCCTAATATTAAAGGACCTCTTCCTAAAAGGCTTCTTGTTCGATTTCGGCGGGTAGATATTTGTTTTGAACTCAGGCCAGGCGATGGGTTTTGAACCATGATTGAGGTAAAACTTAATCATCTTTTTTGAACTCAGTCCAAAATAAAGTCTTAAAAAAAAAACCGCTGCTGGCAGCGGGATTCGAACCATGATTGAGGTAAAACTTAATCATCACATTTTTTTAACTCTTTTGATGTCTTAAAAAACTCAGTCCAAAATGTAGTCTTAAAAAAAAAACGCTGCTGTTGGCGGTGGGATTGGAAACCATGATTGAGGTAAAACTTAATCGTTAAAGCCAAACCAGTAAACCATTTTTTTTTAACCCTTTTGAAGTCTTAAAAAAAAAACCCTGCTGGCAACGGGATTCAAACCATGATTGAGGTAAAACTTAATCGTCAAAGCTATAACCAGTAAACCATTCTAATATATCTGATCTAAATTTGAAGTAATATTCGATTTAAAATTTAAAATACTGGTTGATCACCAAAACTGCACAAAATCGGAACTGGCCGGTTTCGATCTAACCGGGCGATTAGCGGTTAGATTGGCCGGTTTTGCGAACACTGCTCTCTCTCTCTCTCTCTCTCTCTCTCTCTCTCTTTCTCTTGTCTTTGACATGCTCTCAATGCATTGATCCTTTGTTCTTCCATAGTTGTTGGAAAAATCTATGATCCCAAATCGTTTTAGGAGTCGAACTCGTGGAATCGCCGCTCACTAGAGATTCCTTTTTTTGGAATCGACGCCTGTACAAGGGGAATTGCAGGAAACGAGATTCCTACTTTATAGGAATCAAGATTTGACCCAAATGAAATCGAGACCCTTACATAAATGGAATTGAGATTCCATCTTCTTTGGAATCCAATTTCTGACCTATTTGGAATCGACCCCTATGAAATTGAGATTCCTTCATATATGGAATCGAGATTATGAGATCTTTGAAATCGAGTTCCTGATTTGATGCTTCTCATAGGTTCTGAATTGTTTATTTTGTTGTTCATGGCCCTATGTTTGTTTTTCTAATTTGATGGAAAGAGTATCATTATAGGTGGAATCCAGATTCAACAAATGTAAAATCGAGATTCAACAATTGTGGAATCGAGAATCGATAAATATTTGAAACGGATTCTGTGTAAGTGTTGGAATTGAGATCTCTAAAATAAAGAATCGAGACTCTTGACTTCACAAAGATGGACTCCATTTAGATTCCTTGTCGGGTTTTTTCACAATAAAATGCCCTTACAAATATAAAATTTTATTAACAATAGTTTGTTTGAAAATTTCATGAAGGGCATATATGTAATTTTAAATTGGTTTAAAGGTCCATTCAGTATTCATAAAGTCAAAGAAATCTTTTTCAATTTGGAATTGAGTTTTTGGAGGGATCTTAAAAAGCCAAAAATACCATTTCCTAAAATACACTAACTATTTATATTCAAAAGTCATTTTTGAATACATAAGGGACTTTCGTGGCCAAATATTTTAGAGTAGTAAATTCGAAGTTCACCATCAGTGTGGTGTATTCTAAAATATATGTAGTATTAACCATAATGTGATGTCCCTAGTGAGATATTTACTATCATGAACTAAATGCAATTGTCACATGCGGTTCTAGAACCTTTTGGTAAGCTTGTACTATCTTATTTCAAAATCATCTCATTTTTAAAATATTTGAATGACCCTGCTCATAATGTCACCACATGATATCAAGAAAACAGCTATAATTTTGACCTATGAGATATAACATAGAACCTATCTGAACTCAAGGAAATTCGCAGACATTTTTTTATTCAAAATCAAGAATACTTCTCTATATTTTTTCTGCAGGACTAGAACTAGTTCCAGGTGCCAATTTTAAAAAGTTTTGTTTACAATGCTAGCACTTCTAAAGTTTTGTAATCATTGGATGATTGGGGAGGTGCTAAGAAAGTGTAGAAAGTTTAAGTTCTAGGTCTGTAGCACTTAAAAAGTATGGAACCCCTAGATTTCATGCCATTGAAATTTCAGATGTGGAAAGGCAACATTCAACAGTTCAATGTTTTTTTTTTTTTTTTTTTTCTGGATTTTGTCTCCTGAAACATTAAATTGCACTTAAATTCTACGATATTTTATTTGGTCAAGATACCATACGGTACTGTTTCCTATTAAGTGTCGGATATTTTTCCAATGCTATTTCCATTTTTGGCTCGTTTCATTTAGACAGGACATATATAAGTTAACGAGTTAGAAAAATTTCCCAATCTTGTTTTCTTCCATCGTTTTCCTTTTTCGCTCTTTATGCCTTTCATTAGGTTAATTGACATACCATGAGCTTTTTGATAATGAATTATTTCAATCTCTGTAACGCAATTCCATGCGTTGCTCATGCACTTCTGGTTTGTTTTCCTTTTGTTGTTTTGTGAAAATTTCTTTTCATATTAATGATTTGCAAACATCTGTATGAATTCAATTATTCAACAGACACCTTCTTTAAGCACTAATCATTTTTCTCCACTCTTGGCACATCTATATTTCTAGATAACTGAAGTTTTCTATGATTCAGTTGGCCTGGTTTCTCAGTTGATTTTACTCTCTTACCTTTTAGCGTTGCCTGATCACTAATCAGTGTAATTTCTTGCCATTGGCTTATGCATGAAGCCTTCATTATTTCTTTTATTTCCTTAACAATTAGATGAAAGCAAATCACTGTTTCTTTCTGTCTATTAAACCTATGGTGTGTGATTCTTGGGAGTGCTTTGATTTTTTTTTCTTGTCATTCTTGGAGCTTTGCGAATTACCCAGTTCATTATTTATTTTATTTTATTTTATTTGGTCTTGTATGCCATTTTGAACTTTGCATAGGCTTTGTTATCTTGGTATGAAATATGATTTTGATCCAAGACATTTAATGTTTGGACACTTATAACGTACTCTCACGGAAGCACGCCCACACTTCATCCCCCAGGCAAACGAGCTACTTAGGAGGATTTCTTTAGGTTTGAAAATTTTGGATCTTCTCTATATGTTCAAAAATAAAAGTTCCGATTTTGACTTCCGAAACACTTAAGATCTGTCTGTCAAAAACTTGGAACGGTCCCTATTCAATATCAGTGTAATATTTCTTTTAAGGTTACATCAAGTGCATGTTTTTTTTTCCACCAGACTGGTTACTTGGTTGAGATTACATCCCCAAATAAAAATGATCATAGGTAGCGTTTCACTAGAGGGACTGAATGGCTGTTATGCTCCCTTAGGAGCATATTCTCTTTTGGCTTAATTTTTCCAAGATAGGCACTTATCTGAATATGCTGAAATGTAGGGCAAGTCCATCAGAGTTTGTGATACCCTATCGGAAGTATGTTAGATGCATCAACCGTCCAGTGTGTGTGGGGATGAGGTTCAAGATGAGGTTTGAAATGGAAGATGCAGCTGAGAGAAGGTGTTTTAAAAGTTTTTCATTCAATAGCTGTGGGTTTTTATTTATTTACTAAATGAATTTTACAGTGGTTCAAATAATTTTTACAGGTGTAGCGGTGTCATCACTGGAATAGGTGATATTGATCCTCTTAGATGGCCTGATTCAAAATGGAGATGTTTGATGGTACTTTGTTAACTATTATTATCCAACATAGTTTTGGTGTATAATCTTCGTGGCTTGGTGTTTGTATGTTACTTGCATTTCTGTTTATTCTTATATTTTTGCAGTGATTGACTCAGAAGCAATCTTAGAAAGGAAAATGACCATTTTCTGTACTTTCATGTCCTAACATGGTTTGAAAATAGCAAGCAATATTATGACAAGAAATCCTTGGGTTATCTATTCTGGCTGTTTCTTTGCCTTGACTATGAATATTATCTAGTGTCAGTTTTGACTTTTAAGTACTTTGGGAGTTTGAGTAGACCCATATGTTAACATCAAATTTCTTCATATTTCTTCACTTGCAATAGACTCATGATATTTCTCATTTTGTAATCTTGTACATTTCTTGTTTGGAAAAGCTTATGATTATTACATTATTGTGGCAATAAGAGAGTATGCGAAACTTTTAAAATTTACTCTAATTGTTAAGTAATAGACAATACTATTCATGATACATTTACAGTTGGTGCTTTAACCAATATCTTCTTATGTAGTCATCTCTCCCTAGATTGTCAACTTAGTGGGTAACTTAGACTTAGCATGGCAGTTCATCATTCTTTGTGGTGTCCATGGTGTTGGACTGGTTTTCCAACATGTTCTACTGATCACTGGCAAGTCGTTAACTTCGGTTGAAAGGCATAATGGAGCCATGAGAATAGTATGATATGTGAACAATTGTACTCTTCATTCAACACCAAAACAGGTCAGGCTCTTATAAGCCATCCTCTGCTGAATTGTGGAACTGCTTTAGCCCCCCATAACTGGGCTTGTGTTCCCAGGATTCAATGTGATCACCACTGATAGTTGAATTGGAGGACTGAGTTCCAAGTACCTCCTGGCTTTGGTAGTACATGATAGGATCAATCCTATTTGGTTGGGAGGTTTTCTTATTTTAATAGGAAGATAAATGATATCTACAAAAGCAGAACTAAATTGCATGAAAATGTTCATAACTTAATGGCAAGATTTTTTAGGAGAAGGAAAACTGATGTCTACCATGGCTGTTATTTCGATATTTATGGTACATTGGCCTAGGCTCCAGCTGGGTTTAAGCTTATACCTCACAAGCCGATCATGGGCTCAAGCAGTTAGGATTGTTAAGGGCCCAGGTCATGTTCAAAAGCTGTAAAAGGTCCAAGCCAGGTTCAACCCAATGCTCGTACAGAGGCAAGGCCTAGCAGACCTTGGACCTCCTTGACCCAGCACACTTTCGGCCCAAAATAAGGGGAATACCTGGTAGCCAAGGTTTTAAGTGCATGTTTTTTAAAATGACTAGCTATGGCTCTGCTAAAGGTAACCTAGTTCTGTACCTTGCAGCACTCAATGGGTGTTTGCTGATGGCTTTCAGTGAAGGTTTTGGGAGACCCTAAAAAAACAACAGTAAAAAAAGGTGTTGAGGCCTGATGACTAGGTTATGGAGGAATGGCTCACCTTTGTATATTTTATTTTATCACCCTATTGTTATTCTCTAATTTGTTGTTCTGTATGTGGTACCCATATTGCAAATTACTGGAAAAGAACTAGTTTGTATTTTTGAAGCACGATACGTAGTTGAACTTCAAAAGATCTCCTGAAGTAAATGTTTGAAGTAAATGTTTGTTGTTCTTTGCCAACTGGCATCCCCTTAGGGTTAGTGAATCTTATGCATTTGTTTCAAGGGAAGTCTCGTTGATCAATGCATTTTTTACTCATTTATCTTTCAAGGAGCTGCAATACGTTCTTCACTGCATGTGTGTGTGTTTGTGTGTGTGTGTGTGCATGTGCGTGTGTGCGTGTGCGTCCGCTTGTAATTGTTGCACCCGCATTTCTTACTCTCACACATGTGCACCTATAACAACTTGTATGAATGTTTCTGGTCTGCCAAACAATTATGGAAGCTTGTATATCTTTTTTGAGTTTAATGATTATTGCTTTTTTAAAAGTTAGGTCCTCAACCAGTGAACCTAACCCATTTTCTCGTTGCCGTGTTTGACAGGTGAGGTGGGATGAAGATATTGGGGATGAGCATCGAGTAAGAGTCTCCCCCTGGGAGATTGAGCCATCAGTGTTGCCTCCTGCTTTGAATGTTCCCCGTCTCAAGAAACTTAGGCCAAGTTTACCCTCAGGAGCTGCAGATGTTGTGGCTGTTTCCAGTGGGTATCTTTCCCAAGCTGTGGAAATAAATAGGACACACCACTTGAAAGCTGTCTTTGCAAATTAATTATCCTATTTCGTGCACTTATCAAAGCAAAAAAAATTACTTTTTTGTATGCCACTGCATTTTTTATTTATTATGAACTCAGTTGTCTTCGCTGGATTATATGGCAGCTGGTGGTGGGCTTCTGGAGGTCAGGGAATCTGTAAGATCTCGTAAGGTCTTGCAAGGTCAAGAAGACGCAGGTTCTAAAACATATTATTATGCGAATCTTAGAATGGGACCTGGAAGTCATGATCCCACTGTCCTTGGATCAGCCAGGATGGGGACTAATGCACTTACAGGGAGGGCTAGTGATAATATAAGCATAGGCTTTGGAGAATTCCACAAGGTCTTGCAAGGTCAAGAAATATTTCCCTTGAAAGCACAGTGCGATGTGCCTGTGTCTGGGAACAGATCTAGGGAAAATAATGGTCTCCGCTTGGAGTTTTTTACTGGATACCAGAGACCAGAAACTGTCAGGACAGAGGTCATTGATAATTCCACTCATTATCAATCTAATCTGAGGTTTTATGGAGCTTCGAATGCTTATTTTCGCAGCAACCAGTTACCATATGATGTCCACAATCTACCAATTATTAATGGCTTATATGAAAGGCAAAACTCTTGGAAGCCAGAGCTTGTTGGCTCATCTCAACAAACAATGCAAGTTACGGAAGGCAGTCACTCCTCACAAGAAGATGAGGTGCTAAACCATCTCTTGCCTTCTGCTTCTGTCAGGAAGATGAATTACCAAGATGAGACTCTTGCCAGAACCAATTGCAAACTATTTGGGTATTCCTTGACTGAGGATAACTTCTTATCAAACGCTAGCAAGAGGAGTTGCACTAAGGTAAATCGCCTATACCCATTCCATTGGTCCTCTCTCTCTCTCTCTCTCGTTCTCTCACATCACTGTTATTAGATAGGTTCATAAACATGGAAGTGCAGTGGGAAGATCCATAGACCTCTCGAAATTGAATGGCTACAGTGATCTGATGAGTGAACTGGAGCAGATATTTAATATGGAAGGACTTTTACACGATCCTGAGAAAGGGTGGCGGGTTGTCTACACAGACAATGAGAACGATATGGTGCTTGTGGGGGATGACCCATGGCAGTAAGTGTATCAATTTATGTATTTAGCATGTAAAATATTGCATATCCCTAAACCAGTCCAAACTGCCATTTCCTTGCAGCAATTTTCATATAGTAGCCAGTGACCATCAGGGGAGGTCCAGATGTTCCCAGTATTCATTAAATTCTCTAGTGTGGACCATCCATCCCTCCAATACAAAACGGAACCTGAAAATGGATCCAATTAGTTACTGGAAAGAATAATAGGCTGAATATCAACATTAGGACTAATGGAGGAAAAAAAAAAACAGATTTGTTCTGTTTGATTGATTGCATATGTCCATCTACATATAAATGTTTCAGTCTGTATAAAAATTGTGATTTTATAAATGAATGTGCAGGGAATTCTGTGACGTGGTGTGCAAGATACTAATTTGCACGCAAGATGATGTGGAGAATATGAGTCCAAGCATGTTGGTGAATGATGATGCTCAGAGCTGTTGGGAAGAAGCACCAGTGGTAATTGAGTTATCAAAGTCATGCTCATCGTTAGGCCCACCACAGGACTCCTCTCCCACCATAACAAGAGGACTCGAATAGCTCTCCACTCTAGATTTTGATTCGATTATGATTATCTTATTTAAACTCTATCACACATTTGGGCTTTTGTATTTTTGTTGTTCGGATCCCATGGCTCGGTCTGCTTGAGCACGAACTCAAGTTTCCCCCCATTGAGGTTCTTCACACGGTTTCGGGTTTCAGGCCACTGGAAGGATGTCTAGGCGCCTGACCCATGTCCATTCCTCCAAGTTTTAAGTTGAATGATCGATACTTTGGGTGGATGATGGGACCCTAGTGTTGTATAATGTTATTAATGTATTTGGTGCTTGTCTCTAGTTTTTTCCCGATATTTTAACTACTTGTTGAAATCAAGTTTAGTTGGATGTAAGGAGAAATGGGTCATGCCCATTTTTTATGGATAAATCGATGGGGAATACAGGCCCTATCTGTTTTTAGAAATAGTTAATTGTTTTCGAATGCAACAGTTAGAACGGAAACCTAAACTGGTACTTGAGGCTCAAGTGGTACTACCACCTCGACCTCAATCCCATTCTTGAATCATGCCTAGTTGAAGTATAGTGGAAAATAGTATATTCCTCATGAACAGAATCAATTGCAAGCCATTGAACCGATGTGGAAACGTCATGGGGTGGTATCCACCATTGGAGGCCATATCATGTTAAGGGTGGTTCCACCCTCTCTAGCAAGCATCCTCCAAACCTATTCAATTATTAGTTTGATTGGTTTCCATCATTTGATCATTCTAATCCGTCCTTGATCTCAATCGCTACTGCATGCAATATGACATACAATGCGGTTTTAACAAAGATTGGTTAATATCCCTTTCACGAGTGCACGAAAAGATTGGAAATAAAAATAAAAAAGGATGCAAAATGCCAATAGTTCAATTATATATATATATATATATATATTATGAGACCCTCCTACACCCATGTGAGTAGGATCTTAAAGGATCACCATTAAATTTTGACACAGATCTCTAGAAAACCCATTCACCTATATATATATATATATATATATATATATATATATATATATATATATATATATATATATATATATATATATATATATATATATATATATATATATATATATATATATAGTAATGATACTATGAGACCCTTTTCTATGTGAGTAGGATTCTAAAGGATCATCGTTAGATTTTGACACAGATCTCTAAAAAACCCATTCATCTAAATATTGCACTCATGGCATCACTTTTTCAGAGATCTGTGTCAAAATTTAATGGTGATCTTTTGGGGTCCTACTCACATGGGTGTAGGAGGGTCTCATAGTGTCAATTATAAACTTCACAACCTTTTAAATTACAAAGGTTCAAGATAGAGAGAGTTGTGAACGGTGGATTTATTAATTTTGTTGTCTGAAATAGTTACTTTTTTGGAGCAAATTTGTAAATATTATTACAAGACGAAAGGTATTTTTGTCATCTTCATAAGAGGTAAAATTGAAATTTTAACTAAAAGACAAGGGTATTCCACAAATAATATTCAAGGACACTAACTTCTAAAATACCATTGTATTTTTGTAAAAATTTCAAAATTTTCATTGCTTAATGGTAAAGTCACCTATTTAAATAATTTTTTAATAAAAAAATAATAAATGTTTTGATAAATACACCCATCACAACCACTTCTAACTTGAACATTTGTATTTTGAGGGGTTGTTAACTCTAGACAAATCCATATATATATAGAAAAAGCTGGGGTTAGCCAACTAGCTCATATGAACGTATGATATATATATATATATATATATATATATATATATATATATATATATATATATATATATATATATATATGTAAGAAGTGGATTCCATACGCCCGTAGCCCATATTGAAATAGATGTCTCAAATTTCAAGTGATTTGGATTTGTAGAAAAAAAATGAAAATTTAAATACAAAATGAGATCGTGACCGTCAGATCGGCCTAGATTCAATCATGGCCATGGGCATTTACTGTAGCAGTCAACCCATGTGCTGACAGGTGGAAAAAAGTTTATAAAAAGCCGAAGGCTCTAAACAATCAAATTAGAGCCTACCATAAAAATTTCACTAGAAAAGGTTGTTTTGATGCTCATAAAATTGATCATCTCGACATCAAGATGCATGGACATGAGAAAAAAATAGAATTCAAGTTTTGGTAATAGTGTATTTTGCAATACATTTTTGGACCATCAATTTTCATGATTTTAAAGTTTTCATAGATCTATTCGATCTGCATTATTTTTTAAGCATTAAACTTTTTAAATAAAGATGAAAATATATTTTAAGGCTATCACAATAATTTCCATTATTGAAATCACGTTTCTCAACACTAATTGAAGGTAGTCTCTAATTTGATTGCTTAGAGCTTAAGCTTTATACAAACCACACCCATATATATATATATATATATATATATTGGGAATGGATGCTCTCAGTCTACTGCCTGATTGCTACAATGTTAGGTAATGGCCCAATCGATCTGACTGGCAAGACCTTATTTCTTCTTTTAATTTTCATTTTTTTATCTACAAATCCAAATCACTTGAAAATTTAGGATTATATTCTACTCATCAAGACACGCCTAATAAAAATATAAAACAAATAATTTTTAAAATATAAATTGTTCAAAATACCCGCGAAATTTTTAAACAATTTATATTTTATGAATTATTTGTTTTATATTTTTATTAGGCATGTCTTGATGAGTAGAATGTAATCTTAAATTTTCAAATGATTTGGATTTGTAGAAAAACATGAAAATTGAAATAAGAAATAAGGTCGCGACAGTCAGATCGGCTGGGCCATTGGCTAATACTGTAGCAATCAGTAAGCGGGCTGAGAGCATATTGATCAATTTCTATTTTTTGAATTATTTTTTAATATTTTAATTAAATTTTAATTTTTTTTAAGAATAGACACTCAAAATTTCAGGTGATTTAGAGTTTTTTTTTAAAAAAATAAAAATCAAATATAAAATGAGGTCCTGACCATTGGATTGGGCCCAAATTCAATCTGGGCCATTGGCTGACACTGTAGCTGTCAGCCCGTGGGTTGACATGATCCTTTCTATATATATATATATATATATATATATATATATATATATAGGAAAAGATGGGATTAACCCACTAGCTCATATGAACATATGAGCCCAATGTCTCAGATTGAATATGGGATGATCTGACAACCATAGACGTCTGGTAGTGTTCAAATTTTATTTTTTTTCCACAAATCCAAATCACTAGAAATTTTAAGCGTGTGTTAAAAAAAAAAAGGTTAATCTTAGAAAAATATCAAAAAAATATTTTACATGAAATAAATTGATCAAAATACCCTCGAAATGTTTCGGAGGGTATTTTGGTCATTTAATTTTCATGAATAATTTTTGTATATTTTTATTAGGTGCGCCTTGATGAGAAGAACACACACCTAAACTTTCAAGTGATTTGGATTTGTAGAAAAATAATAATAATTCGAGCACTACCGGATATCCGTGATCGTTAGATCGGCCAAGATTCAATCTGGGCCATTGGGCTCATATGTTCATATGAGCTAGTGGGCTACTCCCAGATATATATATATATATATATATATATATATATATATATATATATATATATATATATATATATATATATATATATGGTTCTAATACTAGAAATCTTCGTGATAGACTTAACATGTATTTTCATCTTTAAATAAAAAATTTAAAGCTTAAAAAATAGTGTAGATCATGTAGATATATGAAAACTTGAAAATTGACAGTCCAAAAATGTGTTACAAGACGCATTATTTCCAAAATTTGGAACCTATTTTTTTCTCATGTCCATGCATCTTGATGTCGAGATGATTAATTTGAGGATATTCAGGCATTAAACCAACCTCTTCTAGTGAAAATTTTTGAGGTAGGCTCTAATTTAATTATTTAGAGCCTCGACTATGTATAAGCTTTTCCCATATATATGTCCAAATATCCTCAAGTTGATCATCTCCACATCAAGATGCATGGACCTGAGAAAAAAATGGATTTCAAGTTTTGAAAATAGTGTATTTTGTAACGCATTTTTGGGCTGTCAATTTTCAAGATTTTCAAGTTTTTATAGATATGTCGATTTACACTCTTTTTTAAGCTTTAAAATTTATAAATAAATATGAAAATATATTTTAAGGTTATCACAAAGATTTCTAATATTGGAACCATATTTCTAGACACTATATGAAGGTAAGGTCTGCTTTGATTATTTAGAGCCATGGCTCTATGCAAACAACACCCTATATATATATATATATATATATATATATATGCAAACAACATCCTATATATATATATATATATATATATATATATATATATATATAAAGGCTAATGTAAACTTTATAACCCTTTAAATTACAAAGATTAAATATAGAGAGAGTTGTGAATGGTGGATTTAACTAATTTTGTAGCCTATTTTTTAAAAAAAGTTACTTTTTGTGATATCTTTATCATTAAGTAAGGGCAATTTTGTAAATATTACTACAAGACAAGGGTATTTTTGTCATTTTTATAAAAGATAAAGTTGAAATTTTTACTAAAAGACAAAGACACTACAAATAAAATTCTAAAACACTAACTTCCAAAATGCCATTATACTTTTGTAAAATTTTCAAATTTGTCATTGTTTAATAGTTAAGTTACCTATTAGAATAATATTTTAAACAAGTAATCATCTTTTTGATATATACACCCATCACAATTCTTTCAACTTTAACCTTTGTATTTTGAGGGGTTGTTAATATATATATATATATATATATATATATATATATATATATATATATATATATATATATATATATATGGTGCACTTGGCATACAGATGCATCCGTAGCTGTTGAGGTAAGGTGCACCTTGAAATTTTATCATGGTATATAATTTTGATGTAAAATGTTCTTGGGGTTATCTCAAAATGTATTTTTATATCTAATTATAAAATTTTAAATTTTAAAATTGGTTAAAATCAAGTAGATCTATAAACATATGAAAATCTTGAAAATGGACGGTATAGATAATATGTTGTAAAATGCACTATTTATGAGACTTAAAATCTTTTCATTTTTCATAATCATACATCTCAATGTCTCGATATCGAGATGATTAATCAAAGGTAACATTAAAACTACCTTTTTCGATGGATTTTTGAGAAGCATATGCAGTTCAACATTATAAGGTAGCATTTTTATATAACCTTTTTCATATATATATATATATATATAATTGTTAAAAATGGAAAGATATCACAAACCTTAAGCCGTTATTTGAAGGTTCTTTTCCGCTTGTGTAAAATAAGTTTTATAGAAAGAGAGCATATACTAAGCTCTTGTAGGAACAATATTGTATATCTACTCCCTCCCTCAAAATATCTATTTAGGAAGATTTTTTTGGTCTAAGATTTGGTGAATCACATAATAATTACTAGATGATTTTTAAAAAAATAAAAACATTGAATTTTGAGTCGCTTGACATTAGATCTAGCCCTTTAAAAACTAGTGGTTCTCTGTTGAATCTTGGAGCACTATTATTACTTTTTAAATTGAGGTTAGTCTATGAGTTATAGAGATTAAATCCCCAAAATTTGAGATCTAAAAGGTATGCCTAGTATGTCTTTTGTCCCAGGGAGTAAATGGATAACATAGTAGGAAATCTTTTGGCTTTATAAAACAAAACATATATTTGTAGTTCGGCATATCTTTAATGTCTTTTGTTTTCTTGAATGTTGATGGTATGATTTCATTAATAAAAGGAAGTAACCCATATAATTATAATGGTTTCATTAATAAAAGGAGGTAACCCCTATAATTACAATGGGATTGTTTACAAAGAGACCATTTATCTTTTGTGCATGGAGGTCACAACTATTTTCATTCATTAGATGTCAAATTAGATGGTTTGGGGTGAGTCACAAAGTCCAATAAATTTTTTCTTGTTGAACTTTGTGTCTATTAAATGACACTATTACAACTGGCCATTTTGAAATTTAAGGGGCAAAAATAATTATGACCCCATGTACAAAAGATAAACGGTCTATCTGTAAACAATCCCAATTACAATTTTATAAAGGAAGCAATAGAGAGAGAGTCGCCACTTCTTAGAACGGCCAAGCAACACTCCTAAAATGCATCCAAATGCTGAACCTTAAAGCTTCTATACTACCAACAAACTTAGAACCCTACGCCTCTTCAATCCCTCGGTCTGAGGCCCGATTTCTCACCACCACTCCTAAGCGCCATCCCTTCTATAATCTGCACACAACCGGACATACAATACAATTACTGCGCCCAAAACATGAAACTCAGCTACTCTCATGGCAGCGTCTAAAGGTTGTCGATGTAACCAACGACTAAGAAGTAGGGTTTAAATAATTGGACAAGAGAGAAGTGGGTGGGAAAAGGAACCATATAGGGAGATAGCTAAGGGACCAAGACAATGGTGATAGAGGAAACAATCGTAGACACCTCGTCAAGGACACTATATAAGGCCATGATTAAGGAGATTGTATGCTTAAAAGGGATACAAATCTCTGCGATTGGGCTCAAAAAGGTCCGCAACCGGGCTCAAAAAGGTCCGCAGCCAGGCCCACCCTGTCTTAGTTGTTAACCTTAAATGACCTAATACAGAAGAATTTCCGACCCATATGAAAAACTCACGAGCCGCGGAAAAAATCAAGATAGGATCTCAAACCTAGAAGAAGGGAAAACCCCATTTTAAGCATTAACTTTCTTAGAGTAGATGAGAATTGTGAGACAAAAAGATGGTGGCCTGAATATAAGAAGATCTTAGACGAGGGGTGAAGGGGCAAAAGGGATGGGAGAAGAGATGAATGGGTGACTGGGGGAGAGATGATCCCTTCCTCTCCCAAACACTTAGACGCTTTCTCTCCTTGAGGGAAAAAGAGCTGTTGAAAAGGGTTTAGGAAAAGGACTGTGGAAAACTAGCCGAGAGAGTGAGAGAGACTTAAGTGTGATTTGGCTAGACAATAGAGAACAAAGGAGGATTATCAGATGGTCAAGATAAGTACGAAATAAAAAACAGTAGGGTGGGAAGGGAAAAAAAGGCTTGCGGAGAGGGGAGAGAGATAGAGGCAAAGAGAAGAGCAAAGGGGGAGCTTAGACGAAGCGATCAACAAAAGAAGCTTAGGAGAAGTCTAAAAAAAGGTGGAGAAGCAATAATAGCTTGGATTAACAAAAGGAAAAAAGTGAAAAAAGAAGAAAAATCACTGAACATCTACAAAGAGCAATGAGTAGATCCTACTACACATCAAACAGGTCGAGCTTCAAATCAAGGAGATCTCGCTTTGCAGCCTGCAGGTCTAGAAATTGAGAAAACAAGGCCATACTGATGCTTGATCCCAGCGTTGTAGAATTTTTTTCATTTTAATCGTTGAGGCTGTCCAGGCAGGCGGGCAATTTACGCAAAAGCAATAGTGTTCCAACTAAATCAGAAGAAACTGCTTGAACACTTTGGGCACGCAGCCAAAAGGTGCCTATGAAGGGCTTCACTAGACAATAGCCCCCCCGGCTGGTCTGGCTTCGGCTCCCTTGCGACTTCACACAGCTTCAAGTACCCACTTGATAAATGGCTTAAGATTTCATCCCTTGTTTCACCTTCTTGTGTGAGGATTGAATGGGCGGTTTGTAGGCTTTTAAAAAGGGTTTGAGGGTGGAGAGTGCGGTTAGGTTTCAGAGTTAAAAGGATTCGAGAATTGGGGTAAAGGAGAAGAGAGGATGTGGTATGGAAGGAATGAAAAGAATAAAAGAAGATAGAATAGAAATGAGTCACTTGATAATTGGGCAGCCTTTCGGCATCACTTCCCCCAAGAGGTATTACTGAAGGCAACCGAAAAGGTACTGAGCACGAGACTCAGATACCCCAAGATTCACAAGACACTATACTGATGGGATAATCCCGATCAAGATGCGTGATGGAACTGGAATAAAGAAAGAATAAGAGGAGAGGAGAAAGCAAAGGCATTCCTGGGCAAGTAAAAGGTGGTAGCCCCCACGAAGAGGGTTTAACCAGGACCATAACCGCTCCTAGGGAGTGAGACGAAACGAGAAGAGAGAAGAACAAGGAGGCAAGAAAATTGAGCAACCTCATGGCATCACCTCCCCAAGGAGGTATTTGCTAGAAGCTATTGAAAAGGTATTAGTCTTCAGCAATCAACGGACCTCCACGCGGATTCATTCTGCTTCCTCTAAGGGTCGTCTTCAGCAATCAATGGCCGGAAACTGACAAGAGGTCCGCTCGCCTACAACGGGAGCGCGACCAAGTCGCACTCACCTCCTCCAACACATCATCCACGAGGATCGCTGCTCCTGTCAACTCTTCCAAAGAAGAAGCTAGGCATGATGGAAATCATCATGAGTCTAAGAAAAAGAGTTTCAGGCGGACATAGCCACCAAGGCTATATGTAAAATCACCAAATTACTAGAAAATGGGCATGGTAAAAATCCGCAATAGCACCATGAGTAAAAATGAAAGGTGGACATGGCCATGAAGCCATTAGTAAACCTGAAAAACAAGAAAACTCGGTATGGTGAAAACCCGCAAGGGCGTCATAAGTAAAAATGGAAATCAATAGGAGGACGCAACCTCGAAGTCGCGTGAAAACCACCCTCATGGCGCCACCTCCACTTGGTTCAAGTGAAAACCAGTAAGGGCCTCCGGCCCCAGCGCTAACGAAAAATTCCGACCCCAGTGCCAGCCAATAAAAGATATCCGGCCCCAGCGCCAACAAAAACTTCAGCCCCAATGGTAAACAAAAAAAATCCGGCCCCAGCGCTAAGCAAAACAATTCGGCCCCAGTGCCAAACAAAAACTCTGGCCTCAGTGCCAAACAAAAAAATCCAGCCCCAGTGCCAACAAAAAATTTCAACCGCAGCGCCAAAAAAAGTTCGACCCTAGCGCCAATAAAAATTCAGTCCCAGTGTCAGCAAAATTCAAGCCCCAGCACCAACAAAAAAAAAAAAAACTCTGGCCAAAGGGCCAAACACGAAACTCTGGCGAAAGGGCCAAACACAAATATCTTGCCAAAGGGCAAAACACAAACCTCTGGCCAAAGGGCCAAAACCCAAATCTTCGGCCAAAGGGCCGAACACAACTCCCAGGCCAAAGGGCCAACTCAAATTTTCTTTTCTTACCAGCTAGATTGGGACCAATGCCACAAAAGGGCACCCGCTAGCTGGGCCATCAGGAGATTCTGTTGGTATGGAATAGTAAGCCCTCCACAAAGCTGCCTATCAACACGTTCTCCCAGAAAATAGACTCCAGCAGGACTTGGAGAAAGCCCCTAAGCATGGCCCTAGTCCGTTAGAGATCACTTTGGTTACCCTCTAGGAAAAAGCTCAGTAAAGTCTACCACTCAAGGATTGCACTGATGCCGATGATCAAGAAGAAAAACATCTGTTGAGAGGAAATAAACACGTTTTAGTAAGGATTCAACAGATGAACTTCGATGACAGTTTTCATTCTGAATGTTGCACTTCTCGCTTCTCTCGAAGCACAACATCCATCGGGGCAAGTTGTTATACGTCATTTTTGACGTACTTACATCTCCCACATGAATAAGGAGAGAGCGGTAATAGCTTGGTCCTGCTGGTACTCAGGACACTGACAGACCAAAGTTGTACAGTGAAATAAGTCTCAAACCAGACAACCTGAGAGGAGTGCTATCGTGCCAAGGAAAGCCTTACAATTGTAGCCCTGCACTAGCTGCTTCAGAACAGTACCAGACCACTGCCATTACATTCAGAATGTCAAAAAATCACTGAGGACAAAATTGGGGCTCAATCGGGCCACCCAAAAGGGATTTACGCCCATATTGCCTCAAAACGGGTAGGTTTTATACTATCGCAGTGCGACTTCACTGAACCAGCCCCCAAGTACGAAGACTGCAACCTCACATCTCGCGAGGACTTCAAGGACCCACAACTCCTTTGTTTAGAACCAGAAAAAGCTCAAATTTGGATATGTTTTAGATCGCGGCAGCCCCGTCATTTTGACCTAGGGCATGCACAGTGGCGCAACCCAGAGTCAAACTTCTTCTAGAAGGAAGGTGACCTCAAAACCAGAAAACTTAGGGTTTTAAGAAGAAGACATCTTGGACCTCGTAAAGCACAGCTCGAGATCCGTGCAATGGATCATTGCAAAAACAAGTTCAATGCAACCACCTTGCAAAGAGCTGCAAACTGGTATAACTGCTGTACCTGATCCAACTTTCGATGAGCACAAATCCCAAGGTTACAAGAAAAGCAAGTTTGTTCGGTCATCAGAATCCCTTTTTCTGGTGATCTCCCAAATTAGAAAATGCCACAAATGAAGACCAAAACGGACCAAAATTGGTGCAAAACGACTATGACAGTCTCCTCTTTCATCTACAAACAAGATAAAGACTCAGAGAATCACAGGTCGAATGACATTAGCGATCAAAGTTCACAAATCTGGCTGGACTTCCACCCCGCAGGAAAAGGCTGCCTCAGCACGATTAAAGGGCATCAAACTGCTCAAAATTGAACATGCATCGAGGATATAATGGCAAACCAATTGAACCATCACTACAAGTTTCTAAAAAAGCTTCCAAGATCTGCCAATGTTGGAAGGAAGATCTGCCAATGTTGGAAGGACCCTCAGGCAGGGATAGTTTTTTCATTTGCATAAAAGGTTTTATGGGCATTTTGTTTACTGTACCTAATTTCTGGATTTTATTCTACTTTCGTTAATTTTAATTAAGTTTAGTTTTTGAGCATTCACCCCTGTTCGGTAAGTTCTCTATATAAACAAGTTTAAGGCATTTGTAAAAAGGCGGATTATTCATCACTAAAACAGAGGTATAATGCTTGTTTTCACTCGTCTTTTGCTTCTGAACCCTTAATCACGCTGAGAGGAGAGATAAAACTTTCAGCGAAAGAAAATACCCCAGAGTGCGCTGTCCCATTCCTTCTTGGAGAGAGAAAACATATCTGAGTGCGTGGGCCCGTTCCCTTTCTCTCTTAAGTTGGGTCACTTCTCGAGCCCTCTCTCTCTTCTCCTCTACACGTCCTCTACCCTGCGCAGCAACCCACATTTGCAACAAACTCGTAGTCCCGAGTGAACCCACGAGTTCTAATCTGTGCGTTCTCTCACACCCTCTCCACTAGCCAGTCACCCTCTCTGGGGAATCATCACAGGGAGGGATAATCGAGGCCTATTATAGTTGCAAGCAAGAGAGAGAGAGAATAAACCTTTCGAAAACCTGAAGAGAGTCCCCATCCAAACAACATTGGCAAACAGTCAGAGGGCTTTGTGATTGTTCTCAGAAAGCGAATCGCCTGGGTGTGTCCCATGAACCCCAAACGACGAGGTAAGCGTTCAAATGTACCCTTGTTGTAAAAATCTCTCTTGTTGTTGGTTTCTATCCGTGCTCAGGAGGGCTCGCACATGTGCACGCGTACCCCTAGGTACCCAGCACGCATGAATCCCCTCGGTTATTTGAGAGAGGGTTTTGACCCTCGTGTGCGCACGCTCTGTCCGTGTGAGGATCGAAGTGAAAACCAAGCCCCGACCATCTGCAACTTTCCAATTTGGGGATATGCTCAAACAGAAACCAAATTAGATGAAATTTGGTGCAAAACGATTAAGACAATGTCCCCTTTAATTTGTGAGCAAAATGAAGACTTGGAATATTATGTATCACACATGATCGGGGGTTAAAGTCTATGGACTTGTCCAAAGTTTTGCCCTTTCATGAAAAATCTATTTCAAGACGATCAAATGACATCAAAATGTTCATAATAGATCAAGCACTGCTACAACCGTTCGAAAAAAGCTCCCAAAGTCTAGCAATGGAAAGAAGCCCCTCATGGAGGGATGGTTTTGTCATTTGTTCAAAAGAAATAAGGGTTACTTTGATAATTTTGTCCAAAAAAGGGATTTTATTTTAATTTCATTAAATTGTGTTTTTCCACAATTTGGCTTAGTTTTTGAGCATGCCACTTTTGTTTTGTAGTTTCTCTATCCAAGGGAGCATAAGTCGTTTGTAAACCTAAGTTGGGAATCGTTACAAAAATGGGTTTTTGCCCCTTCAAGCCTTTGACTGTGTATAGCTTCCAACTTCAAGAGAGAGGAAAGAGAAAACTTTATCACCTTGGGTAATTGCCCTTAGACCTCCCACTTTCAACTCCCAACTTCCAAACCTGCTGCTTCCAACTCCCAACTTCAAAACCTTCCACCTCCAACTCCCAACTTCCAAACCTACCACTTCTAACTCCCAACTTCCAAACCTCTCACTTCCAATTCCTAACTTCCAAACCTTCTACTTCCAACTCCCGACTTTCAAAGCCCCCACTTCCAATTCCCATCTCCTTAGAACCTCAAACTCCCTACTACCTAGAACCTTAAACTTCCTACTCCATAACCTTCCCAACTTTCTATTCCCTACACCAAACACCTCACCTTAGATCATCATACACCCTATCTCATACACGATCCTAACCCACTTACATCTATTCATCTTAGACGTAGATCCCAACCTTAACCCTAAAGGTCAAGACATCTTTCTAAGAACCACTCAAAAGGGATCCTCAAAGGCACGCACAAACCCAAGCTGGCTTAGGTCCACTCGCTCTTCTCTATCTTTCTTCTCTATCTTCTATTTCTCTCATCTCTTATAAATATACTTCTCTCATACTCTATCTTTCTAAACATGGACAGCTCTCGCGAGGCTCTTCGAAAGTGATTTAGCTATAATCTAGAACTGCAGACTTCACTCTCCAGCTTCGGAGGTGATTTATCGATAGTCTAGAACTATAGTCCTCACCATCTAGAATCCTGTAGAGTGCTCTTGAATTTGGTCTTGAAGTCTAGGGACCTTTTCGACGTTCCCAGTTACCTCATTAGAGAGGGGACGTTGGAAAGATGTATGAGCTTTTGAGAGGCCTTCTCTTTCTTATATTCTCATTTCTTTCTCATAGCATCTTTTATTTCTCTGTTCATATTCATTTTAGTTACTCATTAGGGGGCCTATACGGAAGTGAGATCATGATAATCTAGAACTGCATAGTTCACTCCCAAGCTAATTTCTCGACAGTCAAGAACTACAGACCACACACTCCTGAATCCCCCAGGATACCTGTGGCTCCCAAGCTCAGTATTTTTCTTGTCTCTGACCATACCTCTTAAGAGAGGTGACGCTGGAAGGCTACCCAATTCCCGGGCCTTTAATTTATCTCTTCTTTATTTTCCCTTCTTTTCTCTCTTTCTTTTTTTTGCATCATCTTTCTCACCTAGTAACTTAGAGCCCCAATACCTGCGGTCCTTTCCCTCTCTCTGAGCCCCTTCTCTCTTTTCTACGCATTAAAGTTTCGGAGCCACAACACCTATGGTCCCATCTCTTTCTGCGCCCTATCTTTCTTTTCAGCACGTTAAAGTCTCGGAGCTTAGCACCTGCAGTCCCGTCTCTCTCTGCACTCTTGTCTTCCTGTCCGCATGTAAGGTCTCGGAGTCGTAGCACGTGCAATCCTTGCCCTCTCTTTGCATCCCCTCTCTCTTTTCCTCTTGTTAAAGTCTCAGAGCAGTAGTACCTACGGTCCCTTCTCTCTCTCTGCACCCATTCTCTCTTTTTTGGGTGTTAAACTTTTGGAGCCGCAACACCTACAGTCTCGTCTCTCTCTCTCCACGCGTTAAAGTCTTGAAGCCGTAGCACCTGTGGTCCGGTCTCTCTTTGCTCTCTTCTCTTCCTTCACTGAGCGTTAAGTCTCGGAGCCGCAGTGCTTGCGGTCTTGACTCTCACTACGCTCCTCTCTTCCCCATAGCAACCCGGAACCACAACAAATATGCGGTCTCGTCATCTTCTCCTTTCTCTTCTCTGCTTCTTCTTCTCTATTCACTCTCAACTGCTCTAACCCTTGGACTAGACCCCCAAATTCACCATATAACTATCATTAGGAGGAGAAATCAAAACATATACTCTGAAGGCCATTTTTAGTGTGTGGATCCTAGTGTTGTGCAGGAACCGAGGGAGCCGAATTCAAACCGCATTGCAAGGATAATCGTAGGGCTTTCGAGATGATCTAAGAGGGCAAATTGCTTGGACGCATCCTCCAAACACAACATGGCAAGGTAGGTGCTTGAGCGCTTTTTTGTCGATTAAAATATCTCTCTTTGTTGGTTCATATCCGTACCACAAGCATACGTGAGCACACACATATGGGCCCTATGGTTTTTTGAGAGAGGATTCCTCCGACAGGCTCACCCATATCCGGGCTGACCCTAGACGATGAGAAATCAGGCCCATCCAATTGGTGACTCCATTGGGGACGCGCCACCTAAATATTGGTTCTATTTGCTTGCAAACCTTCGTAACACTTAATCAATACTTAAAAAAAAATGGCTCTGGGGTTTACTAACTCTTCCTATTACCTGGTTGAGGACTTCATGATCCCCACACCCGTGAACACATCCCTTGGGGGTAAGGTTTCTCACCCTACATCTCCTTTCCTTCTTTTGCGAAGCGACCAAACTGCTTGCACTTGGGCTCTGGCCCAAGCTAAGGCGAGAAGGGGCATTCAAACCCTTCACTCCCCCTCTACCGGCGCCAACAGTTAGTCGGTTGATGCCAAATTCCTAGGTGGTTTTAAAACCACCACTTCTCATACCCACCCAGTTATTGGTGGATCTTCCACCAGTCTCATGTTTAAGAGTAGTCCTAAAGCCAGTCCCCCTTTTCTCGCAATCAGCTCTTCTAAAGCCATTGGTTCTGTGGGTACCAAGAAGGTCCCCCCAACTCTTCTTTCCACACGTGTGCCACCCGTACTGGCATCGCATATTACACACCCCAAACTGGCAGTTCAAGCACTGGTTAGTCTCAGTCGAAGGACCACAAGGTAACTCGACGCACTTTCACACCTACTACGACTAACAGCCTAGCCATTGGCTCATCATCTTGAGGCAAGCAAGAGCCACCCCAAGTCGCTCGCACACTCTAAGTCTCTTGGGACCTAGACCCACTATCAAGAGTGGCTCTAAAGTCACTCCAATTGCATTGCTTACTATTCACTCAGCTTGGGGCAGCTCAAATGCCATCCCCCAAAGAGCACACGATCAATGACCCAGTCATAGGCCAGATGCGCACATATATTAGCATGCAATCAAAGGTGGCCATAAGGCCACTCCAATCACTAAGGTCAACATCCCAAAGGCTAGACCTTCTGCCTCACAAAGGGTTGGCCCCCAAGCCACACCAAACACGACTTTGGACTCTGAACACACAAGCAGGTCTGACATTTCCCTTAGCTCTGAAGAAAAACGTGAAAAGAGTCCAAACAAACTGCTCGCCCTCACTCCTGGGCAATTCTACTAAGTCATCAAGAAGGGAAATAATGGTCAAGCCCAGATGTGGGGCCAGCAGACCAAGATGTTGAAAGCCCAAATTAAGAGAAAAGAAGATTCTTCCTCTCAAGAGGAGAACCCTTCTCCCCCCTTGCTACCCTTGGCTCTAGTGAAGTTGAAGAAGCTTGCAACATGATGCAAATCAAAGAGGTGGCTCGGGGCATAGTGGGGTCAGTGATATATAAGGTCCGAAGTCTAGCTCGGGGCAAAGAAGAGCCTGCAAACGGGGCATAAAGCCAGTCTGACACCGACTACCCCATTAGGTCCACACAAGCTGAGCCACTATCCATTCAAACCCCTAAGCCAGAACTTGCTTGGCTTGAACTTGTTGTAGCTCAAATCCTCAAAACAACATCTCCACTCTAGCCCATTTCAAGTTGGGGCACCCAAAGCAGCAGCTTTCCCAAAGCAACTAGGTCCGAGCTACATGACCCTAAACTAATAGAACACGTCGTGGCTGCTTGACATTAAACTGCATCGCACAATGGTCCATGTTGTAAGAACCTAAACTACATTGCATCATGATCCAAGCTACATGACCCTAAACTATAGCACACATCTTAGCCGCATGACATTAAACTGCTTCGCACAATGGTTCAAGTCATACAACCTTAAACTATTACACTTGTCATGGCTATATGATGTTAAATTGCATCGCACAGTGGTATTTGAAGGTATTTTTCATCAACATGGGGACCCGCTCAATAAATCCTAGCAAACAATGGAAATTCCGGCACTCTCAAAATAGCACTAGAATAGGTCAAGATCTTCATAAGGTCCTCAAAAGTCTCCTGCTAAGTTTTTTCGTAGTCCAACATGTCTAAGACACACTAGACTGAGAAACAGTTCCAGCATAATCTACCTCCAGCACCCTGAAACGACCACTATAACTAGGGCTGCATTTTCGGTGACTCAAATCTCTATGGGGACCACCACCATTGGATCTGATATGGTTGTCAAATTTCAGCCCGAACAGACACTCCTAAAAGAAGTTATAGGCAAAAGAGTGAAACAGGAGGGGCTGCACACTATTCCCATGCGGCCACCCTGTAGCTCCACGCCATGGAAGGGACTTTCACGACCAATGAATTTCGATTCTCATATCTCACCCGTCCCAAGTCGGATCACGCTCAAATTTGGTGAGCATATTCGGCTAGTCAAGACGAGCGATTTGATATGTGGAACGCCCCATGAAAACATCTAAGCGAGAAGAAAACCTAGAGAAAAATTGCTGAACGGCGAATAAAGTATAAGAAATTTAGCAGCGTCGTACCTCGTTCAAGCAGCCAGATCACGGCGTTTGTGATCCCAATTGTCATGAGACCAATTCCACCATGTGTGTAAGGTCTCGGGCTATTACTGATCCGAACCTCATATGTGATGAAAGGTCGGATTCTGCACACAAATCCAACAAAGTGACTGCAAATTTTATCATCGAAATTCAAGATTCCGGTCAAAATTCCAAAGTTGCAAAATCTTCGTTCGGGCATGGAATCAAGCTGTGTTTGTTGCCCCGCAATCATAACGGCATGCTCAGTGTAATTCAACTAAGAAATCATCGAAAAACATCAAGGTACGAGTACACTATCGATCCGAAGTTTTAAGATCCATTCAAATTTAAAGTTACATGATCGTGCACTAAAAACACGATCCATGGCTCGAAGTTGGTATCAAATCGATTGCCATGCTGAGCCCTACAATAAAACAATCATCTTACGATCAATCTGGCATAGGAACGATCCCGGATTAGCCATGCAAGATCACACAAGTTCTAGGGCAACACATGAACTATTCTGAAATTTCAGGAATTGTTAGGAAGGGGCAAATCTATCATTTTGCACCCTATTTTCCAATTTCTTTTAATTCAATTTAATCTTAATTCCCAGCAATTAGGGTTACTTTTGATCATCCACCCATGTTTGGGGCAAGTTCTATATATACGTATCAGCATTGTACGCACCAGAGGACTCAACTTTTCACAAAAGAGAGAGTTTTTACTTAATACAAGTTTCTCTTTCTTTTCATTGTTGGGTCACGTTTGAGATAGAGAGTGAGGTGAGAGAAAATTTTGATTGGTACCCCTAGGTTCGAGGTAAATCTTCTCTCTCTTCTTTTATTTTTCTTCTTCTCTCTCTCTTCTTTCCTCTCTTTCCCCCTCTTTCTTTGTCTGAGTTCCTCGCTCATGGCAGTGGCATTGCTGTGCATGCCTCCCTTGACGTTACACAGGTTGCACATGGTCACGACAGCCCCATGCGCGAGTCTCCTTCTCCTTTTGTACTTCTATCTCCCTCTCCCAGTGACGCTTGTAGATGGTGTTGCCTATCGCCGTCCACAGACATAGCTTCAGCGTCTTAGTGAAGAACCCAGACGATGGAACTTGTTGCCGCCCGTAGGGGTTCTTCCTTCTCGTGCGTCTATAGTAGACGATGATACCCTTCATCGCCCATTAGAGACCTCAGCAATGTCTACCGCCGTCCACGAGCTTCCTTCGTTTATTTGGTGCTTATTGTCGTCCTTCTGACGTCCCACGCCTGTCGTTGTGTGCCTCATGAGGATTACCATCATGCCCTTTACGAAGGACTATCGTCGCGCGCTTCATCAAAGACTATCGCTACCCACGTGGGGGCATGTTGTCTCGTTTTGTTGTCAATGACACTGCCTAACACCGTCCATAGTTCATTTCTCACTCTCTAGCCATGAGCAGTAGTGTCGAGCGCCGCCTAAGGGCCATGACACTACTATTCCATGGTCGTGAGTGGCAATGCCTAGCGTTATCGGGACCCCATCTCTTTGTCATCTCATGTTTTTTTTTCATTCTCTTTTCTCTTCTCACTTGACTGAGGATAGACTTAGCCTAGCACCATCATATCAGTCTCGGTTTCGAGTAGTATTGACGCCGTGCTGGTCTTGAGAACCATGCCTATCTTGCTACCACTCCGAGTCGATGACGTCCCGGTTGCCATGCTAGTCTCGCCTCTTTGTCGATTTTTCTTACCATTTATATTTTTACTTGAACCTTACGCTTCATCGCCCTCTTGTATGAACATACATTACTCTAAGATAAGGGTGGGTCTTTCTGACCCACTTCTCTAACAAATTAACCATAGAAGTGTTGTGCAGAAAGCAAGAGGATTGTAGGTCAAGGGAGGCGATTTCGAACCAGCTAAAGCAGCTGGGGAGCTTTCTTCGTGATCTAAGAGGGTACCCATGCGGGCCTGCCCGAGTAAGTCCCGATTGCACCTTCAATTCTTCTCTCATCGATTGGTATACCTGCCCTTGCTCTCGAGCTAGGTTCTAAGAGAGTGATCGCAAATCTCGGGTTCGCTAGAAACCCGAGACACGTGCTGCCAGATCATCCAGATCCGGAGCGTGAGATCGAGGCACCAAACCAGCTTGGCGACTCCACTGGGGACTTACTAGCCTTTAGCCGGCTTGCTCTTGTTTGACCAGTATCCTTTTTTACGTTTTAGATTAATTTCTATGGCACCTGGGTTGTTCAACCCATTCATCCGAGTGGGGGACTTCCTTATCCTCTCACTCGTGACCGTTCCAGGGAAGCGAACTGCTCAAGCTTCCTTCCCTACTCTCCTTCTGAGTCAGGACTCAGGGTCCGGCTCCTAGGTTCTCACCTGGATTGGTGCGAGAGGGGACTTAAAAGTCCCTTCCTCGCCCTGGTGGACCCTCCACCAAGGCCTCTTGCATCAGTGGCACATCTTCCACCACACATAGCACACACCCTACTACTAGCAAGTCTCTTGCTGGTCATATTGTGGAGGCATGTGGGAAGGCTGCCCCTATTACTCCGGCGAAAGGAAAGCGAGTTGCCATCGCCCCAAAGGTACGTCGAAAGGCAACCCCTTATGCTCCTTCACCACCCCGAACCTTCACACCTGGAGGGTCAGCACATAGAGACGGAGGTCCCGAGATCTTCAACCCTCGCAAACATCCAAGAGCTCGTGGTCCATCCACTCGAGCCGCCCCTCAGGGCAACCCTCATGTTGCCTTGAGCTCACATCCAGGGCTAGGCGTTCTCATGCCAAACTCTACATGCGCCATGCATTTGCTTTCCACAGCCAAGGGCAGTGCTAGCTCTACACCACCTCAAGCACATGAGGGTCAACCACTCTGTCCTCCCTCCCAACACACACAGATTCACCCTGTGAACGATGGGCTTCTGCCTCACCCCTCACAGACACAAGCTAGTGGGTCTCTAACTCCTCAAGTCGAACCCATTGACCGGGCGAGGGTCGACCCCCATGTCCTTCAGATGGCTAACTCTAAAGGTGCACATGCATTGTCTTGGCAGGTTTCTTTCCGACCTCAACTCAGATGGAGTCATGAACTAGCTCCTTCCTCTATCACTCTCCAGACACTAGGCAAACACCTCGAGCCCTGATAATCAAAGGTCTTCCCTAAAAGTACCATCTTGAGCCAGCCTCAGGTCAGCCGTGCACATGGGCCCCAGAAAGGAACTCGGGGCAATGATCTGATGTCAAACAGAGGCCTCCAGCCTCCAAGGCAGAAACCCAGGCTGCCTTCCATCCTTGGACCCCACTCCCTGCTCCAGCTCATAGACTCGGCCCTTGCGTGTTCGAAGAAGGAGGGGCAGTTCAGGTCTCTGGCTCAGTTTTATAGTGAAGCACACAACTGTGTCAGGGTTAAGCAAGAGAGAGGTCTTCAGATCCTGACTAAAGATGCCTCCAAGGCAGTCGAGGCCACCACCTTTGATGACGTCCTGCCTCATAACCCCTTTTCCCATCTCCAAACTCTAAAGCTTGACAGAGTCCAAGAGTACTGCTGGGTCATCACTACTCAAAAACCATGGTCCCAAGGCCGTCAAGAACCGGTCCTGACAAGATTGGCATACAAGGCTTGAGTCCAATCAGGGCAGGCTCAACCCCTCAAGACTGACTTGCCACGCACCACTCGCCGACCTCGACAATCCACTGTCCCACCAGGCTCTGACCCTCCAAAAGAGACCGTCAATGTTATGGTGATCAATGACCCAGACGACGCTTAGAAGGAGCAAATGAACAAGTTAGAGGAAATGATGCAAGCCATCCTTAGAAAGATGGAACACCTAGAGGCCTCCAGGTCCGCTTCTTCGACCAATTCCCTGACTGGTGAGGACACAGTTCCCAGGCAAACTCCTCCATCAGCCTCCCAAGACAATTCTACCTCCCACAGGGTCTCCCAAACTGACATAGATGCTATGGTGGCCCATAAGCTCAAGAACAAGGTCTCAGGCATGCAAAGAGATGCCGCTCTATCAAAAGTCGTACCCTTCGTACATAGACCAAGTACCCTTCCCTCCGAACTATCAAAAGGGGAAGCTCCTCCTGTTCAACGGTACTACATCTCTGCAGCAGCATACTGCTCACTTCCAAGCGGCCTGTAGGGAAACGAAAATTGACGGACTCCTCCTCGTCCACCAGTTCGTCTAAACTCTTGAGGGGCCAGCCTTCCAGTGATATGCTCGGTTGCCTCCCAACTCGGTACACACATAGCAAGAGATGGAGGAGTTGTTCTACCAACGCTTCTACGAAGTCCAAAGGAATGTGGAGACCATCGAACTCCTCACCCTGATGCATGACCCTGGTGAGCCGGTTGACAAGTTCATCACTCGCTAGAGAGATTTGGCAACCTTCCATGCCACTCCCATGACCGAGAAGGAAGCAATCTAGACCTGCATACAAAACATACTTCCTGAGATCACTCTACATGTCGAGGCACCCAATCCACCCTCCATGTTAGAGCTCATCTCCAAGGCTGTTCGTATTGAGGGATTATTGAAGCATCATGTCAACCCTTGTCACCAACCTGCCAGCTCAAACTCTCGCTCCAACAGCCGGGGCAGCCAAAAGGCAGTAATCAGCGCGGCCGTCACCATGGCTGACACCAAAGATATGGTTCCTCAAACCCTGGACCTTTCTATGGCACAGGAGCCTCCGGTCGGGGGCAAGCAACAGTCTTACAATAGCATCCTGCCTCCTAAAAATTCTAGGCGAAACGACTATTGGGCCTAGCACCAGAATAAGGTTTACCCCTACGACACAAAGTGAATGCCTGCACTGCTTGGGCTGCTGTTAAAACAGAACATGATACAGTTGCTGGAAGCTAATACTGCGGAGTCAGCTGGGCAAGAGGCAAATGAGAAGTACTGGGCCTATCACAAGAGGGTATGCCACCCCACTTACGATTGCTATAAGCTCAACGACACGATCGAAGCCCTTATCAACAAGGGTCAGATAAAGCTAGAAGAGTTGAAGAAAGCATTCGAGGCAACTGAGGTTTCTCACATAGTCACGATCTTAGACGACGACAGTGCACCCGCTATCCTTCATGCATTTTTCTCCATAATGCTCGAAGAAGGGCTCGTCACTCCCAAGCCAGCAAGGCAGCCCAAGTTCCTGCCTCCAGAAACCGAGAACCTCTGGTGCGTGTATCACCACATATGAGGCCATGACATCAGCGAATGCACTGGCTTCTACAAACTCTTGGTAGAGAAGATGCAGCAGTACTAGTAAGTTCAAGGCAACCCAGAAGGACACCCTTGAGTCCCTCTTCCGCATGACCAAGAAGACCTCTTGACGCAAGCCCAAGGAAGCGCTAAGCTAGACCCTCTACAGGCCCTCTTCAAGGCATTGCTCCAACAAGGCCTTGTCACTCCCAAGCCCATCAGTCAGCCGAGGCAGCTTGCCTAGGGCATGAAAAAATTTTGGTGCCCATATCACCAAGTATAGGGACACAAACTCGATGAATGCTCTGGGTTTGAAGCTATAGTCGCGAAGAAAGTCCAGTAAGGTCACATCGTTTGTGTGGTTATCGCAGAATGCGTCTAGGCCATCGCTCCCATTCCAAAGGAAGCCACACTACCAACCCCTCCTGAGTATACACTGGACCCTTCAGAGCCTTCGACCTCTCAGCCCTAAAAAGTCTACCATGGGCAGAGTAGGCTCAAATCCTTGAAACCTGAGGCAGTCTACCAAGCTAGGGCTACTCACCAGCTTGATAGGGTGGTCCATACACCCCCTCAAGGATCCCAAAGGAGATGGCGGGAACCTAGGTCCGCCCGCTGAAGGAATCGTCCACCTCAGCCACTAGTAACGGAAGAATTCCTTAGGCCTCTTCCTCCACTAACAACCTTGCAAGACTTAATCCCAAGCGCAGCTCGCCTCGCCCTTTGTCCAGTCAGGCGGACATCCCCTAGTCACCAACAGCTCGGGATTCCCCCAATATGGGTGACGACATTAAAGGCACTCCACGACAGTCAAACTAGGGGCAAGACCTAGAATATCCTCTGAGCACGTCCAATTTCAGTGATGACATAAAAAGCTGTCCGGAACGTTTTAATTCTTTTTCTCCTCTCTCCTTTTCTATTTTCTTCACAGGTGCAGCTCGACGGTGCCCAGACTTCAACGCTCTAAACAAAGAGTTTGAAGACACCAGCCTCACCCAGCCACAAGAAGAGCACCTTAGAGAGATGCTGGCCTAGGTGGCTGGATTCTCTACAGTCGCCGACACCCTGTCAGCCCGAGCAAAAATTGAGTCATCTTCAGGTTCCTCCTCCCACGAGGCCTGTCATATGATCCAGGTGCATGAAGCGTCACCAAGCTCTAGGCAAGCACCAAGTGATCCTAGTCACGAGGTCATGGACTCCCCATTCGAAGCATAACCCTTCCATCGCCTGGACTAGCTAGAGACCGGTACTCTCTCACACTGTGCCCCTCTTAGAAGCTGATATGTTCGAATCATGGGCTTCTACATTCGAGGTCAATGAAAATCCTATTGAGTCTCCTGACGAGGAACTCCAGGAAGCTATAGAAGAGTGCGACGAAGGTGGTTAGGCCATGGCTGATGAGCTCGATGAGATAAACCTAGGGGATGAGGCCAACCTAAGGCCGACTTTTATCTCAGCAAAAATGTTCCCAGAGGAGAAAAAAATTTATATCTCTCTCCTCCGAGCAAATCGGGATGTCTTCGCTTGGCACTATCATGAGATGCCCTATCTAAACCCTCAGATTGCTGTCCATCGCCTTGGTATTGATCCATCCATCAAACCCATGAAGCAGAAATCAAGAAGGATTAGACCCGACCTAGAGATGCAGATCGACACTGAGGTGAATAAGCTTAGGCAAACAGGATTCATACATGAAGTCAAATACCCAAAATGGTTAGCAAATGTTGTCCCTGTTAAGAAGAAGAATGGCCAAATTAGGGTTTGTATTGACTTCTGTTAATTGAACACTACCTGCCCCAAGGATGACTTCCCTCTATCATTCATTGAGATGCTGGTTGACTTAACAGCCCATTGACAAATCTTCTCCTTTATGGATGGGATTCCAGTTATAATCAAATCAGGATGGCATCAGAAGATGAGGAGGCCACCCTAAGAGGTGTCTTTTGCTACACTGTGATGTCGTTCAGGTTAAAGAATGCCGGTGCCACATATCAACGGGCCATGACGACCATCTTCAAGGACATGATCCACGAGGAGGTCGAGTGCTATATGGATGACCTGGTGGAGAAATCTGAAACAAAGGACGCCCACATACAAGACCTCAAAAGGTATTCGAACGACTGCGGTGTCACCAACTCAAGATGAACCCCTTGAAATGCACCTTTGGCGTATGCTCAGGAAAGTTCTTAGGGTTCATTGTGAGGTACCAAGGACTGGAGATCGAGCCGGTCAAAATCAAGGCAATTCAAGACATGCCACCGCTTGCAACCCTCCATGAACTGCGGTCTCTTCAAGGACAGATCGCCTACATTCGAAGGTTCTTCTCAAACCTTTCAGGGCAATGCAGGCCCTTTTCACATCTCCTAAAGAAGGACACTCCCTTCATATGTGATGAGGCGTGCCAAGCTGCACTCGATGACATCAAGTAATACTTATTGAATCCTCCAGTTCTCTCTATACCAGTGTCGGGAAGGCCTCTCATCCTGTACGTGATCGCTCTTGATGAGTCACTCAGGGCACTCCTAGCGCAGAACAATGATGGAGGGAAAGAGACAGTGCTCTACTATGTCAGTCGCAGAATGCAAGGGGCCGAGAAGAATTACCCTCCCATGGAGAAGATGTGCCTAGCCTTGATCTTTCAAGTACAGAATCTTTGCCATTACTTGCTCGGTCACGAGGTCAAGTTAATCTCCAAGACGGACCCGGTCAAGTTCCTTATGACCCGGCCATGCTTATCAGGATGTTTGACCAAGTGAGTATTATTGCTGATGGAGTTCGACATCATGTATGTACCACAGAAGGCAGTCAAAGGTCAAGCCCTAGCCGACTTCCTCGCGGCTCACCCAGTTCCTTCAGAATCTCCCCTGCCGAGCGACTTCCCAGATGAAGAAGTTTTTTGTATGGCACAAACTCAACCGTGGGAAATGTACTTTGATGAAGCATTCCAGTCTGATAGAGGAGGCGCTGGAGTTGTTTTCTTAAATCCTGATGGCAGAATGATCCCTCTATACTTCTCACTTGTAGAGGCGTTTTCTCATAACGAAGCCGAGTATCAAGCCCTCATAATCGGACTAGAAATCGCCCAAGAGCTATACTTGGAACACCTGAACATCTTTGGTGACTATGAGCTGGTCATCCAACAGCTTACGGGGATTTATGACGTAAGGAAAGATACACTCAAGCCTTATCATGACATGACCAAATCCTACATGGCTCAGTTCGATGATTTCTCCCTGAGTCATATCCTTAGAAGGCTAAACTCGCAAGCTGATGCACTCTCGAAGCTCGGTGCCACCATTCAATTATCTTCATCAGGGACCACTCCAGTTTGGGTAATCGAATGGAGACACGTCGACTTAAGAGCCGAAGTTAATGCAGATGATGAGAGGGATGTCTTCCCTGAATGCCCGCCTTACCCATTCGGGGCACTCCTTTCAACTAAGGATGTCGTTGAGGCAGAGCAAGAAATGTCCCAAGGAAAAGGATCCAAGATCAAGGAACAGGATCCCGATTTCTTTGACCCAATGTGTGCAGAGGTTGAACTAGTAGAGGACTGGAGGGAGCCTATCATGGACTTCATAAATCATGGAAGGCTACCTCGGGATCAAGTGGAACGCAACGTCATACGACGGATGTCCACCAAGTACACCCTTCTCGATGGAGATGTCCTCGTTCGTTGGTCATTTGACGGAATTCTCCTCAGATGCATAGATACACAAGAAGGAAGAAAAGTACTCGAAGAAGTGCACTCGGGTATCTGTGGGCTGCATCAGTTCGACCCTACGCTCTACGAGCGTATACGCAGACTCGGCTATTACTGGCCTTCCATGGTGGCTGACGCTCAAAACTATTCAAGTGTGCCATATCCACTCAAGCCTCATTCAACAACCCGTGGAGCCTCTCCACCCTACAGTGACATCGTGGCCCTTTTCCTAATGGGGTATGGATATTGTAAGACCCATCGATCCCCCTTCTGCCTTGGGCCATGCCTTCATTCTGGCGGCGACAAACTACTTTTCCAAGTGGGCTAAAGCGATCCTTCTCAACCAAGTTCTAGGGACCGTGGTAGCCAATGTCGGGCGTCATCATATCATCTATCGATTTGGAGTTTCGGATAGGATAATCTCTAATAATGGCCCCCACTTCAGAAGCCATCATGTTGATCTCCCGGTCAACCAATTTGACTTCGAGTGGAAGTACTCAACTATGTACTACCTCGAGCCAATGGATTGGCTGAGGGGTTCAACAAAACTCTGTGCGAGGTGCTCTAGAAGTTAGTTTCAAAATCAAAGAAGAATTGGCACGAGAAATTGCCTGAAGCTCTGTGGGCTTATCGCACCACCACTCGGAATGCTACAAACTCCGCTCCTTATTCTCTGATCTACAGAGGTGAGGCGGTCTTGCCCCTCGAGGTTCAAATACCTTCACTCCATGTCGCTATACATCAGGGATTGAGTGAAAATGAGAGGGTCAAGCTCTGTTACCAAGGGTTGGATGCCCTTGATGAAAAGAGACTAGAGGCCCAGCAGAACCTTGAGCTCAATCAAGGAAGAATGGAGAGAGCCTTTGACAAGTCTATTAAGGTTCGCTCATTCGCTCGTGGGGATCTATTTTTAGCAATCAAGAGACCGATTGTTATGCATGGGCATCGAAAAGGAAAATTCGAGCCCAAATGAGAAGGTCTGTTCATAGTAAAAAAGGTCATGCCAAACAGGGCCTATGTACTGGCAAACTCGGAAGGAGGAGAGGCAATGCCCCCTATTAAAGGACGATACCTAAAGAAGTACTATTCTTGATGTATCCCTAAAAGGCAGTATGTGCAACAAGAAAAGAAGGAAATGGAAAAGAAGGACATCAAGCCAGTTCAAAAGAAGTTCGTTTCTTTCATGACATTAAAAAGAGTTACAAGTTACAATCAAAGGCCCATTACTAGGGAAGTTAGAAAGCTCTCGCATTTGAGGATAAGAGGACGGCTACAGGCCAAAAAGAAACACTCTCCTCATGAAGAAGAAGCAAACCCACGAAAGAATTGTCTCCCTCATGACGAAGAAGAAAACCCACTAAAGAAATTCTCTCCTCATGAAGAAGAGGCAAAACCACTTGGATAAGTTAGCTTCAGTCCCACCAAAAGAGGAGGGTTACATTCCAAAGAAGGAGCCAACCATTTCTGAGTCAGTTTCAATTCATTTAACGAGGCATGGCTGGTTTCCAAGGGACAGGCCCACAATGGAACGACATAGACTTCACGGCTGTGCCGGAGGATTTGGCTTCCAACAGACCGTGGATGCATAGCCATCGCCATGCGCAACACAATGCTGCTTTCTACCATCTCCACGGGAAAACCAACGCTGCGCGCGACCAGCATGCTCCTGAATGCGGCAATCGTCGTACGTGCCTTAGGGACACGCCAAGGCAGTGCCGCATATGACTTAATGTCGCGCATGACCTTGACGTACCTTGGTTCCCACGATCCCCAATTCCCAGAGGGCATTAACCCTTTTGTTTCTTCGGTTTCCCCAGCTACCTGCCCCCAGACACCGTCCACCTTCTCTCCCCCAACCCTTCCTGTTCCCATTGGCGTTTCCCCTCCTTGTAGAGAATCCACTCTCGTCCATCGAGAATACCCTGCCCCACCTTCCATTCACTGTCAGAATTAGCGAAAAACCACCAGAATCCCCAGAAGGCTTCCCTGAGACCCTGTGGATCTCCCTTCTCCCTGCTCTTCCCACTGCAACGAGTTCACCACCAAGTCACCAGAATTCCGCTGAGTTCTCGGTGAGCCCACTGTTGTTCTCCGTACTCCTCTGATAATCAGAGGACCTACAGAGCCCTCTGAACTCGTTGCAATCTCCCCTTCATCAGCAGAACGACCGGAGAAGCATTCAAACCCTAGCATGACTCCTCTGCAAATCCTGCTAAGGCCTTGAGAAGCCCTGTTCCTTACTTAGAAAGTCTCGGCACTTCCCGAAAAGGTTCGCAATCATGGCACGAAGTGTTGTGACCTCATGAAGCTTGACAGAAAAGCTCTTAACTGTCTGTCTCTGCAAATTTTGGCCCAGAAGTTCTCATCGGAAAACCTTCACCAAAAGCTTTGACCTTCCCTCTCTAAAAACCCTTCTATTGTTTTACCCTTCGGTAAAACAGTATAGTGGGGTTTTTCCCCCTTTTATACCCACCAGTGTCATAAACTGCCCTTGAAAAACACGAAATGATGCTCTAGTCCCCAGTCCTTAGCGGCAATAAGACCAAGTCGAGGCGGGTCAAGCCCGAGACCCGAGAGGACTATCGCCTCACTCTTCACCTAGAGGGCTATCATCACATGCCCTCATCAAAAAATTCATCACCGCATGCCTTTCAAGGGCCATCGCCGCGCGCCTCATCGAAAGAATTATCGTCGCGCGTTTTGCTAAGGGCCACTGCCTCACGCTTCACCAATGGGACTAATGCTACATGAACCACTCGACACTTAGTGCCACGTGCACGCCATGACACTCTCAGCAGAACCATCGTCCTGTACTCTCAACAAGTTCATCCCCTGCACCATAGTCTCACTCCTCGGGGTGTCTAGCCTCTGGTGATGGCTCTGTTCCCCATGGAGTTAAATTCCCTCACCACGTCACGATCCATACGCATGACCCTAAACTGTAGCGGTGGTCTAATTGTACGACCTTAAACTGTAAAGTTCTTGTTGCACGACTCAAAACTGTACGACCACAATTTGAACTATATAACCTTAAACTGTAGCGGTGGTCTAGTTGTACGACCTGAAACTACATAGTCCTTGTTGCACGACTCAAAACTATATGACCACGGTTCAAACTATATGACCTTAAACTGTAGCGAAGGTCTATTTCCACGACCTTAAACTGCATAGTCCTTGTCTCATGACTCAAAACTGTACGACCACGGTCCATGCTTCATGACCTTAAACTGCACAGTCATGGTCCAAACTATGCGACCTTAAACTGTATCGAAGGTCTAGTTGCACGACCTTATACTGCATGGTCCTAACCACATGACTTTAAACTGCATAGCCATGGTCCAAGCTACAAGACCCTAAAACTATAATGCATGACACGACAAAGGGTCCATATGCACAACTCCAATCGAGAGATAGAACACCTCCTCGCTGAAAGGGTATTTCATCAACATCCCCAGTGGAGTTAGATGTGTGTAAGAGTCATACCTACCCCTTTAGTGTGCGTATACCACCTCCATTTCCTCTCCGATGAGCCTACATACGTGCACATGCCCTTTACGTGCATCTTCACGCACGCCTTCCTTAGCCCGCCCATTCGTGTGTGTACACCACCTTCACCATTATTACCATATTTTCCTCCACTGAGTCTTACCCATACTCACCAAACAGTGAACCCTTCCGCAATCCATACTCGCCATCAGCTAGTGGGTCACCATTGTTCCCCCGCCATCCATCCATCATCAACTCTTCACAAGGCAACTTCATGCCATCTTCCCAAGTGAGTCAAAGTCATCATTAAGCTCACTCTATGGCCTCCACAAACTGCCATGCACCACCACTACGGTCCAGCTGTATGACTCTAAACTATAGTGCATGTCCTGACCACATGACGTTAAAAGGCCTCGCACAGGTCTTCAAGGCAGAACACTTAATACACCTTCATATGAAAAAAAAAGGGGCATGGTGTACACTTGACAAGGGAATGCCATGTGTAAAAATGATGGATGAGCATGGTCACGATACCATGAGTAAGAGAGTTTCGTGGAAAATAAAGTCCAGGCACAGTGAAAACCCCAAAAAGGGCATCGTGAGTAAAAACGGATGAAAAGGGTGAACATGATCGTAGGTCATGGGTAAAAGAGCCCAGAAATAGCTGAAGTTGGTGAAAACCATCTTCACGGCACCACTTCCCGTGATCAAGTGAAAACTTGCAAAAAAGGGCTTGGACCGACAAAACAGGCTGACGCCCGACCACCGCCTCAGCTGACATTTAATCTTCAAACAGTCACAATCCTGGCTAATGGGGTTTGCCTAAAATCCTCAAAGGCCAGCATCCAATCGCAGCACTACATGGCTCATCAGGGAGTGAGAGCCGCATAAGATCTCTCAACAATGATGGCTCATCAGGGGGTGAGAACTGCATAAGATTCCCCATGTTTCAATATGGCTCATCAGGGAGTGAGAGCCTCATAAGATCTCTTAACCATTATGGCTTATCAGGGGGTGAGAGCCGCACAAGATCCCCCACATTTCAACATGGCCCATCAGCGAGTGAGAGCCGTTAAGATCTCCCAACCATCATGGCTCATCAGGGGGTGAGAGCCGCATAAGATCCCCTACGTTTCAACATGGCTCATCAGGGAGTGAGAGCCGCATAAGATCTCCCAACCATCATGGCTCATCAGGGAGTGAGAGCCACATAAGGTCTTCCAACAATCATGGCTCATCAAGGGGTGAGAGCTGCCCCCCACATTTCAACATGGCTCATCAGGGAGTGAGAAGCACATAAGATCTCCCCAGTTCAACAACAAAAAGAGTCCTTGAGGGTGATGACAATGACCAAAAGATCCCTCCATAAAATGCTAAGAACCATCACGAAGGTAAGAAATTGACAAAGCCAGGGTCTAACCTACCACAGGCTTCAGGGTATCCCTCGCCAAATCCCCTAGCCTACATGGGACCAAACTTTCGGGATGGGTAAGAAGCCCCCGACTGGACGTCGCTAAATGGGACCTATAGAGATACCCTGAGCTTTAAAAGAAAACCTGGTGTAGCAACGAACAATACCGACCTAAGGTTCATAACATTTGGCCTTCAGAGAAGGTCTGATTCGATTCGAGGAGGCCCCTACAACAGCCTCACATTTCAGAATCACAAATAGTCCCTCGAGGGTGAGGACTTCGATAAGATCCCTCAAACTTCCCAAATGATTGCACTTCTTGATACTCTCGAAGTACAACATTTGGTGGGGCATGCTGTTGGAAGGTATTTTTCATCAACATGAGGCCCCCGCTCAATAAAGCCTAGCAAACAGTGGAAATTTTGACAATCTCATGATAGCCCTGAAATCGGCCAAGATCTTCATAAGGTCTCTCAAAAATCTCCTGCCAAGTTTTGTCGTAGTCCGACATGTCTAAGGTAGTGCAGACTGAGCAATAGTTTCAACCAGTGTTTAAAAAACCGTCGAGTCGAACCGGACTCGCTCGGTTCGACTCGGGAATCGCCATGGATGGATTGAATCGGTGAAAAAAATGGGAATCGTCCGGTTTTAGAAAGAACCGGACGATTCTGCACAGTGACTCGCCGATTCACTGTACGGAATCGGCGAGTCCCGTACGGAAGAACAATTTTTTTTTTATTATTATAATCCATGATCGAATTTTTTGTTTTTTTTTTTTTTTGTAACCCATGATAGAATTTTTTGTAATCCATGATCAAATTTTTTGTAATCCATTATCGAAATGTCTGTTGTTTTTTCTTGTAATCCATGATCGAATTTTTTGTTTTTTTTTTTTTTTTTGTAACCCATGATAGAATTTTTTGTAATCCATGATCGAATGTTTTTTAATCCATGATTGAAATGCTTGTTTTTTTTTTGTAATCCATGATCGAATGTTTTTTAATCCATGATCGAAATGTTTGTTTTTTTTTTGGTAATCCATGATCGAATTTTTTGTTTTTTGTTTTTTTTGTAACCCATGATAGAGTTTTTTGTAATCCATGATTGAACTTTTTGTAATCCATGATCGAATTGTTTTTTTCTTTTTTTGTAATCCACGATCGAATTTTTTGTTTTTTCTTATTTGTTTTTTTTTGTAATCCATGATCGAATTTTTTGTAATCCATGATCGAATTTTTTGTAATCCATGATTGAATTTTTTGAAAATTTGTGATTTTTTTTTTTTAATCCATGATTGAATTTTTTTTGTAATCCATGATAGAATTTTGTGGAAATTTGTGATTTTTTTTTTTTAATCCATGATTGAATTTTTTTTTGTAATCCATGATAGAATTTTTTGAAAATTTGTGATTTTTTTTTTTTAATCCATGATCGATTTTTTTGAAAATTTGTTAAATTTTTTTTTTAATCCATATTATTTAAAGAGAAACTGAGAGAGATGATGATTCTGAGGCCACCCTATCCCAGCCATATTATTCACATATCGATTCCCAACAACAACAGTGTAGGGATGAGCACGACAGTGCAAGTGAGCATGAAGGATGGACAAGCGTCGGGGATTTTCGATTGGGAACACAACAAAGCACTAACACTCAGGGATTTGGGAATAGTCAGACGCCTGCTAATATCGATGATTCATTTTTAGATCGAATCAATGAATTGTTAAACGAATTCAATCAATAGCACCAGCGTGACCAAGAAGAACAATAACGTCGTCTATCATTTTATTTTTAAATCATATGTTACTAATTTTATGCTTTATTGTAGTTCATGTATGTTGATATACTTATTCCATGATAATTCTATGTTTATCCTATTGTGTGATGTAAATTAAATGCTGAATGGCAGTTCATGCAGGGAAAGAACATATCAATATTCGCATATTCATTCAAAAACATGGAAATTCTTAATGGAGTACCCTCATTTCGTATTGAATTCCTAAAAAAAAATATTTATGATGAATTTTAATAATTTTTTCCGATTTTTTTTAAGCTTTATTATGACCGATTCACCCGATTCCCGATCCGGATCGTCGATTCGCCGATCCGGATCGGTTTTTTGGGTGCCCGATCCGGGTCACCGATCCGTTTTTTAAACCATTGGTTCCAACAGAATCAACCTCTAGCACCTTGAAACAACCCTTATAACTAGAGTTTTTGATGTCTCAAATCATTGTGGGACCACGACCATTGGATCTGGCACGGTCCAAAACCTCTAGCAGTCAAATTTCAGCCCGAACGAACACTCCAAGAAGAAGTTATAGGCATAAGAGTGAAACTGGAGGGGCCGCATGCTATGCCTATGCGGCCACCCTGCAACTCCATGCCATGGAAGGGATAGCCACAACCAGTGACTTTCGACACTCATATCTCACCCGTCTCAAGTTGGATCGCGCTCAAATTTGGCGAGCATGTTTTTCTAGTCAAGACGACCGATTCGATATGTGGCACACCCCATGACGATACTCGAGCACAAAGAAAAGCTAGAGAGAAGTTCTGATCCGTAAAAAAAGTGTAAGAAATGAAGCAGCATCGTGCCTCGTTCGAGCAGCCAGTTCACGCCGTTCGAGAGCCCTATCGTCGTGAGATCAATTACATCGTGTGCGTAAGGTCATGGGCTATCACTAAACCAAACCTCTCATGATGAATGGTCGGATTCTACACACAAAGTCGACAAGGCGACTGTAAATTTCATCTTCAGAATTCCAAACTTTCAAAGTTGCAAAATCTTCGTTAGGGCACGGAATCGAGTTGCATGTGTTGCCCCGCTATCGTAAAGGCAAGCTCAGTGTAATTCAGTGAAGAAATTACCAAAAAAATCAAGGAACGAGTACACTATCGTTCCGAAGTTTCAAAATCCATTCAAATTTCAAGTCACATGATCGTGCAATAAAAACACGATCCATGGCTCGAAGCTGGTATCAAGTTGATCACCATGCCGATCCCTACAAAAAAACCATCATCTTATGATCAACCGGCCATCAGAACGACCTCGGATCAGCCATGCAATATCACACAAGTTCTAGGGCAACACATGGACTGTTCTGAAATTCCTTGAGTTGTTTGGAAGGGGCAAATCTATCATTTTACACCCTATTTTCTAATTTATTTTAATTCAATTTAATCTTAATTTCCAGTAATTAGGGTTACTTTTGATCATCCACCCATGTTTGGGGCAAATTTTATATATACGTATCAACATTGTACGCACTAGAGGACTGAAAAGAGAGAGTTTTTACTTAATACAAGTTTCTATTTCTTCTCATTGTTGAGTCATGTTTGAGAGAGAGAGTAAGGTGAGAGAAACATTTGAACGGTACCCCTAGGTTCGAGGTAAATATTCTCTCTTCTTTTCTTTTTCTTCTTCTCTCTCTCTTCTTTCCTCTCTTCCCCCCTCTTTCTCCATCTGAGTTCCTCGCAAGGGTCATGCACGATAGTGGCAGGGCCATTCACGCCTCTCTTGAGGTTACACAGGTCGCGCATGGCGATGGCAGCGCCATGCACGAGTCTCCTTCTCCTTCTGTTCTTCTATCTCCCTCTCCTAGTGAGGTCTGTAGACGGCACTGTCTATCACCGTCCACAGACGTTGCTTCGACGTCTTAGTGAAGAACCCAGACGGGGGAACTTGATGCCTCCCACAGGGGTTCTTTCCTATCACGCGTCTATAGTAGACGACGATACCCTTCACAGCCCGCTAGAGATCTCGGCAACATCTACCACCGTCCGTGAGCTTCCTTCGTGTATTTTGTGCTCATTGTCATCCTTTCGACGTCCCATGCCAAAATTACCCTGAAAGGTAGAGTTTACACTCAGGGGTATTTTGATCATTTTGCACTCAAGGGTATTTTGATCATTTTACTCTCAAAGGGGCAGTATGGTCCTCCTACCATCCCTAGACTATGGAGGCAGAGACAGTCATTCAAAATTACCCCGAAAAAGCAGAGTTCACACTCAAGGGTATTTTGGTCATTTTACACTCACGGGCGTTTTCTGTCATTTTGGCACCCGAAGGGCAATATTCCATCCTTAAATCATAGGGGCAGCAACAATTACCCAAAATTACCCCGAAAAGCAGAGTTTGCACTCGAGGGTATTTTTGTCATTCTCAATCCCAGCCTATTCTGGACTTGCTCATAGTCTGGGTTAACCATCCTCAATCAAGGCTATCTCAAACAATCCTTAACCTAGCTCCCAAAGATCTGGGCTTTTAACCGTTCACGAGCAGATTTGGGCTTTTAACCGTTCACGAGCATGTCAAAAGCACTTTCAAATGAAGATTCTAGGCACGTCTGTGCATTTTTTTTAAAAAAAAATTGATCACAACAAAAGTATTTCATGTAATTTTTACAAGTTATCGTGTATTTTGGGAATTGGAAAAGAAAAACTTTTGTTTTCTCTCTCACAAGCCGACGAAGGTGGTATGCAATCCTCAAAAATACCAACATTCATTTGAGCATTTCATCAAACATTTCAAAAGGTGGAGGCTTACCTTCTCTTGCCCCTTTGTTATTGAAATGTGACACGATCCAAGTGTCCACTGACGCGCCTTCCTGTCCATCCTTGACAATCAGTCCGATTTTAGTATAAAATGGAATTTTGGCAAGAAAAACCCAAGAGGAGTAGGGTTGAAAAGTTTGAAATTTCAAAAAAAACAAAAAAAAAATGAAAGGCGGGAAAACCCCAAAACGAGTGAGAGAGAAATGGGGAGGGGTACCATTTGATTTAAAAACTCACCTAGGCTAGGCCTCGTGCCGCTCGGGCGACATGGTCTGTGTCGCCCACCCCATAAAAAAAAAAAAGGAAAAAAGTTGGCGGCACGCCTCATGTCGCCCACCCAGTAAAAAAATAAAATAAAATAAAAAAATTTTAAAAAAATTGGATGGCGGCACATCTCGTTCCGCCCACCCCATAAAAATAAAATAAAATAAAAAAGTTGGCGGCATGCCTCGTGTCCCCCATCTTGTATATAAACTAGAAAAAGAAAAAATGGTTGGCGGCGCACCCCTTGCAGCCCACCCCATAAATAAAATAAAATAAACAAAAATTGGTTCTCGTGCCACCTGGGCAACATTCCTCATGACGCTCAGCGACACGGTTCATGTCGCCCAACCCGTTAATCAAAAAAAAAAAAAAAAATCTTATTTATTTACAATCCCAAGAAAATCAATCAGATTGCAAAACAGAATTCTGGATAGGTCACATTTCCAGATGTTATTCATCCCCTGAAAATAGCTTCATCACATGCATTCTCACAATCAAATCTGATCCTGAGACCGAAGTTTCTACTGTCCCAATGGACTTAAAATAAAAATAAAAAAATGAAACTTTTGAAAATAGAATGATCACAAGATCAACTTATTCATGCGTGATAGGTAAGACAGGTGACGTCTATCCCAGTATGACGTAAAAGATCGGGTGTGTTCAGGACAAAACCACCCTGTTCAATAGAAAATGTCTAGCCATGTACGACGCTAAAGGTCGAGTGTATCCAGTTCAACCTCAAACTCGTGCGACGTAAAAGATCCGAGACAGGTAACGTCTATCCCCGTATGACATAAAAGGTCGGGTGTGTTCAGGGAACAACCACCCTGTTTCATGAAAAACGTTTATCCCCGTATGACGTAAAAGGGTCGATTGTATGGTCCATCGCTGCATGACGCTAAACTGCTTAGAGGGTTCTATGGTTGCAAGAGTTAAAACTGCTAACCAACCTTGTTTTCGAAATATCTTCCTCTTTTCAAAATTTTCACTATATGTCTTGTGTTTTCAAAAACTTTAATTTCTTTGTTAAAATCGTAGCCTTTCCCTACTCTGGGTTTCTATTTCAAATCTCCCCCTACTTTCAAAATTTCTAAAAAGTATTTTAAAACCAAGGAGCTTAGACACCCGTATATGATGATTACCGTGTTTGTCGCAATTGCCGCATTGCTGCCTAGTCTCTCACTTCGGATTCGGCCAGACAAGTCTCTTCCTATAGAAAACATTTCCCTATAGACAGCCTTAAGAAACCCTAACGAGATCAAAGAAAATTACAGGGTTAAAAATTCAAATTGTGAACACCCCTGAAGTTAAGTGGCATGGCCAGAAAATCCAACTCGAGTTTCAAGCTTGTGTAACTCATCAACATCTCACGCCGAAAACCCTAGGAGGAAAAATGCCCTAGGTGGATGAGCTCGGTGAGCGCAATGACTTGGAGGGATTAGTTGGTGTTCCACTTGACCACGTGACTTTAGGACAAAATTTAAAATGTCTGCTTTATCTTTGACAATCACCTGTCCCTCGAAGGACCGGGAACCCAAAGTGTCTACTTCTTTGCCACTCACCTGTCCCTAGAAGGACAGGGAGTGCCAAAGAGGGGCAACCGTAGACACCCCATTTTAAATCTTGCAAATTATGTGGTTTCTTGAACCCTTGAGACCACACTTAACCTAGTAAACCCAAATCCGTAGTTCACATAGCCTACCTCATGATTCGAAACCAGTTAGCCTGCCCAGAACCCTTGTAAATGCCCTGTTTTTCCAAAACAAATCATTAAAAATAGTAAAAAAATTTGTTTGGACTCAAATTTTCTCTAAGAGCTTCCCAAGAAGTTGAGGAACACACCAGAAGTGAAAAATCTCAATTTGGACCAAAATTGGTATGTACGACTCCGGGTGTGCCTCCAAGGCAACACGTGGCATGCCACCCAGGCGACACGACCTGTGCCGCCCAGTTCCGACCAGCCCCAAATAAATTTTTTATTTTTTTGTAATTTACTTGGGCGGCACGCTACGTGTCGCCCGGGCGACATGACCTGTGTCGCCTGAGAGACACAACCCATGCCACCCAAATCTGTGACCCTCAAAATGTGCAACTTTGACCGAGGGATTTGTTTGTTACCATGCATATCTTTCTCAACAAGCATTGACCCCTATAAGGCCTCTTTTCGTGGTCATTTGGAGGAGACGGAGAATACGTTTGAGGAGAGAGAGAAAGAGAGAGAGAGAGAGAGAGAGAGAGAGAGAGAGAGAAACTTAGAGAGAGATGGAAACCATAGAACTTCAGAGAGATGAGAAACCTTAGAGCTAGCCTCCTGGAACTTCAACCCTAAAACCTTAGAGAACCTAGAACCATCAATAGGACATAATCATCTTATACTGAATGGACTTGTTGGCTAATATATCTATCAAAGAGACAAAAGAGGACCGGTTCTGATATGGGCAGGCCCCAAAGGGCTCGGACGTCTCGGGTCATCTGGCCCGGTTCGATATCACTTTCTTTCGGTATCACTTTCTTCCTTCTTCTTCTTTTTTTGTTACTTTAATTTTATTTAGCTCTGTTTTAGTTAATTTGCATGCTCTGTTTTGGTCAATTTGCATCAAAAAATGTATTTTGGATATTTTTCGATCATGCTGGCCCTACCACAGATATGAGAGTAGATCTGCTCGATTCTGGGTAGATCTGGCCTCAGATCTGAATTCGATTTGTCTCACCTTCTCTACTATTTCATTTGCATTAGTTTAAGGTGTTAGATCCAAGAGATCTTCATTTCCAGATCTATCTGATTTTGCATCATAAATACTTGTCTTACAAATTAACCATAGAAGTGTTGTGCATAAGCAAGAGGATTGTAGGTCAAGGGAGGCGATTCTGAACCAGCTAAAGCAGTTGGGGGGCTTTCTTCGTGATCTAAGAGGGCGCCCACGCGAGCCAGCCCGAGTAAGTCCCGAACCCACCTTCAATTCCTCTCTCATCGGATGGTATACCTACCCTTGCTCTTGAACAAGGTTTTGAGAGAGCGATCTAAAATCTCGGGTTTGCCAGAAACTCGAGACACGTGCCGCCAGATCATTCAGATCTGTAGGACGAGATCTAGGCACCTAACCAAGTGGGCACACGTCCTGCCTGCATGATGTTAAACTACTTCGTACAATGATCCAAGTTATACGACCTAAAACTATAGCACACATCCTGACCGTATGACGTTAACTACTTTGCATAATGGTCCAAGCTATATGATCCTAAGCTAGTAGCATACGTCCTGGCCTCATGATGTTAAACTGTTTTGCACAATGGTCCAAGTTATACGACCTTAAACTATAGCACATGTCCTGACCACATGATGTTAAACAGCTTCGCATGATGGTCCGAGTTATACGACCCTAAACTATAACACACAGTCTTGAAAGCATGACCCTAAACATGCCTCCAATAGGTTTTGGTGGATGACCTTAAATCACATAAAATCGACTGTCACGAAGGCATGACCTTAAACTTGCCTCCTCGTGGTCATGACGGCATGACCTTAAAATCTCCCCCTCAAAAAGATGAACATGACGAAAACTTGCAAGGGCGTCATGGGTAAAAGAATCAAAAGAAAAGAAGAGAAGAGAAAAAAAAAAGAAAAAAGAGAAAAAAAAAAATGACGGAAATGGTGTGCACCTTGAAAGCGACCATGGGCAAAATATGTAAAAAAGAAAAGAGAAAAAACGGCCATAGGGAAAACTCGCAAGGGTACTGAGGGCAAAAGTGTCAAAATAAAGGAAGTGAGTTCGGGGCACTCATTCTCAAAATAAGGACATGTTGATCCTATTCTACAGGTCATCATGAACAAAAATGTCATGGTCTTGCGTCCCTGTGGCATGGCGTTAAACTGTGCGACATACAGTCTGTTTGCATGACTATAAACTGCCTCTCGTTCCTACACATCTCTATAGGGTTGCCGCATGACACCTTGCTACATATAGCCCCTATCATATCCCTCTTCATAAGGACCCCCCCAGCGGAGGAGCACCATCGCTCCAACATCCCTAGTGGAAGAGCACCATCGTTCCAAATTCAATACCACAAAATGCTTTCCCTAAAAGAGGCGTACCACAGTTTCGATTGTGTGACTACAGATCACGCCATTGCCTCTTCATAAACCTTTTAAGAATGTAACGGCCCCTTTACACAAAGCAATATCCCTAAAAGAGGCATACCACAGTCTCAACTGTGTGGCTCGAAACCATGTTTTAACCTCTTCATAAACTCCCTCATCAGAGGAACACCATTACTTTAAAAACTCATCATCTCCATGGTCGGGCCCTGGTCTTCGCCTTGGTCCTCGTGCAGGCGAGGGTCGCATGTGCGGGGTGGAAGACCCTCTCTCAAACAACCGCGTGGATTCACGCTTGTTGGGCACCTGGTACACAGAATAGGGTCACGCACGCGCGGGGTGGAAGACCCTCTCTCAAACAACCGTGGAGATTCGTGCTTGCTGGGTGACCGATTATGTTGCTTACTCTCAATGTTAGGCCTAAAATGGATTTAGATATTGTAGAAAATTTCTGTAAAAATATCTCACTTTAAAAATGAATAGTAGGAGATTAACAATCAGTTTTTACGATAAGTTTTAAGTGGCAACCATAAGTACAATATGATTCACAAGTTTAAGTGGGAACCATAAGCACAGTAAGAGTCGGCTGACTCATAGAAACCCATCTTAATAAAAAACCCAATGTTTTTCTAGTGGAAAAAGATTATATAGAGCCGAGGTTCTAAAAAATCAAACTAGAGCCCACCTCAAATTTCACTAAAATAGGTTATTTTGATGCCCAAATATCCTCAAATTGATCATCTCGACGTCTAGATGTATGGGCATAAGAAAAAAAAGAGATTTCAGGTTTTGTAAATAGTGCATCTTGTAACGTATTTTTGGACCGTCAATTATCAAGATTTTCAAGTTCGCATGGATCTGCTTGATCTACACTATTTTTTAAGCTTTAAATTTTATAATTAAACATGGAAAATACATTTTACGCCAAATACAAAGATTTACAATATATTTCTCGACAAAATTTGAAGGTGGGCTCTAATTTGATTGTTTAGAGCTTCGGCTCTATAAAAACCACACCCTTTTTTAACTAGAGGATCTCATTTTTTTTTTTTTTAAGTCCAAAAAATTTCCGTCTAGGTTTTCAGATAAGTCTAATTTAGATCTCAATTTTTGGAATCGAATCCCTTTTTTGGTGGAATAGAAAGTTCCCAAAGTTGGAGTCTTTCTTGACCATTAAATCCGATATCTATTTCTGTGAATTTGGTCATTTTAAATTTTTGTCGTACTGCTTCAAATTGTATTTTGATTCAAAATTGGTTAATTTTTTATTCAAAACTAATGCATTTAAAACATTGTCAGAAAATAACGCAACTAAAAAACTATGAAACTTTTTTTAGAAATTTTGAATTCAATGTTTGAATTATTGTTCAATTTCTCTTTCGTGATCAAAAAGGTTTTGAGGTTTTTTTTAATGGAAAAGTAAATAACGAGACCATTTATATTTGGTATAAAATGGTCACAATTAATCTTGACCATTGGATGTGAAATAGGGTGGCTATATTTATTTTATTGACCAAGCTCAAAGTTCAAAAAAACAATTTCGAACTTTATGACACACCCAAACTAAGATTTCACATTGGATAGTTGTAATTGTAACCTCCATGTACCAAAAGATGTATGCAATCCTTTTTTGAATTAAATTGAAACGTTTATTCAACGATTTTCATGATTTTTTTATCTTTCCTTTCCATCATTTTGAGTTGCCTCACAAGATTCAGCGATCCAGCATGAAACTGCCAATTTGGCATCGAGTTTCAAGCAATAAGGTGGCAATCGGGTGGGGATAACCTAAACTAGGTCAGGGTTCAAATGATTTGTACCCAACTTGGGTCGGGTTTGACCCGACCTGATAGAACCAGTATAAGAATATTTAAATGATATATGAAAAAAAAATTTATTTTTAGTTTTTAGGCTCGAGTTAGGGACTTGAACCTGATTGGGATCCGGGATGGTCCAAATCTCTTAACCCAACCTGGGCTCGAGTTCAGGTAAAACCTAGTTGGGTCGGGTCTGAGTCCTAGCCACCCTTCTCGGACACCAATTCCATTATTTACGAAACTGCTTTAAACCAAAACCCATGCTGGAAATGAAGGGGTGATCAAATTATAAATCATTTAATAGGATGAAGTTTTTATAGGGCGTAGGCTTTATGAAAACAAAATAAACCCTCACCTCAAATCCTCATTTGGAAAGCACTTTGGGTATCAGAAATCTTCATGATGGCTCTAAAATCAGTTTCCAACACCGAAAATAAAATCTGAAACTCAAAAAATGGTGCAGGTCTTGTGGATCTGCTAACACTCATTTTTAGGGGGAAATGGATAGTCTAGATGATTCCTTACAATACACACCGTTTTTATAACTTAAAATCTTAGTTTTTTTCATAACCATAATGTTCAAGCTGAGATGATTGATTTAAAAGTTCTTTAATACTTGAATTACAATTTTTTATGAGTTATAAGGTGAGGCTTTTCTTATATTGATTGGGCCACAGCCCTACCAAACCATTTTCCTAAAGGAAAAGAAAGGAAGGACTTAACGAGCCTGGCCCATGGGCCCAGAACCTAAGGCAAGGACCAAATGAAACCGGTGCACCAAATTTCAACATTCGAAGTTATGCATGAACCTTGATTTCGTTTTTGAAGTTTTTGATTGATTGAATGGCTGGAAACTGAAAGTATTTAAAGGGATCATTGAACTAAGGGTTTCTTAGGGCTCCGGTTGTGATTCTTAGGATTTTGGGGCGAATTAGGATTTTGGACGGTTAGAATTAAGAATTGAAGTCTTCTACAAGGGTTTCAGAGTCTCCCTAGTCGTGCCAAGGTTTTTGGTTGCTAGGTTTGGGCTAAGGTTTTTAGGTTCTAGAACGCTTAAAGGATATTTATACTTCAGAAACCTAACAATGCCTCCTCTTAATTTGGGATATTTGAGTGGTTTAATAAACAGATTGGTGACCTGGATCGGACACCTAAAAAATCAGTATGGTTCAGTAAATCGGCTAGTTCATAATGTCATTTTACTATATGGAAAAAATAGTGAACCGACAAAAAAATACGTGAAAAATAGTAATCTGCTCAAAAAACCTGTCCGGATTGGTAAATCGACGGTCCAAATCACCATTTTGTTATAGAGAATCATCTTTTTAGGATACGGAACCACCGGTTCTCTTATAGCCTCAATCATTTTCCTATATATATGCAGAACCATAACAAGTGACCAATTCTCAGGCTGGACTGAACGATTTTATACCGATCTGATGTTTTCTAAATCAATAACTTATGCCAAAGAGATGTTAAACCTGTCCAGGTCGTCAGGGTTTTTAAAATTTTTAAGTTATTAAATGGGTGTCGTTTGCAAATTGGGAAATTTTTGCCGAAAAAAGGTCTGCAATAGGCACTTTTGAGTTTTTAGGTTTTATATTGAAAATTCGAGTTTTTTTTCTAAATTTTGTTTTCGTGCACAAATTGGGAAGAGGCTTGTAAAGCCTCTTGAGACTGTAGCCTGCGTTGGTGGTTATGTTCACAATATTGATTATTGATGGTTATGTTCACAATATTGATTATTGATTGATTTTATATATATATATATATATATATAAAACAAAGGATATGTACTACAGTGAAAGTGAATGGATATTAAAAAGTTTCGTTGGACTATTTATATAATTTGTTTCAAGATGTATTTTTTTGGATTTAAATCATTTTTTTTTTGACATTCATACATCTCGAGGTCAAAATGATCATAGGGTTTTTCGATAACAAAATAACCTTTTTCGGTGGATTTTTGAGGTGCAGCTTACATCCACAATTTAAGTTTCACCCAATATATGAACTTTTTGCTTTTAAAAATGAGCTTTTATTTTATTTTATTGTTAATTCTATTTAAAAAATCAAACGAAATATAACCTTCCTTATGAAGTAATATAATGGCCTTTAGTATGGAATTTTCAAACAAACGATAATGGCCAACCATTGTATGTTTATAGTTTATACCCACTCATGTCGGCCACATTAAAAATTAGAAAATTGTTTCATGGAGGCTGAACGGCATTTCTACATATGCCGTTCAAAACGAGTAAAGCATCATCTTAAAGATGGATGCAAGTAGGTGTTCTTTCTAAAAACAATAGAAACTAACACATTTCTAGTTTTTTAAAATTTATTTATTTTTTCATATTCATGATCTCCATTTCAGAAATTACATGTCTTTAAAAATTAAGTCTTAAAATTCATCTAAAAAATAGATTTATTAAGAGGCTCGCATTTCTACATATGCGGGCTGGGCTACATAGAAACCGGGTCCAATTTTTTAAGAGGGAAACTATCATAAATTTAAAGTTTTAGAGGGAGAAATAACTCAAATATTTTAGAGAGATAAACTATATCAAATTTTAAGTTTTAGAGAGAAAAAGTACATTAACATTTTAAAGATAAAAACTATATCAAATTTTAAATATTACTTGAAAATTTTTAAAGAGTGAAATTTCCATGTTTGTAATTATATCTCTCTCTACAAAAACTATGGAACCTATAGATCCATCCACATCTCCGACTCCTATTAGGAATAAGATAACTTCATTTCTTACAAGATTTACGTGATCATCAATTTGAAGACATTTCACTTTCCTATATCATAGGATATCATACCTCATAAATTGGAGACCCTCTGAAAACAACATCACGTAAATCATCTTCCTAAAAACATGGTTTCATATTCTTTTTCATGCGATGACCTTGGGATATGGTGTGATGAAGGGAAGGCATTCGAATTTCTTACAAATTACAAGCATTTAGATTTTCGAGGGAGAAAGCATTTCAATTTTAGAGAGAGAGAAATCTTGATTTTATAGAGAGAGCATCTAGATTTTAGAGAGAGAGTAAACCATGATACTAATCGATCGCTAACTTATTCCAAGAAGGAGAGGGAGAGCGGGGAAGGTTCTTGATTTTAGAGAGAAAAAAAGGATCTTGTTTTTTTTTCGATTTTATTTATACGAGAAATTGGGGAATAGAGAGGGATAGGACTTCGATTTTTCTCACTTCATTAGATAGAGAGAGAGTCAAGAGAAGTCTGTGGTAATTAGAGAGAGAGAGAGTAACACGGCCCTCTTGCATTATTTTCTACAGCAGTTGCCTTTAGGTGAGAGCTCTCTCCCTATCTCTGGTTTTTATGTTAATTCTTATTATTCAATATTACATTTTTGTTTCATCAAAGGAAGAACGAGTTTTTCTTCTTTCTTTGGTTATAGAATTTTCCTTTGTTTATTAGCTCATTAAATTTGCGTAGTTATTTAAGCAACAAACAAATCATATAAATTCTTTTTGAATTGTTTCTTTGTGATCAATCTGTGGTGATTCAGTCTACAAATACCAAATAATATCGTTTTATGTTTTATTTATGTTCCGGGTGTGATTTTTGCATACTTCAAACAACAAAAACAGATATATGTGCTGATTTATATTCTTTTTGCTTCTTTTTTTCCCTTATGCTTTCTCCTCTTCATCAGACTGAATAATGCTCAATTCATTAGCGGTGACTTTGTTTTTGTAGTGTGGCAAAGAAAATATCTATTCCGATAAAATTAGTCACAAGATTTTTCCATTGTTGTTATGTATTTTTACTGATCTAAAATATTATTTACTCTCTGGTTTTACCAATGAAATTTCTTCTGATTTTCACATTGACAAACCCAATTCTATAGTTGACCGATTGTTCTCGGAAGTAGAATCATAGTTGTGGAATTTATTTGCGAGGAGAGACGAAATTTAGACAAGCACCCTGCGAATAGATTCAGTTTTGACAAGGTAAGAATCAACTAATCTGTATTAGTTTCGGCTTTGTTTCTTGTTCATTTTTCTCCACAATTTTTTAAATGTGTTTTTGCTTCTCTAAACTTGCTTTGGTGTACTCGGATGTGCTTAGATAAGATTTTTCATCAAATTTGAAGGAAAGACTCAAATTTTTTGGGCGATCCATAAAGCACAAATTCTACGCGATACTCTAGATCACCCCACAAAAGAAGAAGCAACAAATAAAGTAGAAGTCAAAGGTCGTCAAAGCCGGTAGTGGTGTAGATCCAATGTGGAAAGAAAAGTTCATCTTCCATGTGGATGACAACTTCCTCTTCAACCAAACCTCTAAAGACGAAGAAAATGCTTCCTCAGTTATAGTCAAGATTTACCAGAAGCGTGGTCTCCTCTTATTAGATAAGCTTCTTGGCTCAACGCGGATTCATCTAGCAACTTGATTGGATATAGTGATTGGGGGTTTGCGTCGATGGTTCTTATACGTCCTTCGGGTAGAATTCAAGGCGAGGTGAATCTGAGCGCCGCCTTTTGGAATGGTAATTCCCTCTTGTTCTCAAATTCTAGGTTGGTGGACAGAAATGATGGGCTATTAGAGAGAGATGAGAAAGAGAAGGGCATGATTTTATGACCTTACCTAGTGTCGTTAGAGTGATACTTGACATTTTATTGTCTAAACTTTCAATAAGTCCACCAACAGTGCTTATCTGTTAATAAGTCTGACAACAATGCTTATTTGTTGTCACAATACAAAACATCACATATTTATGTGGAGCATAAAATGAAATATAAATAATACTTAACATAAGACCTATGGTAGTAGATAACAATAATAGTCAACTAAGATATATGACTATTGTTTGAAGAAGAAAAATACACAAAAAAAATCCTCAATATAGGATTGCAATTAACTAAAACAAAATATGTACTCAAATACATAAAATAGTAGTCTATCCGAAATGTTGTGTTATATACATCAATGAAATAAAAACATGAAAAATACAATTAATCAAACTTTCATATATATAAAGACGGGAAAATATCCTCATATCCTCTATTTTTAACTTCTATATCTCATGAGACAGAAAAATTGAAAATATTACTTATAAGTAAAAAGTTTCTATCTTTTCTATCTTCCAACCCTCTAAACCCTTTTACCATGTATTATTGACCTCAACAACTTATAAAATGACTCCCTTCCCTCAAAACGTATCCTACATTTAACCCCTCCTCTCTCTCTCTCTAATCTCAGTCTCTCCTTCTCTTTTTCTCTCAAATCAAGTCTCTCCTTGTCTCTCTCTCTAAACTCAGTTGCTCTCTCTCTGGAATTCTTGTTCTTTTGCTTTGCAAGCTTCTAATTTGGTTTCTGGCTCGATGAAAAAGAACTGAAATTTTGGATACTTGGTTCCAGTACCATTCTCATGCATCTTGAGCCCAAAACCATGCATAGTGTGCACACTGGTCCTTACGGCCAGATCTTCAGGTTTGATAACTTTGTGTTGGTCAATCTGGTGTTGGAAACAACTGGCGGCAGAGCTCATTGATTCAATGCTTAGTGCAGTGAGGAAAAAGGCAGAGAACTGCAATTGCCTTCAAGGATTTCAAATATGTCATTCTCTTAGTGGATGGACTGGATCTGGAATGGTCAATTTTTTGTAACGGCAAAAAGGTGAGAGGGCTTGAGAGGCAAAATGTAGAGAGAGAAAGTTGGAGCTTGACTCCCTGTTGGGCTGTGGCCAAGAGTGGCCCGTTGTGTGGGCTTGTAGTGCTTGTGAGGCATGGATGTTTCTTAAAAAAATGAAAGCCTTTGCTTGTTCTCCTAATTTTGTTACACATGATACCATTATCAATGGATAAGAAAGCTGAAATTTTGGGTAAAAATGATCATACCCTATTTGCTGTCAAGAAAGTGGCATCTGATAATTACTCCAAATCTGATATTTCAGAGGGTCTTTACTCTGCAGTCCATTAAGTTATAGTGTATAAGTTTGAAGATTTGCAGAAGGCTACCAATGATTTTAGCTCAGATTATAAAATTAAGGGATCATAGGGCCACTATAAAGGGGGATATGGCTGCTATAAAGACGATGAGTGGGGATGCTTCATCTGAAATCAGCATATTGGAGATGATCAATCACTAGAACATTGTAAGATTGTTTGGATTTTGTGTACATCAAGGGAATACATACTTGGTTTATGAATTTGCAGAGAATGGTTCTCTCAGTGATTGGCTTCATAGAGAAAGAAAGCATGGGAGAGAGAGGTTCTCTGGTCAGGGTTGGAAGCAAAGGGTACATATTGCTCATGATATAGCAAATGGACTCCATGATCTTCACAATTACACGAGTCCTGGTTATGTTCCTAAAGATATCAAGAACATTAATGTTCTTTTGGATGGTGAGTTCAGGGCCTTACTAATTTTGGCTTAGCAAGAACTATAGAAAACCGTAGAGATGCAGGAAGAGACTTGATTTGAGAGATAGAGATGGAGTTTGGGTTTTAGAGAGAGTTGGAGTTTTGAGAGAGAGAGACGATGATGTGTGTGTGAGAGAGAGAGATGGAGATTTAAAGAGATGGAGTTTTGAGAGAGAGAGACAGTGATGTGAGAGAGAGAGAGAGAGAGATGGAGTTTGGGCTTTAGAGAGAGATGAAATTTTGAGAGAGATACAGTGATATGAGAGAGAGATGGAGTTTGGGTTTTAGAGAAAGAAAAAGAGTTTTGAGAGAGAGAGACGGTGATGTGAGAGAGGGATGGACTTTTAGAGGGAGAGAAATGGAGTTTAGATAGGATGTCATTTTAGTGTTTGTTTGGATAAAAAATTTATGGTTAAAAGGGTTTAGGGGGTTGAAGAGAGGGATGGAGTTTGGGTTTTAGAGAAAGAAATGGAGTTTTGAGAGAGAGAGGTGATGTGAGAGAGGGATGGAGTTTTAGAGAGAGAGAAATTGAGTTTAGATAGAGTGTCATTTTAGTATTTTTTTGGGTCAAAAATTTATGGTCAAAAGGATTTAGGGGGTTGAAAGATTGAAAAGATGGAGAAATTTTGCTTACAAGTAATATTTTCAATTCTTGAGTCTCATGAGATATAGAAGTTAAAAATAGAGGATAAAGAGATATGAAAGCAACAAAATGTTTAACCAAACTCGAATCTCATGCTGAATTCTTAGCTGCTTAAGTCTTTAGTATACAAAATCTTCAAGCAAATTCTAATCGCACAAAAAATGCTCTTTATAAAGATACATTGGGTAAACATTTTTCATTGTGTTTGTCTTCTAACTCTGCCAATTATTTTGAGATATACGATTCTTCTGATATCTTGTTTTTTGGGGAATATATTGTTTTTAATTTTTTTAAAAAATCATTTAAGAGAAATTATTAGTGAAACGTTTTATGGAATTTTACTTTAAATTAAGATTCCGAATTTACTCCTGCTGTTAATTTGCTTATCTTTAAATAAAATTCAATAATATTAAGTAAATAAAGTTATAGAGAAGAAGTTTTTTTGAAATGTTTTTTTGAAAAAACATAAAATACAGGTTTACATCTGTTGAATGAAAAAAACGTGATTTTTGAAATTCTTTGGAAAAAGTTGGAGTTCTAAATGTAGTTCAAAAAATCCAAGATTTTTTGAAAAAATCGTGTTTTAAATGGAGACTTGCTGACTATGGGTATTGGTGGTCAGGTCAGGTATTTTTAATTTTTTAAAAAAAAATACATAAAATCCTAATAAAAACTAGATTTATTAAGAGGCCTGCATTTCTAACGTATGCGGGCTTGGCCGCACAGAAACCACGTCCTTAAAAATTTGAGGTTGGTGCGTGGCTCGCCCATGTTAGAATACGGTCCCCTTACCAAAAAAAATCACCATGAGGGCATATTTTTAATCTGAAGTTATAATGGTCATGTATTTTTGGGGTTTTTGAATCTCAAAAGAGCTCTACTATAATTGGGTTTGGTCCATTTATTTTAAGGAAAAAGTTTATATATTATCGACACCTTATGATGTAGAATTAAGTTGCACTTATAGAATCCTTCGAAAACGTTTGTTTTAATTTTAGAATTTAAAATTTTATAATTAAAAATAAAAATAGATTATTGCACCATCTTAAGAATTTTCATTGCCATGTTTGCCTCTTATAACGAATTTTGGAGGTGAACCTTACTTTGATTGTTTAAGGTTGCAACCAAAGTTAAAAAAAAAAAACAGATCCGAATCTGCCTCCTCAAAAAATATGTCGGCTCGGAGAATCGGCCAAATCAACAAGTTTTTACCAAAAACAAAATTCAACAAATACACAAAATACTAAAAACCTATAAAAATGGTGTTTTTTGAGTTTTTTTTAAAAAATTGAGAGTGTATATTATGTAGTTTCACTATTTATAAAAATATGTGAATATTGAGAGGTTGTTTGGATGTCTGTATAATTATAATATAATATTATATTAAAATAATTAAAAAATATTAGAAAAGACTTTCATATTATAAAATTTTAAAAATATTAACTTAGGAGTTTTTATTTTTGAAAAAATTTATATGGAGTAAATTTAGTGGAAGAGGCTGTTAGTAGAGACTCACCAGTGGCTGGATTTAGGCTAAGAAAAAGCCGATCCTATTCAGCCCAGCCCAATGCTTTTATTTATATATATATATATATATATATATATATATAACCGATCCTATTCAGCCCAGCCCAATGCTTTTTTATATATATATATATATATATATCTTCTTTTTATTTGGCTAGGCCCAGCCTAGTAGGGCTGGACTGATCCTATGTGATTAGGCCGGGCTAGGGCCAACGTTGGCCCAGCCTGTTACCAGCCCTACCTCCTCAATCTTAAAATAGAGAAGTTTAAACAAGGTGCAGTTTACGTATGACCATATTAAAATGCCTTATAATGGGTTTAGTATCTGAAACATCCTAAATCACTTCCGCTGAGCCTTTAGTTCCGTGATTTCGATCTCAATAGTGTGGTTTGGATGGTCTATAAAAAATGAACGGTGATGAAGGGTTTCAAAAAAATGTTTTCAATAGTTTATTATTAAAATTTGGAGTCCTCCTTTTGTTCGTGGTTGAATTTACGGCCGGCGACGGAGGACTGTGCTAGGCCAGCATTGTCTCAGCCTGGCCCGACTCATTAGAGAGCCGAGCTGAGCCGTCCCAGTCGTACCTGTGCCAAAGGGCATAGCTCAAGGCCTAGCCCTGTCCAGGTTGCACCTAATAAATAAATAAATAAAGAGTGATTGACATATGGACCTCAATTTTTTTTTCTAATATACGAATTGCTACATTTATAGGCAGAAATTACATAGAATGTGGGTCAAGCTGTTTTTTTTATTTTTTCCAAAATTACCCTTCGGTCTGATGATGGAATCCTCAGTGTGAATTTTTTTTTTTGCTAGTAGGGAAATGCTCCAAGATTTAGGCTAGTGCCCTACGAATGAAAAAATAAAAAATAATTAAAATTTGGTCGTAGAATGTCTTTGGACTGAGAAGTAATTTTGGAAAAAAAAAAATTTTGGCTTACCAGCCTTCTTTACAATTTCCACCTATAAATAGAGCATTTTGTATTCACAAGTCCAGCCCTCAATCCCTAGTTTTTCGGTGCCTGACCGAGCCAGGCGGGCTGGTCATCCCCGCCCATTGCCAGTCATAGTCTAGAATAGATTCAGCCTATAAAGTCCAAAATACATATTAGAGATAGATCTTTTGTCAAAATCCCATTTTCCTCAAAATGGGGAGTTAGTGCTTCTTGATCCGTTTTCCAAAATAGAGAATCATTTTCCCTCCTACGCGAGTTAAATTCTTTCCTAAAATCTAAGATATAAAATAACTGAATTCCCAAAAAATTGGTAAGAAGATAAGAATTGATGTCCATTAATTTCCAAACAAAGAATAAGGTAAGAATTCATATTGTAATAAAAAGATATGAAGAGAAGAATTCAATATTGTAATAAAGCGAGAGAATTGGATTTTTCTAAATAAAAAGCGATGTTCATTAATTTCCACATAAAATGAGGGTAAGAATTCAAAATTGTAATGAGGATAATGGTTTTCATAGGGCTGGATCCCTAACAAAGTATGTAAAGCCTCACCTAATAACTCATCGAAAGTTTTAATTCAAAACTTGGAAAACCTTTAAATCATACCATCTTGGATTGAACATTATGGTTGTGAAAAAAAATTAGAATTTTAAATTTAAAAATAGTGTATATTTCAATGAATCATCTAAACCGTCCATTTGCCTTGAAAAAGAAGTGTTAATAGATTCGTAAGATCTGTACCATTTTTTTAATTTCAATTTTTTTTTGTCGGTGTTAAAAATTGATTTTAGAGCCATAATCGATATTTCTTACGTCAAAAGTGCTTTCTAGATGTGGATATTTCTAAAAGTGCTTTCTAGATGAGAATTTGAGGTGAAGCTTAATTTTGTTTTCATAAATTATGGGCCTTATAGCAAATCCATACTAGTAATAAAAAGAGAGAATTGCATTTTCTTAAAAGAAAAGCCAAAAGAAATGTTCCCTTTATTCATGAGGTAAGGGCATAACTATAAATCTGAAATTTGACCGTTCTGTTAGTTTCTGTCTCATTCATGTCGTCACTGTCTTTCTTTTTAATTACTAGATAACTTTTATTGCAAATTTTGTTTCTCCTATTTTAACGGATATCTGCTATTTTTAGGGGATATCTATCCCCAAAACCTATATATAAAAATAGAGATCACGAGCTGTCTCCAAATTTCAGAGGGCTCTCATCTCTGGTACAATTAGAGAAGGAGAAGCAACCCTCTGGAATTTCAGAGGGCTCTCATCTCTACTACAATTAGAGAAGGAGAAGCTTTAGAATTTATTTAGAACTCAAGCTAATTACCAGATTAGCAAGTGCGGATCAAGATCGCCATAACTGAAGCTTTTCGAACTTTTTACCAGAGCAGAAATGGCGGCTCCTCTTCCAATTAAATACTGGATAAGAGTGAAAACTATAGGGAATGGCTGTTATGGACAAGTGAAGATGGTTGTTTGTTTCCAGTAAAGTCTCTAACCTGCAACGATAAAGAGTTTCTCGAATGTTTAGAGAGAGAAATTTAGGTACTCAAGAACTTGGATTCTCCTTTTATTGTGAGTTACCTAGGCCAGTGCAATGACGAAGAAGGATGGGTGAATTTTTTCATGGAGTACATAGAGTGCGGTGATTTATCCGCACTAACTATGAGATGCAAGGGATTGCCGGAAATGGCCATCAAAGCTTACATGACCTCCATTTTTAGAGGTCTTCAATACGTTCACCACAACGGAATTATTCACTGTGATGTTAAAGCAAAGAATGTGCTCTTGGGGTTCTTAGGCGAAGTCAAACTTGCTGATTTTGGTGCTGCAAAGAGGTCTCCAGTGAGCTTCTTCTTATTCATGCCGGGACTTTGAGAGGTGGATGGCCTTTGAAATTTTTTGGAGGAAACAGGGCATGCCCTCAGATATACATGGTCTCTCAATTGTACAGTTGTGGAGATGGCTATAAGAAAATATTCTAATTTACAACTATAACAAAAAATAATACATTGTATAATTTATAGTGTAAATAAATGAATAAATAAAATATAAGATTTGATTATTATTATAATTAGTATAATTATTAATTATAATATTATAATAAACTTGAATAACCTTTACAAATAAATAAATCTAAAGTATAATAATTAGTGTTGATAGAAATATAGAATGTAGTACTATAAATTTGTAATCGTATTTTAATAAAATTAAAAAAATAAATAAAAAAATTCATATTTGTAATGTGGGATAGTTGATAAAACAACTTGAAATAAATTCTAAAGTGGTATGAACTAGTGTTATTTTTCTCTATTAAAATATCTCATAAACCAGTATTTTTTTTAATTTTCAATAAACCAGTATTAGTATTATATTTTGTTTGTTTTTTTAAATTATGTTATTTTTTTTAAATTATTATATGAAATTTTAAATTATTATATGAAATTTTAAATTATGTTATTTTTTTAAAATTATTATATGAAATTTTATCTTTGTAATTATATGTAATTAAAGATTAATTATATATACTTTATATTTATATATTATAAAAAATAAATAAATATAATTAATCTTAAAAAGAATTAAATCTTACAAATAAATGAACATAATTAATCATAAAAAAAATTATAGACCATTTCATTTTATAGATGTCCTTGTATAAGAGAGAGATCTATTTATAGAATAATTAATTTATAACGTACAATGATCAGGTGGCTCACCCCTCTTGTTGATGGCCCACCCATCCCTACCTAGTAGTATTAATTTATATGTGCATTCAATGCAACAACATCAGTTTTGGGTGGGGCTATGAGACTTAACGTGAGATGAAAAAAGCGTATAAAATGAGTTGCAACAACATCACTACCTATTAGTTGTTTTGGAGTAGGGCTACGTGCAAGGTCCACCGCGTGAGGGTTTCTCATGCAAGCAAATGGTAGGCGGGAATTTCTAAAAAAAATTTAATAAAGAAATGGTGGACGTACTAGACCCAATGATCCGTGGCGTCAGCATGGAGCCGAATCCCGTTTATTTTCCTTGGATCCAGGACAGCCTGGGTGTTTCGATTCCGAATCGGATCCATCGATTTTTCAATCACTGGTTTAAAGAGAGCAAGAGGTAGACAGAAGAGGGAGGGTTGTAAAAAGACTCACAAAAGAGAATGGAGGATTGTATTTATGTTTAGTATATCTTGAGGCACAAGTTAATATCCCTTAGGAAACAAGTTTTGAAGCAATTTTAAGTTTTTTCCTGTATCCAGACTTGGAGGAGATAAACCACTTTTAAGATAAGTTTAAGTGGGGACCATAAGCACAATATGATTCATAAGTTTAAGTGAAGACCATAAGCACAGTATGAGTCAGATGACTCATAGAAACCCATCTTAATAAAAAACCACATGTTTTTCTAGTGGAAAAAGTTTATATAGAGCCAAGGCTCTAAACAATCAAACTAGAGCCCACCTCAAAAGTTTCACTAGAATAGGTTATTTTAATGCCCAAATATTCTCAAATTGATCATCTTGACATCTAGATGTATGGACATGAGAAAAAAAAAATTGGATTTCAAGTTTTGGAAATAGTGCATCTTGTAATGCATTTTTGGACCATCAATTTTCAATATTTTCAAGTTTACATAGATCTGTTTGATCTATACTATTTTTTAAGCTTTAAATTATTGAAACTTGACAAGTTTGCATTGATCTGCTTGATCTACACTATTTTTTAAGCTTTAAATTTTATAATTTAAAATGAAAAATTCATTTACCGGCTATTACAAATATTTTCATTATTGAAATCATACTTCTCAGAAATATTTGAAGGTGGGCTCTAATTTGATTGTTTAGAGCCTCGGCTCTATAAAAAACCACACCCTTTTTTCAATTCAAGGATCATTTTTAGCCATTTTAGTCTTTTTTTTTTAAAAAAAAAATTAGTCTAAAAAATTTTGATCTAGGTATTCAGATAAGTCTGATCTAGATCTCAATTTTTGGAATTAAAACCTCTTTTTGGTGAAATGGAAAGTTCCCAACGTTTGAGTCTTTCTTAACCTTGAAATCCGATATCTATTGCTGTGAATCTGGTCCTCTTAAATATTTTTCCGAACGTTTTCAAATTGTATTTTGATTCAAATTTGGTAAATTTTTTTTATCAAAACTAATGCATTTAAAACATGGGCAAGCTTTCTATGCTTCTCCTACAACATAGGACTTATAAACTTCCTCTTATACAACCATTCATTCTAAATGGAGGGCTAAGATTGTCCTAATCATAATGTCACGTCTCTACACTATTTTATTTTAAATATTTTTTCTATAAACTATTTTGACACCAATTTGGTATGTCCTATCATCTATTAAACTCGCACTAGCAAAAAATATAAAAACAATATTTTCAATAAAATAAAATGACAAAAATACCCTTGAAAGTTTCAAGGGGTATTTTAGTCATTATATTTTATCGACAAACTATTTTTAATGTTTTTTATAGGTGTGCCCTAATGAGAAGATGGTATGTACCAAATTTGATATTCATACAATTTTTATAAAAAAATCTAAAATAAAATACTTTGAGACGTTGGATCTAAGATCAAACGGTGAGTGGCTATGTCGGGGAAGTACAGAAATAACACAAATAAAAAAAAACTATCAATCTTTTTTGGGAATTTTGAACTCAATGTTTGAATTAGTATTCAATTTCTCTTTAATGATCACAAAGTTTTTTAGGTTTTTTTTAATGGAAAAGTATATAATGAGACCATTTATATTTGGTACAAGGTAGGTGGCCACAATTAATCTTGACCATTGAATGTGAAATAAGGGTGGCTGCATTAATTTCATTGACCAAGCCCAAAGTTCAAAAGAAATTTTCTCGAACTTTGTGACACACCCAAGCTAAGATTGCACATCGAATGGTTGTAAATAATTGTGCTTCTTATATAAAAAAATAAGGGAAAGGTTTCTATGCTTCCTCTATAGCATAGAAGTTCTATCCTCCCCTTACCATCCAACCGTCTAATTTTGATAAAGAGAGCCACTCACTATTTGATCTTAGACCCGATGTCTCAAAGTATTTTATTTTTATTTTTTTTATACTAACTTTATAAATATGAAATTTAGTATGTGCCATCTTATAATTTGGGCACACCTATAAAAAATATTAAAAATATTTTTTCAATAAAATATAATGACCAAAATACCCCTGAATATTTCAGGGGTATTTTGGTCATTTTATTTTATTGAAAATATTATTTTTATATTTTTCACTAGTGAAAGTTTAATAGAAGAATGGACATCCAAAATTTGGCATAAAAATAGTTTATAGAAAAAAATTAAAAATAAAATAATGTAGAGATGTGATATTGTGATTGGGGCAATCTTAGCCCTCCATTCAAAATGGATGGTTGGATAAGAGGGACGATAAAACTTCTATGTTGTAGGGGAAGCATAGAAAGCTTGCCCAAAAAATAAATGGTCTCATTGTATACAATTCCTTTTTGAAGTAGTTTAATTGAAACGTTTATTCAACGATTTTTACAATTTTTTTATCTTTCCTTTCCATCATTTTGAGTTGCGTCTCAAGAATCAGCCATCCAACATGGAATAGGCAATCTGGCAGAGTTTCAAGCGATAGGGTGGCAATCGGGTGGGGATGACCCAAACTAGGTCCAGGTTCAAATGATTTGTACCTGACTTGGGTCGTGGTCGACCCGACCTGATCAAACCAGTATAATAATATTTAAATAATATATGAAATATTATTTTTATTTTTAATTTTTAAGCTCGAGTCTGGGTCCCAATGGACTTGGACTAGATTGGGGTCCGGGATGGTCCAAATCTCTTGAACCAACCTGGGCTTGAGTCCAAGTAAAACCTAGTGAGGGTCGGGTCTGAGTCCTAGCCACCCTTCTCGGCCACCACCAACTCCATTATTTACGAAACTACTTTAAAGAATCCGATCCCTTATGACTTATACTCTCCCTGCTCCCCCTCCCTAAGGAGGCATGTTCCTTGATCTCCATAAAATGTTGTTTACACCTAGATCTGATAAAGAAACAGAGATCTCCAAGCTCCCATCTAGATCTAAACCAAAACCCATGCTCGAAATGGAGGGTTGATCAAATTATAAATCATTTAAAAGGATGAAGTTTCTATGGGGCCTAGGCTTTATGAAAACAAAATAAACCCTCACCTCAAATCCTCATATGGAAGCACTTTGGGCGTCGAAAATCTTCATGATGGCCAGTTTCCAACACCGAAAATAAAATTTGAAACTAAAAAATGGCGTAGCTCTTGTGGATATTGTAACATGTATTTTTAGGAGGAAATGGATGGTCTAGATGATTTGTTGCAATATACACTATTTTTATAACTTAAAATCCTAATTTTTGTTACAACCATAATGTTCAAGCTGAGATGATTGATTTAAAAGTTATCTAATACTTGAATGAATTACAAGTTTTTATGAGATATAAGGTGAGGCTTTACTTATATATATAGGACTGCAGCCCTACCAAACCATTTTCCTGAAGGAAATGAAAGGAAGGACTTATCGAGCCTGGCCCATGGGCCCAGAACCCAAAGCAAGGATCAAATGAAACCGGTGGACCAAAATTCACATTCGAAGTTATGCATGAACCTTGATTTCGATTTTGAAGTTTTCGATTGATTGAATGGCTGGAAACTAAAAGTACTTACAGGGATCATTGAACTAAGGGTTTCTTAGGGTTAAGGTTATGATTCCGAGGAATTTGGGGCGAATTAGGCTTTTGGACGGTTAGAATTAAGAATTGAAGTCTTCTACAAGGGTTTTAGACTCTCCCTGGTCGTGCAAGGGTGTTTGGTTGCTAGGTTTGGGCTAAGGATTTTAGGTTCTAGAAAGCTTATAGGATATTTATGCTTAAGAAACCTAAAAATGCCAACCCTTAATTTGGGTAGTTTGAGTGATTTAAAAGACGGATTGGTGACCAAAACGGATTGGTGACCTGCATCGGGCACCTCAAAAATCAGTATTGTTCGGTGAATCAGCAAATCCAAAACACCGTTTTACTGTGCAAAAAAAATAGTGAACCGACAAAAAAATGTGAAAAATAGTAAATCGGTCAAAAACTAGTTCGGATCGGTGAATCGGCCATCCGAATCACTATTTTATTATAGAGAATCGTCGTTTTTCAATACGGAACCGCCGGTTCTCTTATAGACTCAAATTTATTGTGGATGTTGGAAATTTGCAAATTGCAAATTTTATTATTAAACGTTTGCAAATTGGAAATTTAAACGTTTGCAATATCTAAACGTTTCCATTTTATTATTAAACGTTTGCAAATTGGAAATTTTTTCCATTCCGGATATTGGGCAAGTAAAGGTCAGCAATAGGCATTTGAGTTTTTGGGTTTTAAATTGAAAATTCGAGGTTTTTTTTTTCTAAATTTTGTTTTCGTGTTCAAATTGGAAAGAGGCTTGTAAAAGCCTCTTGAGACCGTAACCTGCATTGGTGGTTATGTTCACAATATTGATGATTGCTTGAAAAAAAATAAAAAGGGAAATATTTTCGTACTTTTTACTTTGATTTTCATATCTCAATAAATTTAAAGATTTAAAATATATCTCTTAACCCTCTGACTAACTTTACCCACTTTTAACAATTTTTTGGCTCTAACAAATATAAAAAAACCATACTTATTCTAAACCTTCATCTCTTTATGTGATATATTCGCCCAAATTTCTCTCTTTAATATTCACCTCTTTGTCTCTCTAACGAGGGAGAGAGAGTGAGATATACAGGAGGAGAGAGAGTGAGAAAATAGGCAGAAAGAGATTTAGGAAAAAATCACATGAAGAGATAAATTTGTTTCAAGATATACATTTTTAGATTTAAATCCTTTTTTCTTTGACATTTGTACATGTCGAGGTCGAAATAATCGTAGCATTTTTTGATAACAGAATAACCTTTTTGGGTGAATTTTTGAGGTGCAACTTACTTCCACAATTTAAGATTCGCCCAATATATGAACTTTCTGCTATTAAAAATGAGCTTTTATTTTATTTGTTTGTTAATTCTATTTAGAAAATCAAACCAAATATAACCGTCCCTATGAAGTAATATAAAGGCCTTTATTATGGAATTTTCAAAAAACAAACTATAATGGCTAATGATCATGTGTTTATACCCACTTGTGTCGCATTAAAAATTGGAAAATCTTTTTATACAGGTTGGACCGCATTTCTACATGTCGCCTAGAAAGTGTAAAGCATCCATCTTAAAGATGGATGTAAGTTAGGTGTTCCTTCTAAAAACAATGAAAACTAAAACATTTCTAGTTTTTAAAATTTATTTATTTTTTCATATTCATGAGTCCATGTTAGAGATTACATGTCCTTAAAAATTAAGTCTGAAAATTCATCTCAAAAATAGATTTATTAAGAGATCCGCATTTCTACATATGCCGAAGTGGCTGCATAGAAACCGGATCCAATTTTTAAAAAGAGAAACTATCTCAAATTTAAAGTTTTAGATAAAGAAATATCTCAAAACTTTTAAAGAAATAAATTATATCAAATTTTAAGTTTTAGAGAGAGAAAGTACATTAAAATTTTAAAGAAAAAAATTATATAAGATTAAAAAATACTTGAAAATTTATATTGAGAGAAATTTCCATGTATGTAATTATCTGTCCCTACAAAAACTACCTTTTGTAGAGAGAAACCCAAAAAACCATCCACTGTCTCCAACTCCTATTAGGAATAAGATAACGTCATCTCTTACAAGATTTACGTGATCATCAATTTGAAGATATTTCAGTTTCCTATGTCATAGGGTACCATACCTCATAAATAAGAGACCCCTCTGAAAACAACATCACGTAAATTATCTTCTTGAATACATGGAGACCCTCGAATTTCTTACACATTACGAGCATTTAGATTTTAGAGAGAGAAATCATTTCAATTTTAGAGAGACAGAAAACTAGATTTGATAGAGAGAAAGCATTTAGATTTGAGGGAAAGAGAGTAATCTATGGTACTAATCTATGGCTAACTTATTCCAAGAAAGAGAGGGAAAGTCGGGAATGTTGTTGATTTTAGAAATAGAAAAAAGGATCTTAACTTTTCTTTCTATTTTATTTATAGGAGAAATTGGGGATAAGATCTAAAAGATTAGAGTGAGAGAAGCTTCATTAACCACCCTACTTATATATAGAGAGAGCCCTTATTACATTGTTACAATTTTGATCATCTGGTTGCTTCTTCACAAGACTCCCTTTACTTTTTAGGTATGTTCTTCCTCAAGGCGTTCTTTATTTTTTGGGTATCTTATTCTTCTACGTTACATGGTGATGCTTGTAGCTTGTATCTCTCTCTGCATTGTTTTCTTTTGTCCTCCATTTGCTTGGTTGTTTTGCTCTCTTTTTGTATTGGTTTTTTCCCTTTCTTTGGTTCTTTTTCATTGATTCTTTTGCTCAAATCGAAGCTTATCTATCTCTAAACATAACCTTAATTAGAAGCCCAAATCAGTGTATGCAAACTCCGCCGGTCCAACTTTGAACTGGCTTGCCAAACCAAAACCAGCTTTGGCTAGTATTGGTGGTCAGGCGAGGTATTTTTAATTTTTAAAAAAGAATACATAAAATCTTAATAAAAAACAGATTTATTAAGGTTGGCCGCATAGAAACCAGGTCCTTGAAAATTTAACGTTGGTGCGTGGCTCGCCGGTGTTCAAATACGGTCCCCTTTCCAAAAACTCACCCTCAGAGCATATTTTTAAACAGAACTAGAATGGTCATGAATTTTGGGGGTTTTTGAATCTCAAAAGAGCTCTACTATAATTGGTTTTGGTCCATTTATTTTAAGGAAAAAGTTTATGTAATGTCGACACGTTATGATGTAGAATTAAGTTGCACTTCTAAAATCCTTCGAAAATGTTTGTTTTAAGTTTGGAAAAATATCTGTTTGATAATCTCGATATCGAAATTTATAGATATGGAGAAAAAACAGAAAAGAAAAAAGGAGTTTTGAAGTCCTACAAAATAGTACATCTTGTAGCGTATTATCTGGGCCGTCTCTTCCATGATTTTCATGCGTTTATAGATCTAATTGATTTAAACTATTTTTTTCGAGTTTAATGTTTAATAATTAGAAATAAAAAATAGATTATTTCACCATCCTAATAATTTTGAACGCCATGTTTGCCTCTTGAAATTTGGAGGTGAACCTTACTTTGATTGTTTAAGGTTGCAACCAATGTTAAAAAAAAAGAAAACAGATTGGTGACCTGAATCAACCTCCTCAAAAACATGTCGAATCAGAGAATTGGTCAACTCAGCAAGTTTCTGCCAAAATAAATCCAAAAAATACTAAAAATCTATAAAAATGGTGTTTTTTGAGTTTTTTTGAAAAATTGAGAGTGTATATTATGTAGTTTCACTATTTATAAAAGTATGTGAATATTGAGAGGTTGTTTCCTTGTTTGAATGTTTGCAAAATTATTAATTATAATATAATGTTATAATATAATATTATAATATTGCATTAAAATAATTGAAAAATATTAGAAAATACTTTCATATTATAAAATTAAAAAATTGTATTAAAATAATTTTAAAATATTATAAAACACTTCCATATTATAATATTTTAAAAATATTAACATAGGAGTTTTTGTTTTTAAAAAAAGTGATATGGAACAAATTTAGTGGAAGAGGTTGTTAGTAGAGGCTCACAAGTGGCCGGATTTTGGCCAAGAAAAAACCAGTCCTATTTAGCCGGGGCAAATGCTTTTTGTTTTGATATATATATATAAGCAATGATCCAATGCAACGGTTGTATCATAGTATAGTGAAATGACACTTCTAGAAAACCATGTTTATGGTATTTGTATGATCTCAAATTTTGCACACACACTCTCTTCATCTCAATAATCAATCCCCCCAAAAAACAAAAAGTTCAATTTGAACCCTAGATATAGTCAAAATGAGTCCCCTCCAAAAAATGATCCAATGCAACGGTTGTATCATAGTATAATGAAATAACACTTCTAGAAAACCATGTTTGTGGTATTTGTATGACCTCAAATTTATCACACACACTCCCTTCATCTCAATAATCAATCCCCCCCAAAAAAAAAGTTCAATTTGAACCCTAGATATAGTCAAAATAAGTCCCCTCCAAAAACGAATTTAGACCATTCATTTTGTGAATTTTAAGATCTTAGCCTTTATAAACTCAAAACCATTTTTTTCTTTTCTAACATTGTTCATCTAATAATAATAAAGTCATCCAAAAAAATTAGAAATGAAAAAATTCTTCTAAGACCTAGATCTAAGCATCTCACCAAAATGAACGGCCTATATTAATTGGGCTAAACAAATACTGCCTAAGTTGTGTTTTCAATTTTTTTTTTTTTTTTGTGATTGTTCATTAGAATGAAAAGAGTGTATATTTAAAACTTTGAATCAAACAAATGGCCATAAGATGGTTTTTTAAGGTTGTTGCATCATATTACTATACAACAATTGCATGAAATCATTGTTCTCTTTCTCTTTCTCTCTCTCTCTCTCTCTCTCTATATATATATATATATATATATATATTGTCTGTTTTTCTAGGCCCAACCCCGTCCCCAGCCTAGTAGGGCAGGACTGACCCTATGTGATTAGGTTGGGCTAGGACCAAGGTTGGCCCGGCCTGTTACCAGCCCTACATCTTCAATCTTAAAATAGAGAAGTTTAAACAAGGTGGAGTTTACGTATGACTTCAAATGCATTGTAATGGATTTAGTATTTGAAACGTCCTAAATCACTTCCGCTGTGCTTACCCCTCAGCCTGACGATAGAATCCTCAGTTTGAATTTTAATTTCTTTCTTTGTTTAATGTTTTTTTCGTTAGTAGGGTAATGCCCCAAGATTTACGCTAGTGCCTTATGAATGAAAAAGTAAAAAAATAATTAAAATTTGGTCAGACGATGTCCTCGGACCGAGAGGTAATTTTGAAAAATAAAAAAATCAGTTGACCGACCTTCTTTGTAATTTCCACCTATAAATGAAGCATTTAGTATTTCTGGAAAAATTTTAGGGCATAAATAAATGAAAGTCTAAACAAACAAAGAAAATTTAAGGCTGGGATGGACCTAGAACATGTCATTGCCTTGGCCCAGGTCCAGCCCTCAATCCCTAGTTTTTTGGGTCTTGACCGAGCTAGGTGGGCTGGTCATCCCAGCCCGTGGCCAGCCGTAGTCTGGAATAGATTATCAGTCTATAAAGTACAAAATAAATATTAAAGATAGATATTTTTGTCAAAATCCCATTTTCTTCGAAATGGGGAGTTAGTGCTTCTTGATCCGTTGTCCAAAATAGAGAATCACTTTCCCTCCAAGAAGAGTTAAATTCCATCCTAAAATCAAAGATATAAAATAACTGAATTCCCTAAAAATTGGTAAGAAGATAAGAATTGAAGTCCATTAATTTCCAAACAAAAATGAGGATAAGAATTCAATATTGTAATAAAAAGATATGAGGGTAATAATTCAATATTGTAATAAAGAGAGATAATTGGATTTTTCTAAATAAAATGCGATGTTCATTAATTTCCAAATAATATGAGGATAAGAAATCAAGATTTTAATAAGGATAATGGTTTGATAGGGCTGCAGCTCTAACAAAATATGTAAAGCCTCACCTCATAACTCATCAAAAATATGTAAATCCTCACCTCATAACTCATCGAAAGTTCGATTTAAGAGTTGGAAAACCTTTAAATCGTACCATCTCGGCTTAAACATTATGTTGTTAAAAAAATAGAATTTTAAATTTTAAAATAGTATGTATACAACAAATCATCTAGACCGTACATTTCGCCCTAAAAAAAAGTGTTCATAGATTTGTACCATTTTTTGAAGGGTGCAAATCTTGCGGATCTGCTAACGCTTGTTTTTTGGGGGAAATTTATGGTCTAGATGATTTGTTGCAATATAGAATATTTTTATAACTTAAAATCCTAATTTTTTCCACAACCATAGTGGTCAAGCTGAGATGATTGATTTAAAAGTTCTTTAATACTTGAATTACAATTTTTGATGAGTTAAAAAGTGAGGCTTTACTTATATTGATAGGGCCACAGCCCTACCAAACCATTTTCCTGAAAGAAAGGAAAGGAAGGACTTATCGAGCCTGGCCCATGGGCCCAGAACCCAAAGCAACGACCAAATGAAACCGGTGGACCAAAATTTACATTCGAAGTTATGCATGAACCTTGATTTCGATTTTGAAGTTTCTGATTGATTGAATGGCTGGAAACTAAAAGTATTTAAAGGGAACATTGAACTAAGGGTTTCTTAGGGTCAAGACTGTGATTCTTAGGATTTTGGGGCGAATTAGGATTTTGAACGGTTAGAATTAAGAATTGAAGTCTTGGGGTGAATTAGGATTTTGGACGGTTAGAATTAAGATTCACCAAATATATGAACTTTTTGCTTTTAAAAATGAGCTTTTATTTTATTTTTCTGTTAATTCTATTTAAAAATCAAACCAAATATAACCGTCCTTATGAAGTGATATAATGGCCTTTAATATGGAATTTTCAAACAAACTAATGGCCAATGATCGTGTGTTTATACCCACTCGTGTCTGTCACATTAAAAATTGGAAAATTGTTTCATTCAAGCTGGACCGCATTTCTACATATGCCATCCGAAAAGTGTAAAGGATCCATCTTAAAGATGGATACAAGTAGGTGTTCATTCTAAAAACAATAGAAACTAACACATTTCTAGTTTTTTAAAATTTATTTATTTTTTCATATTCATGATCTCCATGTTAGAGATTACATGTCTTTAAAATATTAAGTCTTAAAATTCATCTCAAAAATAGATTTATTAAGAGGCCCACATTTCGACATATACGGGCTTGGTTGCATAGAAACCCGGTCCAAATTTTAAAGAGAGAAACTATTTGAAATTTAACGTTTTAGAGAGAGAAATAACTCAAAACTTTTAGAGAGAGAAACTATATCAAATTTTAAGTTTTAGAGAGAGAAAGTACATTAAAATTTTAGAGATAAAAACTATATCAAAGTTCAGATAGAGAATAGATCCATCAGTCATACTCATCTCTCCAACTCCTATAAGGAATAAGATAACATCATCTCTTACAAGATTTACGTGATCATCAATTTGAAGAGATTTCATTTTCCTATATCACAGGGTGTCATATCTCATAAATCGGAGACCCTCTGAAAACAACATCACCTAAATTATCTCCCTAAAAACATGGAGACCCTCGACTTGCTTACACATTACAAGCATTTAGATATTAGAGCAGGAAATCATTTCAATTGAAATCAAGATTTTATAGAGAAAAAACATTTAGATTTTATACAGAGAGAGTAATCTCCGGTACTAATCTTTCGCTAACTTATTCCAAGAAAGAGAGGAAAAGTGGGGAACTTGATCTTAGAAAGAGAAAAAAAAGGTTCTCGATTTTTCTTTCGTTTTTACTTATATGAGAAGCTGGGGATGATCTAAAAGATTAGAGTGAGAGGAGTCTTCATTAACCACCAGACTTATATATATAGAGAGAGCCCTTATTTCATTGTTACAATTTTCATCATCTGGTTGCTTCTTCAAATCCTCAAGACTCCCTTAACTTTTTCGGTACGTTCTTCCTTAAGACTTTCTTTATTTTTTTGGGTATGTTTTTCTTGTATTGTATGTGTTGATGCTTGTATCTCTCTATGTATTGGTTTCTTTTGTCCTTTATCTGCTCGGTTCTTTTACTCTCTTTTTTGTTGAAAAATTGGGATAACCCAATCATCCCTTTTGAGCAAATCAGGATATCTCAAAACCCACTAGATGTAGTGAGCACTACACTACATTGATTTTAACACTCAAATAAAATGCCTAAGATTGAATAACAAGCGCAATATAATTAGAGAAATATACGAATAATAAATCAAGCAATATGGAAAATCATCCAAGCACAACACAAATGAAAATAGAGAGGGACACATACATATACGTGGTTCACCCAAGATGGGCTACGTCCACGGGCAAGACGGTAATGGTGTATTCACTATCAAGAGAAAAAATTACAGGATTGGGGTTATAGAGAGTTACCTCATACAATCTCAATGAATGCTCAAACAAAGAACTTCCTACCATTAAACCACCTACAATCGATCTCTTTCTTCGATTCACTGCAACCGTGAAAAATTGCCGATAAATGGCTCAAGATGAGCCCGAATGGTGGCGCTAGGGTTTCACATTAAAACCCCAAATTTCTCTCACTGTTTTCTCCCCAAAAAACCTCTCTCTTCTTTCTCACATTTTCTTTCCTTTTATACCCCTTTTAATCTCGTGTCCGTGCACATTTTTCACGCTCACACCCCTGCACCTCCTTTTACTTCTCAACTCATTCGCCTGACTCTCTCTCTTTATAACCTCTTTCAAAGGGTCTCAACCAAAAGACGAAATTTGGCCTCATAAAGAGGGAAAATGCCACATGGGGTGATTAGTATCACGCCTCAACAATCTCCACCTTGATGCGAAATCATACCCTTGCCTTGCCAATCCATCACTTCTTTCCTTTCTTGAAACCTAGAGTGGTTAGACTCCATTCTAACTTCTCTGCTTGGATGGGTTTCATAAGCATATCCACATGGTTATCTTCAGTCTTGATCTTGACCAATTGAACTCTTCCATCTTCAACAACTTGACAGATATAATAATATTGGACCAATATGTGCCTTGACCTCTTGTGGTGTACTGACCAAATGGGTAGTACTCTTATTGTCACAAAACAGTTCCATGGGCTTACATACAATGCCCATCTCACCTATCAATCCTTGAAGCCACATGACTTCTTTTGATGCTTTCGTTGCCGCCATGTACTCGGCTTCGGTATTTGACAATGCTACCGTGTTTTGGAGACTTGACATCCAACTTATCGATCCATTTGCAAATCGAAAAACAAATGCGGTAGTTGATCTATCTCTATCAAGATCACCAATAAAATTTGTATCCACAAAACCTTGTAGTGGAATTGAGCCCTTGCCAAATGTGATTGCATAATTGGTTGTACCTCTTAAGTACCGAAGCACCCATTTTGTTGCTTCCCAATGAACCTTTCTAGGGTTTGCAATAAACCGACTTAGAACACCAACCTCATGCACGATATCTGGTCTTGTATGTACCATGGCAAACATTAAACTTCCAATTGCATTCACATAAGGAACCTTAGCCACGCTTTCTATTTCTTCTTCTATCTTCGGACTTTGTATTGAAGACAATTTGAAGTGAGGCGTTAAGGGTGTTTTTACTGGCTTTGTATCTTTAATGCCAAAATTTTCAAGCACCCTTTCTATGTAACCCTTTTGAGATAATGAAAAAATTCCATTTTGTCTATCCCTTTCAATTTCAATCCCAAGGATGTGCTTTGCCATCCCGAGATCCTTCATCTTACATCTTTTGCTCAAAGAAGTCTTGAGCTCATCAATTTTTGTCTTATCTTTGCACACCAAAAGTATGTCATCCACATATAAGACTAAAATCAAGTATGTATCATCATCAGAGAACTTTAAATAGATGCAATGGTTATACTTACTTCTTGTGTACCCAAGGCTCATCTTGAACATATCAAATGTTCTATATTATCTTGATGCTTGCTTGAGCCTATACAAGGACTTATTCAATTTGCACACAAGTCTTTCTTTTCCCTTCTCTATGAAGCCTTTTGGTTGTTGCATGTACACTTTCTCTTCAAGTTCTCCATGCAAAAAAGCTGTCTTCACATCTATTTGCTCAAGCTCTAAATCATGCATGGCAACTAACCCAAGCACCAAGCTAACTACACCAATTTGACAACCGGTATAAAATTTCCTCAAAGTCAATCCCTTGTTTTTGCAAAAAACCTTTTGCCATATATCTTTCAAGCTTGTCATCAAGCCCCTTCTTTATCTTGAGCACCCATTTGCAACCAACGACCTTTCTACCTTTTGGTAGCTCTACTAAATCCTAAGTTTTGTTTCTTTGAAGGGCGAATATCTCTTCTTTCATAGTCTTTTCCAATGCTCGGTACCATTGTTATCAATGGCTTCACGGAATGATGTTGGCTCTTCATTTTCGGCTATCAAAGCATGCAGAGTATTTGGATCCATGTAATCTTTATGTCACCCGAGTGCACGAGTTTCTCTAATAAAGTGCCTATGTGCTAAAGGCACAACTTCATCATGATGCCATGTGGTTCTTCATCTTGAATTTCTTATTCTTCATGTTCTTCACCATGATCAATGGGTATATTCTCATAAGGCATAATAAATTGTACTTGGTGGAAGTGTTTCGGGGTTGCCTTGAAATACTTGGCTTTCTTGTTGCATTTCTTGACCATTGTCCTTTATCATTATCCCTTTTGCTAATACCTTGGATTCATCAAAATGCACATCACGACTAGTGTTAATTTTTCGGGTACTTGAATCTCATAACCGGTACCCTTGCACACCTTTGCTATAACCTACAAAGATGCACTTATTTGATCTTGGATCCAACTTGCTTCTTTGACAACTTGGGACAAGTGTATATGCATCACAACAAAATGTTTTTAAATCGGAGTAGTCACTTGGAGTTTCAAACCATACATCTGGTTAGGTGCCTCGATCTTGCCCTCGAAATCGGGATGATCTGGTGGCACGTGTCTCGATTTTTAGCAGAACTTGGGACTTGAGACCGCTCTCTTTGGAACCTTGTTACAAAACAAGGGCAAGTATACCAACCGATGAGAGAGGAATTTTAATGTAAGGCGGGACACACCTCACCTATGTCTGTGACTTACTCGGGCTGACTCGCGTGAGTGCCCTCTTAAATCACGTCGAAAAGCCCCCAGTCATATAACTGGTTCAGAATTTCCACCCTTGTCCTGTACTCTCCTGTTTCTGCAATCGCATATACACGGTTAATTTACAAGGCAAGTGGGCTAAGGACCTTGTCTCTAGGCGAATGCACACAGGCGTGCACATCCAAAAGAAGAAGGAAAGAATAAGAGGATAGAGATTGGGGTGAAGGGAGAAGAAAGAGTTAGAATATAAGAACGGGAGAGAAGAATTTAACCAAACGGCTAGACTGACATAGTGGCTAGGCCAGTAAGTGATTGACCCAGCTTGATAGTAAGACGGGTGCGGTAACTTAGATCGGCACAATAATAATACTGCTTGACGATAGAACGATCACCGACAGTTCTGACACGATGGCTAGCCATCGTGGCAATAAGACATGCACGGTAACTCAGACCGGCAAGACGTCAATACTGTAAGACGATGGGACTACAATGGCAATGCTAATCTTAACGTTCCTTGGACAAACGAGAGAGAAAGAAGAAAGAAGAGAGAGAAGAAAGAGAGGGAGAGGAGATAATAGCAAAAGGAGAGAAGGAGAAGAAAAGAGAATGGAGGGTAAGGAGAGATAAAAGAGAAGACAAAAAGAGAGAGAAGAGGAAGAGAAGAAGAGAGTAAAAGAAAAGGGAAGAGAGATAGGTGAAAAGAAGGGAATAAAAGAGAGGAGGAAAAAGAAGAAAAAGAAAGGAATAGAGGAGAGAAGAAAGGAGAGAAAAAAAAGGAAGAAGAAAGAGAGGAGAGAAGAGCGAAGAGAGAAGAGAGAAGAGAGAAGAGAGAGAAGGAAGAGAGATAAGAAAGAAGTAAGAAGAGAGAAAAAGAGATAACGAAGAGGAGAGAAACATGGACGGTGATGCGGTTCCGTCGTCTATAACAGAGGAGGGAGAAAGAAGAAGAAGACATGAACGCCGATGAGGTCCTGTTATTCATGACCGAGGGGAGAGAAGAAAGACAGGAGCATGGACGACGATCAGGTTCTGCCGTCCATAATAAAAGAGAAAGAAAGGAGAATACATGGACGACGATGGGGTTCCACCGTCCATGACAAAGGAGAGCGAAAGGAGCAGAAAACATGGACAATGATGGGGTTTCGCCGTCCATGACATAGGAGAGGACAAGAAAAGAAAACATGGACGATGATGAGGTTCTGCCATCCATGATAGAGGAGAGAGAGGAGAAGAAAACATGAATGATGATGAGGTTCTGTCGCCCATGATAGAGGAGAGAGAAAAGAGAAGAAAACATGGACGACGATGGGGTTCCACCGTCCATGACAAAGAAGAGAGAAAATATGAACGGCAATGGGATCCGCTGTTCATGATCGAGGAGAGAGAGGAGAAGAAAACATGGACAATGAGCCATCCATGATAGAGGAGAGAGCAAAGAAAAGGAAACATGGACGACGATAAGGTTTCACTGTCCATGATAGAGGAGAGAGAAGAAGAAAATATGGACGATGTGAGGTTCCGTCACTCATGATAGAGGAGAGAGAAAGTAGAGAGAAAATAGAGACGATGATAAGGTTCCATCGTCCAAGATAGAGGGAAAGAGATAGAGGAACTTGGACAGAGGCCCGGCCCGCCACTCGGGTTAAGGCCCGGCTCACTGTGTATGTTCTAGGAGATTAAGGGAAGAAAGAGAATGTCATGCCCGACGATAAACACCGCCATGGATGACTAGAGAAAAGAGAGAAAGGAAAGATTAGAGAGAAAAAAAGATATAGAGAAGGAAAAGAGGAAAGAAAAAAAAGAAGAAAACATAGATGGCGATGAGGTTCTGCCGTCCATGACAGAGGAGAGAGAGGTGAAGAAAACATAGACGGTGATAAGGTTCTGCTGCCCATGACAAAAGAGAGAGAAAGGGATAAGAATGAAAGAAAGAGAAAGAGGGAGAAAAGAGGAGGAGAGAGAAAGAGGGAGAAAAGAGGAGGAGAAAGAAAGAGAGAAAAGAGGAGAGAGTGAGAAAAGATGAGAGAAAGAGAGAAAAGAGAGGAGAGAGAAAGAGAGAAGAGAAGAGGAGAGAGAAAGAGAGTAAGTTAACTTACCGAAGGGTACCAGAATTTTTCTTCTCTCTCCTCTCTCTCTCTCAAAGACATGCCCGCAATCTCAATGGAAAACTCTTAAATTTTATTCATGAAATCAAAGATTGATCGAAGCCCTTTATAATTAGGTTTAACATGTATTTATAGAATTGGGCACAAACATGGTTGCATGCTCAAAATCAAACTTAATTGATTATAATTACAATTAATTTGAATTAAAGAAAAATCTAAAAATGGGTACAAAATTACAGTTTTGCCCCTGTTCAACAATACATGAAATTCCAAAACAGTCCCTCTTGTTGACCAAAAGATGATTACTTTCTCATTGGGCTCGGCATGACGATCAATTTGATACCAACTTCGAGCCACAGATTGCATTTTTAGGCCACGATCATGTGACTCGTAATTTATATAGACCTTGGAAACTTCCGACCGATAGTGTGCTTGTTTCTTCATGTTTTCTTTGGTTTCTTTGTTGAATTCCACTAAGCATGCCGTCACGATCGTGTTGCAACAAATGTAGCTCGATTTTATGCTCGAATGAAGATTTCATTATATTGAGTTTTTAGCCAAAATCTTGAATTTCGACGATCGGAATCTACAGCAACTTTCAAGCCTTTGCGTATGAAATCCGACCATTCATCATGTGCGAGGTTCAGCCCAGATGTAGCATCGAACCTTACACACACAATGAAACTGGTCAAGTGTTGATCAGGTGTGTGAGCACCATAATTTGGCTGCTCGAGCGTGATATGTCACTGTTGATTTTTCTGCAACTGTCTTCACGAATTGCCAATTTTTCTCTAACTTTTCTCCCTGCTCGGGAATCACCACCGATTGTGCCACGTATCGAAACACTTGTCTTGATGAGACGAACACACTCAACAATTTGAGCACGAACTGATTCAAAACTAGTGAGATACGAGTCTTTAAAGTTGCTGCTCATAACTGTGCGAACCAGTCTCCTTTAATGGAGATTGATGCACGGAAGCTGCACGGAATAGTGTGCGGCCTACCGCTTTTTAATGTTTCATCCATAACTTTGTCCTGGAACATCTGTTTAAGCTGAAACTTGACCCGTAGGGGTTTTTGACTATTCTGGATCCAATGACCATGGTCCCACAACTGTTTGACGTATCAAAAAATAGAGTTCTAGTTATGGGGTCCGTTTCAAGGTGCTAAAGGCTAATTTTTCTGAAATTATTTCTTTATCTATGATGCCTTCAACATGTCGGATTGCGACGAAACTTGGCAGGTGGCCTTTTGAAGTGCTTAGGAAGATTCTAACCCATTCTAAGGCCTTTTTGAGATTGTCAGGAATTCAACTATATGTCACCGACTTCTCTTTTATTCGGCATCAGGGACGCAAGGTACTGAAAAATGTCTTCAAACAGCTTGCCCCGTCGAATGTTGTGCTTTGAGAGAAGCGAGAAGGACGACATTCAGAACGAATTTATTACTCTTTTCTTTCTAGTCACAGGACCACGTGAACGCCGAGGAGATATCCACGCAATACTGTAACTAGAATGCTCAGACATTTGGATGCAATGTACAGGTCCATCCATGGAGACTTAGGGGGAGAAGAGACTTTTGAGGGATCCTATCAAAGTCCTCCCCCTCGCGTGGACTATTTGTGATTTTGACAGCTGAGGATTTTGTACGGACCTCGTTCTTCAGAATTATGCCCATCTGACGGTCGAGTGCCATGTTTAAGGGAATTTTTCCCATTTAGTCTAGGTTTATTCGTTGTTTGTTCTGGATGGTCTGTTGAAGGGCCTTCTGTTGGCAGTCGTCTGCTTTTCACACCAGATTTTGCTTCGTAGGCAAGGTACCTCATGGCGAGGTGACCAGCTGTGGGCACAACCCTGCTTACTGTTAGGACTTTCAACAATCATGATACCTCTCTTCTTCATTCGAGGTGACCTCTGGGGGCTCAATCCTGTTGCTGCATAACAGGTCCAAGGTCTGACTGACTTAGCCTTCTTTGGGCACCTTTAACATCTTGGAGTGCGTCAGTGACCTCTTGGGAATGGTGCTCTTCTTCATGAGACTTGTCTTGCCTTCTTGGTGAGTCTTCTATTTTGCGAGTCATTTTTTTGAATGGACTCAAGTTGTCAGAACATTTCCTTGTGGTTAGGTGCCTCGATTTCACCCTCCGGATTAAGATGATTGGGTGGCACGTGTCATGGGATTTAAGGAGACCCGAGACTTTTTGAGATCGCTCTCTCGGGAACCTCGTTCGAGAACAAGGGCATGTATTACCAACCGATGAGAGAGGAATTTAAGGTGGGTTTAAGACTTACTCGGGCTGGCTCGCATGGGCGCCCTCTTAGATCATGAAGAAAGCCCCCCAGTAGTAAAATTGGTTCGGAATCACCTCCCTTGGCCTATATTCTCCTATTTTCTGTAATCACACATATATGACAAATGTTATAAGACCTCACCTTGTCTCTTTGGTGAACTTACACAAGCTTGCACATTCATAAGAAGAAGAGAAGAATAAGCGAAGGAAGATAGGAGAGAGAAGAATTTGATCAGGTTGGGAGATCAGTGCAATGACTAAGCTGGTAGGTAATTGGCTTGACGTGGTAGTAAAATGGGCTTGGAAACTTAGATCGGCTCAACAAAATTACTACTAAACGTCAATACCGATACTGACCAGCTAGACACGAAGGTTAGTCTGTTGAGGCAATAAAGCGAGCAGAGTAATTCTAGCACAATAATATTACGACAAGACGACATGACTATCACGATAGGCTAATCTGAACCCCTCTTAATCAAACAAAAGAATAACAGAAAGAGTGGAGATCATAAAGAAAGATTAAGAAGTAAGATAAGAGAATAAGAAGAGAATAGAAAGAAGGAGAGGAAGAGAATAGAAAGAAGGAGAGGAAGAGAAAGAAAGGAGGAGAAGAGTGTTAGAGAAAAGACAAGAACACAGACGGTGCTAGGTATCGCCTGCTGTACTAGACAAAGACGAGGAAGAGGACATAGTCGGCGCTGAGCGTCGCCAGCTGTGATACTCAAAGTTGAGGAAGAGGACATAGTCGGCGTTGAGCTTCACCGATGGTGTTAGATAAAGAAGAGAGAGAACACAATCGTCCCTGAGCTTCACCGGTTGTGTTAGACAAAGAAGATAAAGACAACACAGTTGGTGTTGAGCGTTGCAGGCTGCATTAGATAAAGAAGAGAGAGAGAACACAGTCAACGCAGAGCTTTGCCAGCTGTGTTAGACAAAGAAGAGAGATAACACAGTCGGTGCTGAGCGTCACCGACTGTATTGGACAAAGAAGAGTGAGATAACATAGTTGACATCGAGCGTCACCAGCTGTGTTGAATAAAGAAGAGAGAGAGAACACAGTTGGCACTGGGTGTCGCCGACTGCATTGGACAAAGAAGAGAGAAATAACACAGTCAGTGTTCAGCATCGTCAACTGTGTTAGGCAAAGAAGAGAGAGAACGCAGTTGACGCTGAGTGTTGCCGACTGTACTGTATAAAGAAGAGAGAAAGAACATAGTTGGCATTGAGCATTGTTGACTATACTAAACAAAGAAGAGAGAGATAACATAGTCGGTGCTGAGCGTCATCATCTATGTTAGACAAAGAAGAGAGAAAGAACACAGTCGGCGCTGAGCATTGCTGATTGTACTAGACAGGGGAGAGAGAGAGGACACAATCGATGGAGATGAGAAGAAAAGAGAGAGAGATGAGTAAAAGAGAGAGAAAGAGAGATAAGGATGAGAAGAAGAGAGAAAGAGAGATAGAGATGAGAAAGGATGGGAGGAGAGAGAAAGAGAAAGAAAGAAGGGAGGAGAGAGAAAGAGAAAGAAGAGGAGAGAACTAGGGAAAGAGAGAGAAAGTTACCTTACCGGAAGGTACTAATATTTTTTTCTCTCTTCTCTCTCTCTCTCCAAGACACACCCATGAACTCAAGAATAAATTGAAACTTTATTGATGATTATATGAAATGAACCGAGGGGCTTTACAATTTGGCTTTGCATGTTTATATAGAATTGGCCCCAAACATGGGTGGACGCCCAAAAACTACCTAAAATTGAAGATAATTACAATTTAATTGAATTAAAATAAATTCTTAAAATAGGTGCAAAAGGATTATTTTGCCTCTGCCTAACAATGTGTGGATTTACAGAACAGTCCTTGCTGCTGCCTGAGAACTTGCGTGGTCTTCCATGACTGATCTGGGGTTGCTTTGATGCCCATTTGATCGAAAGATAATTGTTTTATTGTAGGGTTCGGCATGACGATCGATTTGATACCAATTTTGAGCCATGAATCATGTTTTTTAGCCATGATCATAAGACTTGAATTTTAGATGAATCTTGAAAACTTTGGATCGATTGTGTGCTTATTTCTTGATTTTTCTTAATTTTTTTACTGAATCACACTGAGCATGCCATCACGATCACGTTGTAACAAATGAAGCTTGATTTCACATTCGGATGAAGACTTTGTCGTCTTGAGTTTTTTGCTAGAATCTTGAAATCTGGCGGCCGAAATTTATAGCAACTTCAACGCCTTTATGTGTGAAATCCAACCACTCATCGTACGCGAGGTCCAGAGCAGAGATACCCACGGACCTTATGCACATAATGCAATTACTTTCATGCTGATCGAGTATGTGAGCGTCGTGATTTGGCCGTCGAAGTGCGGCGTGCTGCTACTGAATTTTCTGCAACTTTCTTCACGGATCAACAACTTCTCTCTAGTTTTTCTCTCTGCTTGGGCATCGTCATGGTGGTCACCAAATTTGAGCACGATCTAACATGAAACAAGTGAGATATGGGTCCCGAAAGTCACTGCCCGTGACTATAAAAACAACCACCTTTAATGGTGTTTTGGTGCAGGGTGGCCACACGGGAATAGTGTGTGGCCTACCCCTTTTTAGTATTTTACTCATAACTTTGTCTTAGAGTGTCTGATTAAGCTGGAACTTGACCCTTAAGGATTTTCGACCGTGTCAAATCTAATGGCGATGGTCCCACAACTATTTGATATACTAAAAATATAGCTCTAGTTATGAGGTCCATTTTAGGGTGCTATGAGCCGATTTTGCTGAAATTGTTTCTTTGTGTTCACTACCTTAGAAATGTCTGATTATGAAAAGACTTGGCAGGTGGCCTTTTAAAGTGCTGATGAAGGTGTTGATCAATTCTGGGGCCATTCAAAGACTGTCATAATTTCCATTGTTTTGTGGGCTTTATTGACCTGCTTCCTCTTTATACCGCATCGGGGACTAAGGTGCTGAAAACTGTGTTCAAAACTTCGACCAGCTTGCCCCACCAAATGTTGTGCTTTGAGAGAAGCGAGAACAACATTCGAAAAATTTCCTTCGGCTTTATTATTTTCTTCTTCCTAGCCACAGGACCATGTGAACGTCAAGAAGATTCACGCAATGGTGCAATTTGGATGCTCAGACGTAAGGATGCATTATTCGCAGGTTCGTCCATGGAGACTTTAAGGGGAGAAGAGACTTTCTTGAGGGATCTTATCGAAGTCCTCACCCTCATATGGACTGTTTGTGATTCTGAAGCTGAAGATTGTACGGACCTCGTCAGTTAGAATTAGTCCCGTCTGGAAAATGAGTGCCATGTCGAAGGGAATTTTTCCCATTTAGCCTGAGTTTGTTTGTCTTTGGATAGAAAGCCAAAGGGCCTTTGGTTGACGCTGTTTGCTGCTACACTAGGTTTGCTTTTGACAAGCAGGATACCTCCGTGGATCCCATCCTGCCGGGTCCAGTCGAGGCATTTTTTTTAGCCTGTCCTGAAAGTCTAGGCCTGTTGGCTAAGGAGGGATTTTGGCGAGGCGGCCTCATGGCAAGGCATCACCTTGAAATATCTGGCAGGTTTAGCCCTGGCTTTGTCAGTTTCTTGCCTTGTGGGCATCTTTGGTTTGTCAGAATGACCTTCTTGTTTGTTTGTTCTGTTGAAGAGCCTTTTGTTGGCACTCGTCTGTGTTGTGCACTAATTTTTCCCTGGCGGGTAGGATACCTCAGTTTATCAAGGTGACCAGCTCTGGGTATAACCCCTACCCACTGCTATGCAGGTCGTTACATAGCAGGTCCAAAATCAAGGCGTCTCCGACATCTTGGAGTACATTTGTAACCTCTTGGGAATGATGCCCTTGTTCATGAGACTTGTCTTTCTTTCTTGGCGAATCTCTGTCCTTCGAGTCCTTTTTGCAATTGAGCTCAGGCTGTTGAAATTTTTTCCTTAAGGCTCGTATTGTTTGGGCCCTTGTATTGTGACACCAGGGATTTTTCTTTTTGAGTGTGGGCTGAAGCCGCTTGTTGAGGCGAACGCTGTATCAACCTGTTTATTGGTTCAAGCGTCCTTTGCGAATTTTCACTTAAACTTGGGAAGCGGTGACTTAGAGATAGTTTTCACCAACTTCCTTTTATTTGGGGCTCTTTTACCTATGACCTTTCGGCCATGTCCACCCTTATTCTTCCATTTGTACTCATAGTGCCCTTTGGGTTTTCATCATGCCCGGCTTTTATTCACGAAAATCTTTTACTCATGGTTTCGTGACCATGCCAATCTATCATTTTTACTCATGGTGTTCCCTTATCAAGGTATACACCATACCCGCTAGTTCATTTTTTTTTTTTTCGTGAAGGAGTGTTTTTAAGGTCATGCCTATGGGACCTGCGCGAAGCCTTTAATGTCATGCGGTCAGGACAGGCACTACAGCTGGACCGTAGTGGAGATGGATGGCAGTTTGTAGAGGCCATGGAGTGAGTATGGTGGTGGTTTAACTCACTTGGGAATAAAGGCACAAGGCTACCTATGAAAGATGGATGATGTTTGAAAGGTGGATGAAAAATGGTGACCCACTATCTTACGACGAGTATAGGTGGCGATATGGTTCGCTATTTTGTGAGCACGGGTGAGACTCACTGAGGAATGATGGAGGATGGTGAAGTGAATGGACTCATTTGGGAGGTATTGAAGGTGGTGCACTCACACAAATGGGTCGGTTAGGGAAGACGTACATGAATGTGCACGTAAAAGACGTGTGTGTGTATGTGGGGGCGAGTTTATGGTCAAACCTTTAGGATCTGTGCAAACCAGTTTATCATCATGCGGCCAGAACGTACACTATGGTTCAAGGTCATATAGCTTGGACCGTGGTTATGCAGTTTAAAGTCATGCCACTAGGACCATGCAGTTTAAGGTTGTGCAACTAGACCTCCCCTATAGTTTATGGTCAAATAGTTTGGACAGTGGTGCTGAGCCTTTTAACGTCATGTGACTAGGACGTGTACTATAGTTTTAAATTCATATAGCTTGGACCATGCGGTTTAGTGTCTCATGGCTTTAAGGTCGTGCAACTAGACCTCCACTACAATTTAAGTTCATATAGTTTGGACCATGTAGTTTAAGGTCGTCCAATTAGACCGAGGCTATGCAGCTTAAGGTCATGCAGCACGGACCATAGATGTGCATTTTAAGGTCATGCAACATGGACCCAGGCTTTGCAATTTAAGGTCATGCAGCACGAACCATGGCTATGCAGTTTAAGGTCATGCAACACGGACCAAGGCTGTATAGTTTAAGGTCATGCAGCACAGACCATGGGGCTGTGCAGTTTAAGGTCATGCAACATAGACCAAGGATGTGCAGTTTAAGGTCATGTAACACAGACCATGACTGTGCAATTTAAGGTCATGCAACACAGACTAATGCTGTTCTATTTAAGGTCATGCAGCACGGACCATGGCTGTGCAGTATAAGGTCATGCAGCACGGACCATGGCTATGTAGTTTAAAGTCATGCAGCACGGACCATGGTGTGGGTCGCTATGTAGGTGAAGATCCACGAGGAATAGGTATGTGGATAGAAATCTGACCCTCTAGGGATAAAATTGTTAAGGCTATGCACAAGCAGAGAGTTTTTTACATGAAGATGGTGGCCCTACGAGGAGTGGCAAACTTTGTTAGAGATTAGTAGGGTAAGTGTGACTCCTTGGGGATAAAAGTCAGCAAGACTAGATGGGAAGACCGACTTCATTATGGAAAATGAGAAAAATGTAAGTCCTTTATATCCTTGAGGACAAAATAACTTGGTGTGAGACAGACCCACTGGGGGTTGCAGAAGTAAAAGTGACCCGAACTTTGCTGGGGATAATAAGCTGTAGCATGAGTATGACTCTCCTACTAGGGATGGGAAGTCATGACCTGAGCTTGAACGACCTAAGTACCACTTTGTTGGGGGTAATATGTCACAATCAAGGTGCAGTTCCATGGGGATAACATTAATAGGACACACACGGCTTCGACCAGGGGTGTGCGACAATAGACTGTTTTAAAATGAAGCCGGCGGTAGGCTTAACAACCTTCATCTCTTGAACAATCAACAGGCACTGAGCCTTTTTGAAAATGCAGCCGGCACTGTGAACATCCAACATTGTTTCTTTGACCAGTCATCTGGTGCCGGAGTTGTTAAAAAACACGGTTGGCGCAGAGAACAGGCTGTGTTATTTCTTGAACACAGCTGACGCTGGGTCGTTGAGCACACAGCCGGCGTTAGGGTTGTTGAAACGCAGCAGACGCTAGGGAACTTCAACCATGTGCTCGGCTTTGGGTAAGGATTGATACTCAAGCAATGACCCGAGCCTGACCCGGCCCTGGACTGTGCCGCGTGGCATTTGAGGAAGCGGTAATGAAACTTTACCCAGGCCTCGGGTCAAAGCCTGCCCGGTCTAACCCGTTTCTCGTTTGGCCTTCCAGGATGTGGTTGGAATTCCCAGTTTTGCAAGGGGCATCTAGGAATAGCGTTGGCTATAAAAAGGGGGTAAAACCCCATTTTCCTACTTTTCCTACTTTTCCTACTTTTTTAGGGCTGAGAAGAGGGTTCCCGGTGGAAGCTTCTTTGAGCACACAGGAGATTTCGACAAGAGATCAAGCTCAGCAGATATTCGTCGGCATCGAGGGAAGGCTCAGACTGAGGAAGAGGGTAACTCTAGCAGGGAAGTCAGAATTGCAACAGTTTTTTTTAGCAAGGAGTTTTGCCCGGGAAACAGTAAGTTCTGGCTGTGGTTTTCTAGAGTGGAAGAGGAGAGAAGTGCAGCAGTGAGCATTTTCGCTAATTTTCGGGAGTTTTCCAGGGATGCAAGTGGTTTCCTGGTAACTTGGTAGCGTTTGGAGTGGTTCTTCAGCAGTGGCAGGGGACTGGTGGGAAATCGAAGAGTCAGGGAAATGAACAGTCACAGGAGGTGGACCGTCACAGGTGGTGATAGTTGCATCAAAAATCGTGCAACCCTCGGGGAGGCAAAATGTCTTATTCCCTGAAAATGAGGAGTATTAGAAAATGAGGAGTCATCGGGAGGTGAACAGCCGCGATGAAGCATACGGATGATGCTGACTTAGGACTGGCCGCTGCTAGACACAACCGGTGCTAACATAGCTGGTGCTGACCCTCAAAAGACAGCTAACATTGGGGGTTAGAAGCATAGCAGAAGCTAACACGATCGACGTTGATCCTCAAAAAGGACATCCAATGTTAGGAGTTGGGAACACAATTGACGATGGCCTTTGGTGGACACAACTGGTGCTAGGAGTTGGGAGCACAACTGGCACTGGCCTTTGGAGGTCACAACCGACACTAGGAGTTGGGAGCACAACTGACGCTGACCTTTAGAGGACACAACTGGTGCTGGCCTCAGACAACATTTATCAGTGCATGGTGAGCGTCATGATGCGTATTGTGTTACTTGCATGTGGCAGTGCATTTCACGTAAGAATTACTGTACATGATGATGAGCTATGTGCAGTGGTGTTCATGGGCAGCGATGTCCTGGGTCAGCAAAGGATGGTGATGGGTGGTAAGCCTTGGCTTCTGATGCCTGTTGGAAGCCAAGTCTTCCAGCACAACAGTGAAGTCCATGTTGTTATGTGGAAGGGCATCTACTGTGAACAGGGTATGCTCTCCATCATAGGCCAGTTCCTTGCCAAAGTAGTATGCTTTATATGTTTGATATACTCGTTAGATGAATTGAAGCTGACTCGAAAATGGTTGGCTTCTTCTTTTGGCCAGTAACCATCCTCTTATGGTGGCACTTGTCAGATGAATTGAAGCTGGCTCTCCATGTGATTTTGCTTCTTCTTCATGATTATGATGCTTCTTTGGTGGGTTAGTTTCTTTTGGGAGAGCAATTCTTTTGGGCTTGTAACTGTCCTCTTATCCTTAGATGAAAGAGAAACACTGTATATTTTAGTTTGTAAGCATTCTCTTATCCTCAGATGCAAGAGCAACACTGCAGATTTTGGTTTGTAGCCATCCTCTTATCCTCAGATGCAAGAGACTTGTAACCTCCCTAACAATGGGTTTTTTGACTTGTAAGCTGTAACTCATTTTTACTGCAATAAAAAGAGTTAGACTTTGTTTGGATTGTCTCGCTTGCTTTGCGTTGAGTCTCTTTTCTTGAATATGCATCACATATAGTATTTCTTTAGGTATTGCCCATTGATAAGGGGCATTGCCTCCTCTCCATCAGGAAGTGCTAGTATGTAAGCTCCATTCGGTGAGACCTTTTTGACTATAAAGGGACCTTCCCACTTGGGTCTAAAGTTCCCTCTACGCTGGCCATGCATAACAATCGGCCTCTTGATGGCCAGAACTAGATCCCCACTGGCGAATGAGCAGACTTTGACTGACTTATCGAAAGCTCTCTTCATTCTCCCTTGGTTGAGTTAGAGGTTCTATTGAGTCTCTAGCCTCTTTTCATCGAGTGCATCCAATTCTTGATATCGAAGTTTGACTCTCTCATCTTCGATTAGTCCTTGATGTATCGCTATGCGTAATGAAAGGATTTGAATTTCGAGAGGTAAAACTGCTTCACCTCTATAGACCAGAGAGTAAGGAGTTGAATCAGTAGAATTTCGTGTCGTAGTACGATAGGCCCACAAGGCTTCAGGAAGCTTCTCATGCCAGTTCTTCTTTGTTTTCAAAACTGACTTCCCTAAAACATTGCACAGAGTCTTGTTGAAGTCTTCAGCTAATCTGTTCGCTTAAGGGTGGTACATAGTCGAGTACTTCCACTCAAATTCAAACTGGTTGGCTAAGAAATCAATATGATGACTTCAAAATTGAGGTCCATTGTCCGAGATAATCCGGTCAGGCACCCCAAATCGGTATATAATGTGATGTCGAAAGAAGGTGGCCAGTGTTGTCCTAGGAACTTACTTAAGGGGGACCGCTTCGACCCACTTAGATAAATAAGCTGTTGTAGCTAGAATAAAGACATGGACCATTGTTGAAGGAGGGTCAAAGACCCTATAATGTCCATACCCCATTGTGGAAAGGGCCATGATGCCACTGTAGGGTATAACGACTCTAGAGGTTGATGAACAAGGCTTGAATGTATTTGGCACACCTGGCACTTTTTAGCATAATTTAAGGAATCAGGGATCATAGAAGGCCAATAATACCCCAATCTATGTATTCGCTCATAGAGCTTAGGACCGGACTGATGTAGTCCACAGATCCCTAAGTGTACTTCTTCTAACACCTTGTTTGCCTCTTGCATGTCCACACATTTAAGAAGAATACCGTCAAATGACTGTCTGAAGAGAGCATTTCCTTCAAGGAGGGTATACTTGGTAGACATTTGATGTACATTGTTGTGCTCAGCATGATCTTTTGGGAGTCTACCATGTTTTAGAAAACTAGTGATGAGCTCTCTCCAATCTTCTACCTGTTCAATTTTCGCGCATAGTGGGTCAAAGAACTCCGATTGCTGGTTTTGAACCTTAAGTCCTTGACTCCATGCCATTTCCTGTTCAGTCTTGACTTAGTCTTGACTTACTTCTGTAGCTGATAGCAATACTCCAAATAGATAAGGATGGCACTTGGGGCAGATATTTCTCTCATCATCAGCGTAAACCTCGGTTCTTAGTTCAATGTGACTCCATTCTGCCACCCAGACAAGCATGGGTCCTGACGAGGATAATTGAATTGTAGCGTCGAGCTTTCCAAGTGCATCATCTTGCGAGTTTAACCTCATGGGGATGTGACTCAAGGATACATCCTCCAATTGGGCTATATACGATTTTGCAGTATCGTGATAAGGCTTGAGAGTGTCTTGATATTTTGCCTCGTTATGAGAACTGGCCTTAGCGAGAGAGAAAGAAAGTGGCAACACTCCTGCTTTCGGGGTTAGGAATACCACTCTGGTGCCTCCTCAGTATGATTGGAAGGCTCCATCAAAGTACAATTCCCACGCATGAGCAAGGTCAACATAGAACACTTCTTCATCGGGGAGGTCGTTCGATAACGGAGATTTCGTTGGTACGGGGTGTGCTGTGAGAAAACCAACCAAGGCTTGGCCCTTGATGGCCTTTTGTCAAATTCCATCAGCAATAATGCCTACTTAGCAAGGAGTCCTGACAGGCATGGGCGTGTCGTAAGAAACTTTACAGGATCTACTTTTGATATGAGTTTCACTCATGACCAAGTAAGTAATGACAAAGTTTTTGTACCGCTAAGATTAAGGCCAAACACATCTTCTCTATTGGGGGATAATTCTCTTCAGCCCCTTGCATCTGGCAGCTGAGATAATACAATGCCGTTTCTTTTCCCTCGTCATTGTTCTATGTAAAAAATGCCCCAAGTGACTCGCTTAGAGTGGTCACGTACAGGATGAGGGGTATTCCCAACACTGGTGTAGAAAGTATTGGAGGATTGAGCAAATACTGCTTGACGTCATCAAGGGCTGTGTGAATGGTTTACAGTGACCTGAGAGCTTTGAGGTGAACCTGGGGATGTATGCCAATTGCCCTTGAAGAGAGCGTAGTTCTCACAGTGTAGTTCGTGACGACATTTCTTGGATGGCCTTAATCTTGAGTGGCTCAACTTTGAGCCCTCGATGTCTGACAATGAACCCCAAGAACTTTCCTGAACGTACACCAAAAGCGCATTTTAATGGGTTCATTTTAAGCTGATGAAGGCATAGTCGCTTGAACACCTTTTCAAGATCTCTCATGTGAGCATCCTTCTCTTCGTATTTTACCACCAAGTCATCTACATAGCACTCCACCTCCTTGTGCATCATGTCCTTGAAGATGGCCGTCATTGCTCTTTGGGATGTGGCACTGACATATTTTAATCCAAAAGGCATCATTGTGTAACAAAAGACCCCTTTTGGAGTCAAGAACGCAGTGGCATCCTCATCTTCGGGTTCCATCCGTATCTAATTATGCCCGGAGTATTCGTCCATGAAGGAAACATTTTGACAATGAGCCATAGCATCGATGAGCATCTTGGTGAATGGCAACGGGAAGTCATCTTTGGGACAGGCGGTATTGAGGTCGCAGAAGTCAATGCAGACCCTGATTAGGCTATTCTTCTTGGCAAGAACAATATTTTCTAGCCATTTCGGGTACTTGACGTCACGAATGAAGCCCACTTGTCTGAGTTTGGTAACTTTGGCATCTATCTGCATTTCAAGGTTAGGTTTGAACCTTCTTGATTTCTGCTTGACAGGTTTGATAGACGGATCAATGTCGAGATGGTGAATGGTGACTTGAGGGTCTAAACCAGGCAACTCATGGTAATGCCAAGCAAAGACGTCACGGTTTTCTCATAAGCAGATAGCAAAATCTTCTTTCTCTTCTAAAGACATATTCGCTGAAATGAAAGTGGGTCTGGGGTCGGCTTCGTCTCCAAGATTTATCTCCTCGAGCTCGTTAGCTGTGGCCTGACCGCCTTCTTCCCATTCTTCTGGGGCCTCTTGCAACTCTTCATCATTATTTTCAAAGGTCTTTCGATCGACCTCAAGTGTAGAGACCCATGATCCTGACTTCTCCGCCTTCGATAGAGGTCCAGGGTGGATCATAATTTCTGCACGTTCCCTGATTGAGGGACAGAAGGATCTTCCGTAAATGTAGGATGTATCTCAGGCTAAAGGAGTTCAACTTGGAGATTACAGGGCATTTGAGATTCAACGATTGCAGCACACGAAGTGTCCTCGTATGAATCATACGGTCCGTGAATGGGTGTTTACAGTGTTTGTGACGCACCATGTGGCAAGCTTCTTGAGAGTAGAAGTTTTTCCCTCTTGATTCTCTAAGTTTCTTCTCAAAGTCGGGCTTAAAGGGCCATTGGGGTTTCTTCGACTTTGACTTTTTACGCTTCTTCGAAGCAGATGGCTTTAATTTAGCTTTAGCTGCGAAGGCATCAACAACTATTAGGAATCCATCTGCCTGTGCCAGTGTCTTTCTTAATCGTTTCTGTTGCATCTTGCTATGTTGATTCCTTCAAATTCTCTGTCGAGAGCCTTGATGTTTGGCCATTTCAAGGTTGTACCTGTATGAGACATAGGAGAAGAAAGATGAGAAGTAGAAGAAGAAGCAGAAGGTTTAGAAAGTGGGGGACTTTTAAGGTCATTCCCCTCATCAGACTGATCTGGGCAGCGTTTTACGTCATCATCAGGGTTGGACGTGTGTAGGAGGTCTTTTAAGTCTTTCCCTTGCTTAAACCATTGGGGATTGCTTTTAGCGTCGTCACCCTCATTGGACATGTGCAGTGGGTATTTTAGGTCTTTCCCTTGCTTAGACCATTGGTGAGTGCTTTTAACATCGTCACTCTCATTGGACATGGTCTGAGGAGAAGATGACATGGGAACGTCTTCTTGATGGGATGAAGAAGGAAGAAGGATCGTGTCAGGGATGAAGTCTAGTAAGGTTGGCAGTGGGGGAAGGGGCTTGAGAAATTCCTGTTCAACTGGAGGTTGAGCAGTCTTGTTTCTCCGGTGAGCAGCCCTTAGTGCGTGTCTCCTTCCGGTTTTCTGAGGTGGTGTTTGATTCGTCTCGCTAGGCTTGTGAACAACCCTAGCTTGGTGAACTACCTCTCGTCTTAAGGACTTGACTCTACTTCGCCCATGGTGGACTATTCATGGCTGAGAAGTCGAGGGTTCACTAGAGTCTGAATCATTATTAAGAAGGCCTTGTATTGAGAGATCCTCTTGCACCGGTGGAGCAGTGGTTTGGGGATCACTTATTGCAAGATTGTAAAACTCCTGACATTCTCGCATTTTCTTTGCAAATATATCATGGAAACTGGTGCATTCCCACAGGTAGTGGCCCCATATCTGATGGTACGGGCACCAACAGTCCTCAGTCCCCTGAGCAAGGCATCGAAGCTGCCTTGCTGGCTTCAGTGTGATTAGGCCTTCCTGAAGCATTATAACAAAGAAGACATGAAGAATACCGGGGGCTTCATCTTCCTCTTGGATGGTTATTGCATGGGAGGCTTCTGATGCCCCGAATGCCTTCTTTAATTCTTTGAGCTTTATCTGACCCATCTAGATCAGGGCCTCGATAATATCTTTTAATGTGTAGTAGTCATCTGTGGGGTGGTTGATCCTTCAATGATAGGCACAATAATTTTCTTGAGTATCAAGCCCAACTTGCTCAGGGAATTTAGCTTCTAGAAGCTTGATCATATTCCGTTCCAATAATAATCAGAATAGCATAGGGACTCATTCCTTCTCAAAGGGGTAGACCTTGTTCCTATACCTGGTGAAATAATCATCACGCTTATGATTCACCGGCGGGGGTACTTGGCTGTACGACTGTTGTTGCTTGCCCGCCTAGGGCTTTATCTTTGCTTAGCTCACCCGTTTAGAGACGTCCAAAGTATGGGAGGGGGCTCTCCATGGATCAGTGACCATGACAGCTGCACTGATCACTCCTTTTTGTTGGCTACCCCGGGCGTTAGTCCGAGAGCTACCATTACCCCAATTGTTTCGAGAGTATGCAGAGGGTTGTGGTGACCTGCCGTGGTGACGTGATAGACTTTCTATGCTGACTGATTTGGAGATTAGCTCTGACATGGAAGTCGGATTAGAGGCCTCGATGTGTAGAGCAATTTCAGGTCACATGTTCTGTACACAAGTTTGGACTGCTTCCTTCTCAGGCATAGGATTGGGATGGCGAGCAGCTAAATTTCTCCATCTTGATATGAATTGGTCCACGGGCTCATTTGGGTCTTGGGTCAGGGTGAGAAGCTTGATGGTTTGAACCTCTCTCTCGACCTCATAGGAATGATGGTGGAACAATTTGTCCATTTCCTCCCAAGTATGCATCGAGTTCGGGGGAAGTCGGGCATACCATTGAAAAGCTAGGCTGTCAAGGCTTTCAACAAACTGATGGAGAAGAAGTCTTCCATCAGCTGCTGTGTCTCGACATGCTGCCTAGAAGTGGGAGATATGCTGGTTCGGGGACCTGGTTCCATTAAATAGAGGAAACTTCCCTTTCTGGTAATCTGAGGGAAACGGGACCCGGTCAATGTATGAAGGGTACGTACGGCCTTTGATAAGGCGTTGCACCTTGTAGCCTCGAAATTTGCCTGCTCTTTAAGCTCTGGGTCTCCATAGCATCGATGTCTGCTTGTGAGATGAGGTGAGGGACAAAATTGTCTTGTGAGGCAGAGGAAAGGGGCTGCCTTGGAGGTGCACCATATGGAATTGACGTCATGGTTGCCTGATTGTCGTGCGGAATCTATACAATCAATCTTTTCCATCATTGCGCGCACCATATCTTCAAACTTATTCATGCGGTGTTCCTACGAGCTAGGTTCATATATAATCATCACGCTGACTGTTTCTCTTGGGAGGTCAGCATTATTTGCATTTGAGGGCTTGCAAACTTGACGGGTTGCACGCAGCAGATCGATTAGCAAGGGGCCAGCATGCCTGACTGAACTCAACTTTTGTATGTCGATCGCGTGTGGACCGGTTCTCGACGGTCTTGAGACCGTGGCTGCCGAAGGGCTGGGTTGTCTTCTACGACGCTAACCACAGTGCAGGGCTCATGGAGCTTTTCTTCAGGCTTTTTCATCTGAAGAGGCTAGAAGGGGTTCAAGTGAAGAGGGTCATCAGAGCTGGTTACTCTGACCGCCTTGGTCAATTCGCAGACCCCTATCGCATTTAACTTTGAGGTTTTGATGGACCTCACTCCAAAACTGTGATCGAGCATGTGGTTGGTCAGCTCTTCTTGCACAAGAGAGAGCTGTCTCCATTAGTTGCGGCAAAGGATGAGGGTAAGGGAATAGAGTGATCTTGGGCCGGGGAGGATGAAGGACTTGATCTTCTATTAGGTCTTTGCCCCGAGCTATCTTGTGGGCTTCAAAGACGTGACTTAAGTGACGGGGCGAGTTCAGGATGGTGCTCTTGGGGAAGGTCTTCGAGTGCCATGGCTGAAGGTGCTTGCTCAAAGAAGGAGGAGCAGGCAAGGGCAGCGTTGACCCATGAGAACGCTTGAGTCGAGGGCGAGGGGCTTCCTATGATGGAGACGTGTGTGCGCCTCGTGTAGAAGGATCATGATTGACCTTGGGGTCAGCCTGGGCTCGCACAAGTAATCTAGCCTTAGGAGGCCGAGAACTGTGAGCAAGTGTTTATAAGAGAACAAGTGGAGACCTGCCCCTTACAGGGTGTGTTTGTGTGTGTTGAGTAGGAGGACAAGAGGATCGTCTCCTGTGTACTCGGGCTGGTGCAGTGATGGCATTGCCCCGAGCAGTTGATTGCATATGAGCAGCGTATGCAGGACCCGGCCCCAAGAGGCCTGATCTTGGATGCCAACTCGAAGAAACGTAAGGGTTGCTCCGAGGTGTGACTTGAGTGAGTGACCCACGAGCCTTATGGTGTGTGTGAAGGGTGGAGGCCGCAGGGTCTCCGCTTCGATGTGTTGAGCAGACTCATGGTGGTGTAAGAATGTGGGGGGTAGCCTTGCGGTGACCCACAAGAGCAATGACAACTTGTTTGCCTTTTACATAAAGGGACTGGGCAGCCTTACGGTGTACTTTGGTAATATGACCGACAACTTACTTACCGGTGGCAGGTTGCATGCTTTGTGGGGCAACAGATGTGTTGCCGATGCAAGGCGCCTTGGTGGAAGTTCCACCAGAGTTAGGAGATGGAGAGTTAGGGGCTTTTAAGTCCTGACTCAAGCCAATCCAAGTTAAGACCTAGGAGGTAGACCTGGGGTCTTTGCTCGAAAGAAGGGTTGGGAGCAAAGTTAGAGGAACTTGTTCCTTGGGGACACTCACAAATGCAAGGATAAGAAAATCCCCGATTTGGATGAATGAGTTACAGAACCCAGCAGTCAAAAGTGATGTGTAATTACAGAAAGTAAAAGAAGAAACTTAGCTAACCAAGTATGATCTGACTAAGGGATAGTAAGTCCCCAGTGGAGTCATCAAGCTGGTTAGGTACCTCGATCTCACCTTCCGAATCAGGATGATCGAGCTGCAGTTGTCTTGGGTTTCGGAGAGACCCGGGACTTTTTGAGATCTCTCTCTTGGGAACCTCGTTCGAGAACAAGGGCAGGTATTACCAACCAATAAGAGAGGAATTTAAGGTGGGTTCGGGACTTACTCTGGCTGGCTCTCATGGGTGCCCTCTTAGATCATGAAGAGAGCCCCCCAATAGTAAAACAAGTTCGAAATCGCCTCCCTTGGCCCGTTTTCTCTTGTTTTTCGCAATCACACACATGTGGCAAATGTTATAAGACAGGTGGGTCAACAGACCTCACCTTGCCTCTTTAGTGAACGTACACAAGTGTGCACATTCATAAGAAGAAGTGAAGAATAAGAGAAGGAAGATGGGAGAGAGAAGAATTTGATCAGGCGAGGAGATCAACATAATGACTAAGCTGGTGGGTAATTGGCTTGACGTGGTAGTAAAACGTGCTCGATAACTCAGATCGGCTCAACAGAATTACAGATAGACGTTGACATTGATACGGACTAGCTAGACACGATGGTTAGTCTATCATGGAAATAAAGTGGGCACAGTAATTCTAACACAACAACATTACGGTTAAACGACAGGACTACCATGATAGGCTAATCTGAACCCCTCTTAGTCAAACAAAAGAAAAACAGAAAGAGTGGAGATCATAAACAAAGAATAAGGAGTAAGATAAGAGAAGAAGAAGAGAATAGAAAGAAGGAGAGGAAGAGAAAGAAAGGAGGAGAAGAGTGTGAGAGAAAAGAGAAGAACACTGATGACGTTAACCGTCATCGACTGTATTAGGTAAACACAAGGATGAGGACACAGTCAGAGCTGAGCGTCGCCAGCTGTGGTAGACAAATATGAGAAAAAGGATGTAGTCAGTGCTGAGCTTCATTGGCTATGTTAGACAAAGTAGAGAGAGAGAGAACACAGTTGACGTAGAGCTTTGCCGACTATGTTAAACAAAGAAGATAGAGAGAACATAGTCGGCACTGAGCGTCGCTGCCTACGTTAGACAAAGAAGAGAGAGAGAACGTAGTTGGCGCTGAGCTTCATCGGTTGTGTTAAGGAAAGAAGAGATAGAGAACATAGTCAACATTGAGCAACGTCGGATGCGTTGAAAAAAGAAAAGAGAGATAACACAGTCAACGTTGAGCATCGTCGGCTGTGTTGAATAAATAAGAGAGAGAGAACACAGTCGGTGCTGAGCGTCGCCTACTGCATTGGATAAAGAAGAGAGAGCTACATAGTCGATTTTGAGCATCGCCAGCTATGTTAGACAAAGAAGAGAGAGAACACAATCGGTGCTGAGCATTGCCGACTGTACTGGACATTAAAGAGAGAGAACACAATCCGCACTAAGCGTTGCTGACTGTACTAGACAAACAAGAGAGAGATAACACAGTCAGCACTGAGCGTCGTCAGATGTGTTAGACAAAGAAGAGAGAAAGAACATTGTCGGTGCTGAGCATTACCGATTGTACTAAACAAGGGAGAGAGAGAGGACACAATTGACGATGATCTTTGCTTGTTGTATCAAAAAAAGGGGATAGAGGACGGAAGAAGAGAGAGAAAGAGAGATATAGATAAAATAAGAGAGAAAAAGAGATATAGAGATGAAAAGAAGAGAGAAAAAGAGACATACAGATGAGAAGAAAAGAGATAGAGATGAGAAGAAGAGAGAGAAAGAGAGATAGGGATAAGAAGAAAAGAGAGAAAGAGAGATAGAGATGAAAAAAGAGGGGAGGACAGAGAAAGATAAGGGAAAAAGGGAGGAGAGAAAAAGAGAAAGAAGAGCAGAGAGAAAGAGGGGAGGAGAGAGAAAGGTACCTTACCAAACGATACCTGAACCGAGGGGCTTTACAATTTGGCTTTACATGTTTATATAGAATTGGGCCCAAACATTGGTGGATGCCCAAAACTTGCTTAAAAATGAAGATAATTACAATTTAATTGGATTAAAAGAAATTCTAAAAATAGGTGCAAAAGGACTGTTTCGCCCCTGCCTAACAATGTGTGGAATTTCAGAACAGTCCCTGCTGCTTCCCGAGAACTTGTGTGGTCTTCCATGACTGATTCGGGGTTGCTTTGATGTTCGTTTGATCTAAAGATAATTGTTTTCTTGTAGAGTTCGGCATTACGCTCGATTTGATTCAAATTTCAAGCCATGAATCATGTTTTTGAGCCATGATCATGAGACTTGAATTTTGGATGAATCTTGACAACTTTGGATCGATTGTGGGCTCGTTCCTTAATGTTTTTTTTTATTCGCTGAATCCCACTGAGCATGCCATCACGATCTTGTTACAACAAACGCAGCTTGATTTCATGTCTGGATGAAGATTTTGTTGTCTTGAGTTTTTGGCTGAAATCTTGAAATTCGACGGCAAGAATTTACAATAGGTTCGATGGCTTTGTGTGTGAAATCAAACCATTCATCTATGTGAGGTTCAGACCAGAGATAGCCACAGCCCTTACGCACATAATGCAATTGATTTCATGCTGATCGAGTATGTAAGTGTCGTGATTTGGCTGACGGAGTATGACATGTTGTTGCAGAATTTTCTGTAACTTTCTTCACGGATCAGCAACTTCTCTCTAGTTTTTTACTATGCTCGGGCATCATCACGGGGCGTACCACATATCGAAACGCTCGTCTTGATGAGACGAACACGCTCACCAAATTTGAGCGTGATCTGACTCTAAACAAGTGAGATATGGGCCCCAAAATACACTATCTGTGACTATAAAAACAACCACCTTTAATTGTGTTTTGGTGCAGGGTGGCCACATGGGAATAGTGTGTGGCCTACCCCTTTTCAGTATTTTTCCCATAAGTTTGTCTTGGAGTGTCTGATTAATCTGAAACATGACATATTAGGGTTTTCAACCATGTCGAATCCAATAGCAGTGGTCTCACAGTCGTTTAACGCATAAAAAAATATAGCTCTAGTTACGGGGTCCATTTTAGGGTGCTAGAGGTCGATTTTGTAAAAATTGTTTCTTTGTGTTCACTGCCTTAGAAATGTCTGATTGTGATAAAAATTGGCAAGCGGCATTTTGGAGTGCTGATCAAGGTGTTGACCAATTCTGGGGCTATTTTGAGATTGTTAGAAATTCCACTGTTTTGCAGGCTTTATTGACCTGCTTCTTCTTTATTCTGCATCGGGGACCAAGGTACTGAAAAATGTGTGCAAACACCTTGATGCTCATATTTTTGGGCCTTGGTATCAAGATATGCTAACATCAGGGATTTTTCTTCTTGAATGTTGGCTGAAGCTACCTATGAGGCGTGTGCTGCATCAACCTGCTTATTGATCCAAGCGTCATTTACGGATTTTCAGTTGAACTTGGGAAGCGACACCATAAAAACGATTTTCACCAACCTCCTTTTATTTGGGGCTCGTTTACTCATGACCTTACGGCCATGTCCACGCTTATTATTCCATTTTTACTCACGGTGCCCTTTCAGGTTTCACCATGCCTGAGTTTTTTTATTTTCATGGAGCTCTCTTACTCATGGTTTCGTGACCACGCATGTTCATAATTTTTACTCATGGTGTTCCAATGACCAGGTGTACATCATGCCCGTTATTCCTTTTTTTTTTTTTTCTTTTTTTTTGTGAAGGCGTGTTTAGGGTCATGCCTTCAGAACCTTTGCGAAGCCTTTTTAACGTCATGCGACCAGGACGTGCACTATGGTTTAAGGCCATGTAGCTAGATGATGCATGAAAGGTGGGAAGGGTGTCCCATTTGCTTACTGCGAGTATGGTTGGAGGAATGACTCACCGTTTGTGAGCGTGGGTGAGACTCACTGGGGAATGATGAATGGTAATGAAGTGAATGGATTCATTGAGTTTGATGAAGGCGGTGCGCACACACAAACGGGTAGGTTAGGCCAGGCGTGCATGAAGACGCACATAAAGGGTGTGTACACGTGTGTGGGGGCGAGTTTAAGGTCATGCCTCCGGGACCTGGGAAAAGCAGTTTAACGTCATGCGGTCAGGATGTGCACTAAGGTATAAGGTCATAGAGCTCGGACCATGGCTGTGCAGTTTAGAGTCATGCAGTTAGGACCATTCAGTTTAAGGTCATGCAACTAGACCTTTATTACAGTTTAAGGTCATATAGTTTGGACCATGATGTTAAGCCTTTTAAAGTGATACGGCCAGGACGTGGACTATGGTTTAAGGTCATATAGCTTGGACCGTGGCTATGTAGTTTAAAGTCATGCAACTAGGACCATGCAGTTTAAGATCGTGCAACTAGACCTTTGTTATAGTTTAAGGTAATATAGTGTGGACCATGCAGTTTAGGGTCGTGCATCTAGACTGTGGCCATGCAGTTTAGGGTCATGCAACATGGACCATGGCTGTACAGTTTAGGGTCATGCAACACAAACCATGTAGTTTAAGGTCGTGCAACTAGACCTTCGCTACAGTTGTAGTTTGGACCATTGTGTGGGTCGCTATGTGGATGAAGCTCCATGGGGAATAGAGACATGGACGACAATCCTACTCCTTGGGGATAAAATGACTAAGGTCATACACAAGAAGAGGGCTTAGATGGAGATGGTGACCCGATGAGGGATGACACACGGAAGCGAACTTCACTGGGGATTAGGGGGAAAATGTGACTCCCTGGGGTGAAAAATGAGGCACCATGGAGAATAGGTTTATAGAAGGTAACTTGACTCCCTAGGGATAAGATAGCTTGGTGTGAAACAGGCCCACTGGGGATTGTAGAGGTAAGAATGATTTTTTTTTGGCATACACCTAACTCCACTAGAGATGACAGTCTGTGGCATAAGTGTGACTCCTATTGGGGATAGTGGTAGGACACACATGACAGTAACAGGGCTTAACATAAGGGCATGCAGGCTGGTCGCACATGCACAACATTAGCATGAGGAGCGTAACACACACGATGTTGGTCATGAACATCGCTAGGCACCAGTCACATGGGCGATGCACGCATGCTGTTGGGAACAAATTACACAAACTGCGTTGGTCACTGGTTGCACAGACAGCGTTGGTGACATTGGTCACAAGTTACACAGATGGGGTGACCTGTGTTTGGGCCTCGGGCCTGAGCCCGACCGGGTCCGGCTCATTGCTGTTTGGCCTTTAGGGACTTGACTCGCATTCTTAGTTTGTTGAGGGTACTTCGGGGAAGGGCTTCCTATATAAGGAGGAATTTTTTCACTATGTTACCGAAGGTTAAATGTTTAGGAGTTGCAACAGTGAGGGCGAAAGGCTTCACGGCAGTGACTCATAGAGTTTACAAGCAGTCAATAGAAGTTCAGTGATCAGCAAGGAGATTTCAGCAAAACACTCGCACCAGTGATAACTCCGGCAAGGAAGAGGAAGCTATGGTTAGGAGGAGAGAGTACCGGCAAGGGAATGCAGGGAACCTGCATGAAGGCCACTGTTGTCGGAGTTGAGGGAAGCAGGTAGCTTGTTGAGGCTAGCTAAGGTTCCAGTAGTGGTTTTGGAGTACCGAAGAAAGGGAAGGGGGTCCAAGTTACGACAGTGAGTTGCTGCAGACTTTTGCTAGCTTTCGCAGTTTTCGATGGTGTGGAGGAAGGGGAACGGTTCGGTAGTGAATTTTTGGCGAGTGGAGAGGTTTCCCGGTGAGAAGCGGAAACGTTTCAGAAGCGTGAACAATTATCGATAATGAATGGCCACCGGGAGGTGAACAATCCCGGGGAGATGAAAGATCATCGGCAGTGAACGGTCATCGGAAGGTGAAGGGACACGAGAATTGAAGGGTCTTGAGGAGTTAAACGGTCACCGAAAGTTGAAGGGACATGGGAACTGAAGGGTCGTAGTGGGATGAAGGGTCTTGAGGAAGCCGGATAATCATTGTCGCTAGCAATCAAAGCGTCACGAGCAAACACCCGTGGTGATAGAGAACACAGCCGGCATTAGCCCTTGAAGACATAGCCGACGTTAGCCTTAGCTGACATTAGCCCTTAAAGACACAGCCAGCTATAGCCTTTGGGAAACACATCCGATGTTGGGTCTTTGAAACACAGTTGGCATTAGTCTTTTGAAGACACAGCCATCGCTAGTATCGTGTGGTGCTAGTCAGTGCCTTAGTCACGCATGGCCAGCAATATGACACATTCGGCGTTAGTCGCATGCGATAGTTCGGTCGATCCTTTCATGAATGGCCGCAAGTTGTGCCCGGCTGTGGTCGTGCGTGGCAATGAATTGCACGTTGCGATTGTTGCGCACGGCGTTAAGTCATGCACGATGATGGTCACGCATGACACTAAGCCATGTGCGGTGATGATCACGCACGGTGCTAAGTCGTGCACGATGATGATCATGCATGATGTTGAGTTGTGCGCGGTGATGATCACACACAATGATGACTCGGTAGGCAAAGGGTGGTGTCCAATGGTAAGGCCGGGCTTATGAAGCCTGTTGGAAGCCAAGTCCTCCAGCACAACAGTGAACTCCATGTTGTTCTGTGAAAGGGTGCTCATTGTGCAGAGGGCGTGCTCTCCATCATAGGCCAGTTCCTTGCCAGAAGGGTCTGCTTTGTATGTCTAATAAACTTGATCTAATGCCCTTCTACCCTCTTGATGAGGGAGCAGCTTTTTGGCTTGTAACCATCCTCTTTTCCTCAGATAACAGAGCAACACTAGGGGTCGACTTCTTTCTTTTCCTCAGATGCAAGAGCGACGCTTGGGGTCAACCATCTTCTTTTCCTCAATGTAAGAGCGACATTCCGACATAGCTACTCTCATTTCTTCTGATGTGAGAGAAATACTGCATGATAGATTTGTAACCTCCCTAATAATGGGCTTTTTGGCTTGTAACTCGTTTCAATGCAATAAAAAGAGTTAAAATTTTTTTTGACTGCATTGCTTCTTTTTCTCCCTCTTTTCCCTCTCCTTTTTTTTTATTTTTTATTTTTTATTCTTTCTTCCTTTTCACTGAATATTGAGTCTTTTGAGAGTGCATCAAGGATAATACTTCTTTAGATATCTCCCATTGATGGGGGGCATCGCCTCCTCTCCATCAGGATGTGCTAGTATGTAAGCCCCATTTGGCGAGAATTTCTTAATTATGAAGGGACCTTCCCATTTAGGTTCAAACTTCGCTTTGCGCTGCCGATGCATAACAATCGGCCTTTTGACGGCTAAAACCAGATCCCCACGGGCGAATGAGAGTACTTTGACTGACTTGTCAAAAGCCCTCTTCATTCTCCCCTGGTTGAGTTCAAGATTCTGCTGAGCTTCTAACCTCTTTTCATCGAGCACATCTAATTCTTGATAACGAAGCTTGACCCTCTCATCTTTGGTCAATCCTTGATGTATGGCGACACGCAGCGAGGGGAGTTGAATTTCAAGGGGTAAAACTGCTTCACCCCCATACACGAAGGAATAAGGAGTGGAATCAGTGGCATTTTGTGTAGTGGTGTGATAGGCCCATAGTTCTTTAGGAAGTTTCGCATGCCAATTCTTTTTTGACTTTGATACTGACTTCCTCAAAACATTACACAGGGTCTTATTGAAAGCCTCATCTAATCCGTTGGCTCGAGGGTGGTACATAGTTGAGTACTTCCATTTGAAATCGAACTGGTTAACTAAGCGATCAATGTGATGGCTTATGAATTGAGGGCCGTTGTCAAATATAATCCAGTCAGGTACCCCAAACCGGTATATGATGAGATGACGCATGAAGTTGGCCACCGTAGCCTCAGGAATTTGCTTGAGTGAGACCGCCTCAGCCCATTTGGAGAAATAGTCCGTTGCGGCTAGAATGAAGACATGACCCATTGCAGAAGGAGGGTCGATTAGTCCTACAATGTCCAGACCCCATTGTGAAAAGGGCCATGACGCCACTGTAGGGTATAAGGGTGCTGGAGGCTGATGAATGAGGCTTGAGTGCATTTGGCATACTTGACACTTCTTGGCATAGTTTAAGGAGTTGGCAGTCATCGAAGGCCAATGTACCCCAATCTGAGTTTCCGTTCATAGAGCTTAGGGCCGAACTGATGCAGTCCATAAATGCCTGAGTGTATTTCTTCTAGCACCTTATTTGCCTCTTGTGTGTCTACACTTCTAAGAAGGATACCGTCAAAAGACTATGTGAAGAGAGAATCTCCTTCAATTTGGGTGTACTTGGTAGACATTCGATGCCCACTATTACATTCTGCATGATATTCGGGAAGTCTACCATGCTTTACAAAGTTGATGATGGGCTTGCTCCAATCTTCTACCTGCTCGACTTCCGCCCATATTGGGTCGAAGAACTCCGGTTCCCGTTTTTTAACCTTAGCTCCTTGACTCCGTGCCATTTCCTGTTCGATCTTAATAACTTCTTTGGCTGATAGAAGTGCTCCAAATGGATAAGGTGGGCACTCGGGGAAGAGATTTCTCTCATCATCCGCATCTACCTCGGTTCTCAGTTCAATGTGTATCCACTCTGCCACTAAGATAAGCGTGGGCCTTGGTGAGGACAATGAAATTGTAGCCCCAAGTTTTACTAGTGCATCGACCTACAAGTTTAACCTCCTAGGGATGTGACTCAAGGATAGATCATCAAACTGAGCCATATATGATTTTGCAGTATCGTGATAATGTTTGAGAGTGTCTTTTCTCACGTCATAGATCTCCTTAAGCTGCTATATGGCCACCACAGAGTCACCATAGATCTTGAGCTACTCCAAGTCTAGATTGAAGGCTATCTCCAACCCAATTATAAGGGCTTGATATTCTGCCTCATTATGGGAATCAGCTTCAGTGAGAGAGAAAGTAAAGGTAGTACTCCTCCTTTTGGAGTCATGAATACCACTCTGGCATCTCCTCAATTGGACTGGAAGGCTACATCGAAGTACATCTCCCACGCATGAGCAAGCTCTACACACAACACTTCTTCATTAGGGAGGTCACTTGATAAAGGAGATTTAGCTAGTACAAGATGTGCTATGAGAAAACAGCCAAATCTTGGCCCTTAATGGCCTTTTGTGGGACATATGTGATGTCGAATTCTCTCAAAAGTAATGCACACTTAGCAAGGCTTCCCAACAAGCATGGGCGTGTCATGAGAAACTTTACAAGATCTGCTTTTGATATAAGTTTTACTTAATGACCAAGAAAGTAGCTGGCGAAGCTTTTATACTGCGAAGATTAGGGCCAGGCACATCTTCTCTATAGGGGGATAATTCTTCTCGGCCTCTTGTATCCTGTGGCTGAGATATTATAGTGCAGTCTCTATCCCTTTGTCATTGTTCTGTGCCAATAATGCCCCAAGTGACTCATCTAGGGTGGTCACATACAAGATGAGAGGTTTTCCTAATACCTGTGTAAAGAGCACTGGAGGATTGAGGAAATATCGCTTGATGTCATCAAGGGCTGCTTCACATGCTTCATCCCAGATGAATGAGGTATCCTTCTTCAACAAGTGTGTAAAAGGCTTACAGCGACCTGAGAGGTTTTAGATGAACCTGCGGATATAAGCTAGCTACCCTTGGAGGGATCGCAGCTCTCACAATGTTGTTGGTGGCGGTATTTTTTAGATTGCTTAATCTTGATCAGCTCAACTTCCAGCCCTCGGTGTCTAGTAATGAACCCCAAGAAGTTTCTTGAGCGCACGCCAAAAGCGAATTTCAGCGGGTTCATTTTGAGCTGATGAAATCATAACTGTTTGAACACCTTTTTAAGATCTCTTATATGAGTGTCTTTCTCTTCGGATTTCACCACTAAGTCATCCATATAACATTCCACCTCTTTATGCATCATGTCCTTGAAGATGGTCGTCATTGCTCTCTGCTATGCAGCACCAGAATTCTTCAATCCGAAAGGCATCATTGTGTAGCAGAAGACCCCTTTTGGAGTCAAGAATGCAGTGGCTTCCTCATCTTCTTATGCCATCCATATCTGATTATACCCGGAGTATCCATCCATGAAGGAGAAGATTTGACAATGAGCCATAGAATCAATGAGCATCTCTGTAAACGGCAATGGGAAGTCATCCTTAGGGCAAGCGGTATTCAGGTCGTGGAAGTCAGTACAGACCCTAATCTCATCGTTCTTATTCTTGACTGGGACAACATTTTCCAGCCACTTTGAGTACTTGACTTTGTGAATGAAACCTGCTCGTCTGAGCTTGGTCACTTCAGCATATATCTACATTTCGAGGTCAGGCCTGAACCTCCTTGATTTCTACTAGACAGGTTTGACGGATGGATCGATGCTAAGACGTTGGTTTACTCACAAGAAAGCAGTAAAGTTCTCTCTCTTCTGATGACATATTTTCCAAGATGAAAATGGGCCTGGGGTCGGTTTCATCTCCTAGATTTATCTCCTTGAGTTCATCAGCTGTGGCTTGATCGCCTTCTTCCCATTCTTCTGGGGCTTCCTATAACTCTTCATCATTGGTTTCGGAGGACTTCGTGTTAACCTCTAGTGAAGATACCCACACTCTTGACATTTCTTCTTCTAGCCGAGCTTTGTTATAAAGCATGACTCTTATGTCCTCATCTTGTTTGTCGATGAAAGGGTCAACTTTGAGCAGGGCCGATGTATCCAGTAGAGGGAATTTATTATGATGGTCTTGGGACGGCTATGACTCAGTGATTGTATAGACAACCAGTGCTTCATGAGGACCTTCTCAATGTTCCCCTATATCCACCATGGGTCTATGTAATATGGTAGGTTGAGGAGGTTTATTTTGGGTTGTTGGCTAGCTTGGTTGCGCTGCTGGCTTGAATTGGGTGATCTGGGTGGTAGGAAATTCTTTAAGTGGAGTGGAGGCTTCAGGTTGAGGCTTAGGAGGTGGTTGGATATATGGGATCGAAGGAATCCCAGGGAATTGGAAGGTGGGTGGATTGTCTGGAGTGTTTGGGCCAGGAAATAGCTTTGGGAGCTGGAGGATGGGTAAATGTTTTGGAGTATTTGGGTGAGGGAGAAGTGGTGGACTAGGAGACATCAAGATGCCTGACTTATGAGGTGGGGGTTGTAGCGTTTTCCCGGATCTCATCCTCATTTGCACCGTGCTGGGTGATGCTTTTGAGATTTGCACCAAGGTCGGGCTTAAAGGGCCACTAGGGTTTCTTTGGTTTTGACCTCTTGTGCTTCTTGGAGGAGGAAGATGGCTCTGACTTAGGTCGAGCCGTCAAAGCATTAGTGATCGTTCGGAATCCAGCTGCCTGAGCTAACATCTTTCTCAGTTGCCTCCAATGTATCTTGCTTATATTGGTGCCTTCGAGTTCTTTGTCGAGAGCCTCGAAGTCTGGACATTCCCTAATCATACCTACAGAAGACATAGAAGAGGAAGGAGAAGAAGAAGAAGAAGAAGAGAAAGAGGAAGAGGGGTCAGTAAGTGAGGGACTTTTAAGGTCATTTCCTTCATCGGACCGATTTAGGCAGCTTTTTATGTCATCGTCAGAGTTTGACGCGTGCAAGGGGTTGATCGAATTCCTCGATCTCGCCTCCCCAGATCTAGATGATCGGGTGATACGTATCTTGGGTTCACAGGACCCGAGACTTGAGACCTAAGACCGGTCTCTCGAGAACCTTGTTCATAGAACAAGGGCATGTGCCCAACTGGTGAGACAGGAATTTTATTCGTGAGGTGGGGACCAACCTCACCTAGGTCCATGGCTTACTCGGGCTGACTCGTGTGAGCGCCCTCTTAGATCATGACGAAAACCCCCCTAGCAACTTAGTTGGTTCGGAATCGCCTCCATTGACCAGCAATCTTGTTTTCTAGAAAGCACCAACATGGTTAATTTGCAAGAAAAGTGGGTCGAGGGACCCACCCTTGTCTTGGGGCGAACATGCACAGATGTGCACATTTAGATGGCAGAGAAGATGAGAATTTAATGTGATGAAGAAGATGATTTCAATAAGGAAAGAAAAGAAAAGAGGACTTAACAAGGGAACGAGACTAGCATGATAGTAGACCAGTACAGTGACTGACTCGGAGTGGTAGCAAGATGGGCATGGTAACTCAAATCGGCGTGACGACAATACTACTCGAAACCAAGGTTGATATGACTGTCCTAATCTAGTGTGGCAGCAAGACTAGCATGGTACTCTAGACTAGCACAACGACAATACTGCTCGGCAGCCAGACTGCTATGACAGTGCTAGACTGAGTTTCCTTTTATTCAAGAGAGAAGAGAAGAAAAGAGAAAAGAATGGAGATAAAACGCGAGACAGAGTAGGAAGGTCCCGACGACATTAGGCATTGCCGCCCACAGCCAGGAAGTAATAGTGTCATGGCCCCTGAACGATGCTAGACACTACTGCCTGCGGCGAAAGGGTGAGAAGTGAACTGTAGACAGTGCTGGACATCACCGTCGGTGACACGGGAAGGTAGCAATGACCCTTCATGGGCAGCAGTAGGTATCGCTGTCATGACCCTGCCCTCGACCACCGTGCCTTACGTGGCGAGGAGCCATCGAGAATGGGTTTGTGATCCAATGTAACATTTGTCACTCTGCTAGGAGTGAACTCAACACCTTTATTTTTAGTGATCGAGCAAACAATGGAAAAGAACTAGAATAAAAACTCAACTAGCAGAAAAGTAGGGAAAAAATCCACACAACAAAATTCATAATATAAAAATCTTCCAAAATATTACATTCAATTCGGGGCACCTAGGCCCAATATTACACATATCCACCATGAACAAAACAAAACCAGGGTCAAACAGACCAGACATAAACAAGGTCTAAGCATCTTCTTCAAGAACACTTGCTTCGTCTTCCAACCGCCAAACCTGAACTTCCAGCCCTGCACTTATCGCTATCATTCTACAAGGAGAGGAGAAATAATGGGATGAACTATACAGCCTAATAAGCAGGTCTCATGTCTGTTGGAAGGTATTTTTCATCAACATGGGCCATCGCTCAATAAAGGCTTAGAAAACAGTGGAAATTTCGACAGTCTCAGAATAGCCTCATAACTGGTCAAGATCTTCATGAGGTCTCTCAAAAGTCTCCTGTCAAGTTTTAGCTCGAACGAAAATTCTGACCTCTCTAAGGTAGTGCAGACTGAGAAACAGTTCCAGCAAAATCGACCTTTAGTACCTTGAACTAGAACCTATAACTAGAGCTACATTTTTGGTGTCTCAATTTGCAGTGGGACCACCACCATTGGAATTAGTACAGTTGTTTCAGCCCAAACGGACACTCCAGAAAGAAGTTATAGGTAAAAAAGTGAACTAGGAGGGGTCTTACGCTATTCCCTTGCGACCACCCAGCAACTCCATGCCATGAAAGGGATAGTCACAACCAGTAACTTTCGAAGCTCATATCTCACCCGTCCCAAGTCGGATCGTGCTCAAATTTGGTGAGCATGTTCATCTAGTCAAGACAATCGATTTGATATGTGGTACGCCTTGTGATGACAATTGAGCGTGAAGAAAAGCTAGAGAGAATTTGCTGATTCGTGAAGAAAGTGCAGGAAATTCAACAACATTGTGTCTCGTTCAAGCGGCTGGATCATGCCACTCACTAACCCGATCGATGCGAGATCAATTCCATTATGGGCGTAAGGTCTAGGGCTATCACTGACCTAAACGCCATACATGATGAACGGTTGGATTCTGCACACGAAGCCGACAAAGCAACTATAAATTATGTCGTGGGAATTCCAGATTTCTGTCAAAATTCCAAAGTGACGAAATCTTTGTTCGAGCACGAAATTGAGCTGCGTTTGTTGCCCCATGATCGTAACAGCATGCTCAGTGTAGTTCAGTGAAGAAATCATCGGAAACATCATGGAACAGGTACACTATAGATCCGAAGTTTTAAGATCCACTCAAATTTCAAGTCACATGATTGTGCACTAAAAACACGATACATGGCTCGAAGTTGGTAGCAAATCCATCGTCATACCGAGCCCTACAAGAAAATAATCATCTTACAATCAACTAGGTGTCAGAATGACCCCAGATCATTCATGCAAGATCACAAAAGTTCTAGGGCAACACAGGGATTGTTTTAAAATTCCACAAATTGTTAGGAAGGGGCAAATATGTCATTTTTCACCTTATTATCTAATTTATTTTAGTTAAATTTAATCTTAATTTCTAGCAATTAGAGTTACTTTTGAACATCTACCCATGTTTGGGGAAAATTCTATAGATACGTACCAACATCCTACACAGAAAAAGGACACACACGGGATCCATCTCCTTACAAAAGAGAGAATTTTTACCGAATATAGTTTCTCTTTCTTCCCACTGTTATGTCACGTTTGAGAGAGAGTGAGGTGTGAGAAACCTTTGACCGATACTCCTAAGTTTGGGGTAACCTTTTCTCTCTTCTTTTTCTTTTCTTCTCTCTCCTATTTTCTCTCTTCTTCCCCATCTGAGCTCTCCTCAGAGGCCATGCACGGCAGTGGCAGTGCCATGCGAGCCCCTCTAGTAGCCTCACAGGTTGTGCATGGCGATGATAGTTCCATGCACATGTCTCTTTCTCCCTCTGTTTTACCTCTTTGGTGAGGCCTACAGACGATGCTTCTCATAGTCGTCTGCAGGCATATCCTAAGCGCCCCAGCGAAGGACGCGAGTAACGAAACCTATCACTGCTCGTAGGGGCTTCACCCTATCGCGTGACTGTTGCAGGTGGCAATACCCATCGCCATCTGCAAAGGGTCGAGGTAGTACTCGTCGTCGCGCGTTGGTTTCTCCCGCACATCCCTGCGCCCATCGTTGTGCGCCCTACTAGAAGTAATCATCGTGAGACCTATGAGGAATTATCACCATGTGCCTCATTGGGAGCCATCACTGTTTGCTAGTGACATGTCTCTCTCTCTTTTCTCTTCATCCTTGTCTCTTCTAACTTGACTGAGGGTAGGTCTAGCTTAGCACCACCATCTCAGTCTCGATTTTGAGTAGTATTGCCACTGTGCTGGTCCTAAGGACCATGCCTATCTTTATCTAAAAATTTACACTTCATCATGCTCTCAGAAGAACGTACGTCACCCTAAGACAAGGATGGGTCTCCTTGACCCACTTGTCTTACAAATTAACCATAGAAGTGTTATGCAAAAAACAGGAGGATTACAGATCAAGGGAAGCCATTTCAAACCAGCTAAAGCAGCTGAGGGGCTTTCTTCATAATCTAAGAGGGCGCCCACAGGAGCCAGCCCGAGTAAGTCTTGAACCACCTAAAATTCCTCTCTCATCCGTTGGTATACCTGCCCTTGGTCTCGAATGAGGTTTTGAGCGAACGATCTCAAACCTCGGGTCCACCAGAGACCCGAGGTACGTGCCACCAGATCATTTAAATCAGGAAGGCGAGATCAATAACTAGCTTGGCGACTCCACTGGGACTTATTACCACTTGGTCAGTTCGCTCTTGTTTGACCAATATCCTCTTTTACTTTCTGCACTTATTTCTGTGGCATCTAGGTTGTTCAACCCGTTTATCCAGGTCAGGGATTCTTATCCCCTCACTCGTGGCTGTTCTGAGGAAGTGAGCTGCTCAAGCCTCCTTTCCCACCCTCCTCCTGAGTCTGGACTCACAGTCTAGCTCTCAGGTTCTCACCTGGATCGGTACGAGAGGGGACTTAAAGGTCCTTGCCTCCCTGCTTTCTTGCCTCGGTGGACTCTCCACCAAAGCCGCTTGCATGGGCAGCACACCTGCTGCCGCGCACCCTACTACTGACAAGTCTACTGCAAGTCATATTGCTGAGGCACTCCGGAAGGCTGCCCCCATCACTCTTGCGAAAGGCAAGCAAGTTTTCGTTGCTCTTGTGGTTCACTGAAAGGCTACCGCTTATGCTCCTTCATCACCCCAAACCTCCACACCTGGAGAGTCGGCACATAGAGGCGAAGGTCTTGAGACCTCCACCCCTCGCACACACCCAAGGGCTCATGGTTCATCAACCCGAGTCACACCTTAGGGCAACCCTCACGTTGCCTTGAGCTCGCATCTAAGGCTAGGCATTCTAGGGGTTAAAACTTGCATGCGCGATGCATTTTCTTTCCACCTCCCGAGGGAGCGCTAGCTCTACGCCACCTAAAGTACATGAGGGTCGACCACTTCGTCCTCCCTCTCAGCACACACAGCTTTACCCTATGAGAGATGGGCTTCTGCCTCACCCCTCACAGACACAAGCTCATGAGTCTTTATCTCCTCAGGTCGGACTCATTGACCGAGCCAAGGTCGACCCTCAAGTCACCTGGATGTCTAACTCTAAGGGTGTGCACGCACCGTCTTGGCAGGTTCCTTCCCCGACCATAACTTAGACGAAGTCATGAACTAGCTCCTTCCTCTGTCCCTCTCCTCACACTAGGAAAACACCTTGAGCCCTGATACTCAAAGGTCTTCCCTAAGAGTACCATCTTGAGCCAGCCTCGTGTCAGCCGTGCATGTGTGCCCCATGAAGGAACTCGAGGCAACAACCTAATGTCAGACAGAGGCCTCCAGCCTCCAAGGAAAAACCCTGGCTGCCTTCCATCCTTGGACCCCACTCCCTGTTCCAACTCATAGACACGGCCCTTGCGTGTTTGAAGAAGGCGGGGCAGTCTAGGTCTCAGGCTAGATTCTGGAGTGAAGTCAACAACCATCTCATGGTTAAGTAAGAAAGAGGTCTTCAGATTCTGACAAAAGAAGTCTCCAAGGCACACCACCTTTGATGACCTCCTGCGTCGTAACCCCTTCTTCCCTCTCCGAATGCCAGAGCCTGACCGAGTCCTTGAGTATTATTGGGTCATCAGTACTCAGAAGCCACGGTCCTAAGACCGTCAAGAACCGATCCTCATGAGATCGACATACAAGGCTCGAGTCCAGTTAGGGCAGGCTGAACCCCTCTAGATTGACTTTCCACGCACCACTCGTCAACCTCGGCAGTCTGCTATCCCTCTAGGTTCTGGCCCTCCAGAGGAGATGATCAGTGTTATGGCAATCAATGACCCTGACGACTCTCAGGAGGAGCAGATGAACAAGTTCGAGGAACTGATGCAAGCCATCCTTAGAAAGATGGAATGCCTAGAGGCCTTCAGGTCCACTTCTTGGGTCCCAAGACCGTAAAGAACCGGTCCTCACAAGATCGACATATAAGGCTCGAGTCCAGTTGGGGTAGGCTGAAACCCTCCAGACTGACTTGCCACACACCACTCGCCAACCTTGACAGTTTGCTGTCTCGTTAGGTTCTGACACTCCAGAAGAGACGATTAGTGTTATGGTGATCAATGACCTGGACAACACTCAGGAGCAGCGGATGAACAAGTTTGAGGAAATGATGCAAGCCATCCTTGGAAAGATGGAACATCTCAGGTCCCCTTCATCGATCGAGTCCCCGACTAGTGAGGACACAGTTCCCAAGAAAAGTCCTCCATCAGCCTCTCAAAAAGGTTTTACCTCCCACGGGGTCTCCCAAACAGACGTAGATGCTATGGTAGCCCATAGCCTCAAGAACAGGGTCCCAGGCATGCAGGAGACGTCGCTTTATCAAAGCCGTACCCTTCGTACATAGACCAAGTACCCTTCCCTCTGAACTATCAAAAGGGGAAGCTCCCCCTATTCAACAGTACTATGTCTCTGCATCAGCATACTGCTCATTTTCGATCGGTCCGTCTAGAGATAGCAACGGACATACGACTCCTCCTCCGCCAGTTCGTTGAAACTCTTGAAGGGTTAGCATTCCAGTGGTATGCTCGGCTGCCTCCCAACTCAATACACACATGGCAAGAGATGGAGTAGTTGTTCAACCAACGCTTCTATGAGGTCTAAAGGAATGTGGAGACCATCAACCTCCTCACCCTGATGCAAGACCCTGGTGAGCCAAGTGCCAAGTTCATCACTCGCTGGAGAGAGTTGGCAACCTTCCATGCCACTCCCATGACCGAGAAGGAAGCGGTCCAGACATGCATACGGAATATGCTTCCTGAGATCGCTCTGCATGTCGAGGCGTCCAATCCACCCTCCATGTCAAAGCTCATCTCCAAGGAAGTTTATATTGAGAGATTATTTAAGCATCACAGCAACCCTCGACAGTAACTTGCCAGCTCTAACTCTCGCTCCAACAGTTGGGGCAGCCAAAAGGTTATAATCAATGTGGCCATCACCATGGCCAACACCAAAGGCGCGGTTCCTCAAACTCTGGACCTTTCTAAGGCACAGGCGTCTCCGACCGGGGGCAAGCAGCAGTCCTACAACAACGTCCCACCTCTTAAAAATCTAGGAAAAATAACTACTGGGTCTAGCACACGAATAACGTTTACCCCTTCAATTCAACAAAGACTGCTGCTAGAACAGAACATGATACAGTTACCGAAGGCCAATACTGTGGACTCGGCTGGGCAGGAGGTAAATGAGAAGTATTGCGCCTATCACAGGAGGGTATGCCACCCCACTTACGACTATTATAAGCACAATGAGATGATCGAAGCCCTTATCAACAAGGGTCAGATAAAGCTCGAAGAGTTGAAGAGAGAGTTCGGGGCAACTGAGGTTTCTCACATAGTCATGATCTAAGAGGGTGATGGGGAACCCGTAATCCTTCGTGCATTTTTCTCCATAATACTCAAAGAAGGGCTCATCACTTCTCTCAAGTTCCTATCTCCAGGAACCGAGAACCTCTGGTGAGCATAGCACCAAATACGAGGCCATGACGTTGGCGAATGCACTGGCTTCCACAAGCTCTTGGCAGAAAAGATGAAGCAGTGTCAGAAAGTTCAAGGTAACCCACAAGGACACCATCGACTCCCTCTTCCGCATGAGTAAGAAGACCTCTTGACAACAGCCCAAGGAAGCACTGAGCAAGACCCTCTGCAGACTCTCTTCAAGGCAATGATCCAATAAGGCCTTGTCACTTCGAAGCCTGCCAGATAGCCGAGGCTCCATGCCCAGGGCACGAAAAGGCTCTGGTGCCCATACCAATAAGTATGGGGCTACAAATGCAACGAATGCTCTGGGTTCGAAGCTATAGTCTGAGAGAAAGTCCATCAGGGCCACATTGTTTATGCGGTTCTCCCAAAATGCATCCAGGCCTCATTCCAAAGAAAGCCACACTACTAACCCCTCCTGAGTATACGTCGTACCCTTCAGAGCCTTCGACCTCTCAGCCCTGAAGAGTCTACCATGGGCATAGTAGGCTCAAATCCTTGAAACATGAGGTGGTCTACCAAACAAGGGCTACTCGCTAGCCAGATAGGGCGGTCTAGACACCCCCTCAAGGATCCCAAAGGAGACCGTAGGAACCTAGGTCGGCCTGTCGAAGGATCATCCTCCTCAGCCACAGGTCGAGGAAGAATTCCTCAAGTCCCTTCCTCCACTGTCGACCTTGCAAGACTTTATCCTAGGCGTAGCTCGCCTTGTCTTTTAGTCCAATCAGTCTGACATCCTTGAGTCACCAACAGCTCGAGATTTCCCCAATATGGGTGACGACACTAAAAGCATCCCGTGACGGTCAAACTCGAGGCAAGACCTAAAATATCCCCTGGGCAGGTCCAACTCCAGCGACGATGTAAAAATCTGTCCTAAACTTTCAAACTCTTCTTCTCCTCCCTCCTCTTCTATTTTCTCCACAAGTGTACCTTGATGGTGCCTAGACTTCCACACTCTAAACAAAGAGTTCAGAGACACTAGCCTCACCCAGCCACAACAAGAACACCTTAGAGGGATGCTAGCTTAGGCGGCTGGATTCTTGACAGCCGTCGACGCCCTGTCAACCCAAGCACAGATTGAGTCATCTTCAGGCTCCTGTTTGTTTATAGCATAGAATCGAAGCGATCTAATGATGTATATCTCTTAGATCTACAACTTTCAACTGTTGAAAATAAATGAAAAAGCAATGGTAGAGAAAGTGGGAACAATCAAATTCAAATTTGAGAACAAATCTGCCCAAAAATGAGCAGATCTGCTCTCAGATCTGTGGCGCAGTCAGCATGATCCAAGGCATCAAGAAAATGATTTTTTTAGGAAAAAAAATAAAAAATAAGATCAAAATAAAATTAAAATAGTAAACAAAGGAAGAAAACGGTACCAAACCGAGTTGGATGACCGGGACTCCCGAGCCTTCGAGGACTCGCCCGTGTAAGCACCAGCATCCTCTTTGCCTCTCTGATCCGGATGTTGACCAGTAGATCTATGACTTCCCGGGTGGTTGTGCCCTGGAGATGGTTCTATAACTAGGGTTGTTGTGCCCTAAAGATTTAGGTTTACTTAGGATTAAGATGAGGGTTAGGGTTTTGTCAAAGGAGGTCTCTCTACTCTCCTAGGGTTTCTCTTCTAGCCTAAAGTATCTAAAAGTCTCGTCCCCTTTTTAAACCCTCTCACTTTTCATCCTTTTATGGTCACCAAAAGGGAGTTCATCTGAATGAGGGATTTGTTGGGGCAGAGTTATTCTGTAACCAACAAATCCCTTAGTCAAACCAATCTTTCATTTTTTTTAAATTTAGATTTGACCGACGTGGATAGCATCACGCAGCCAAACCACGAACAAGATAACCCTAAAAGCACAAAAAATGATAAAAATGTGTTTGGGGAAAAACTTGTTTGGGCGGCACACCCCGTGTCGCCCAAACCAAAACTTGTCCAAATTGAATATTTTCATTTCAAGTGTGTTTCTTAGCCTCTTGTGAAGCTACCCGAAAATATTTGGGTCAAAACGATGTTTTTTACATATTTTAATGAATTTTTTGGTAAAATATGGCATTTGTAAGATAACTTGGGCGACACGCCCTGTGTCGCCTGGGCAGCAAACTGAAACTTGTCCAAATTGATGTTTTTCAATTTGGGTGTCTTCCTTAGCCTCTTGTGAAGCACTCAGAGAAAATTTGGGTCAAAATGGATTGTTTTCGTAAAACATCACATTTACTAGATTCCGGGTCAAAACAGGCATCTGCTCTAGGCTGACAGAATGGTTCTGGTTCACAGGGTAAGTTGTGTGACCTATGAATTTTTTGTTTACTAGGCCAATTTAAAGTGGATGTATATAGTTGCCCCTCTTTGACACTCCATGCCCTTCGAGGGATAGGAGTGTGGCAAAGAAGTAGACATGCTATCGTTCCCTATCATTCGAAGGGCAGGCGAATGTGCACTCCCTGTTCTTCGAGGGACATGTGAGTAGCAATAATAGAATCTCTGACGCGCCCTATCCTTCGAGGGTAGGAGACTGTCAAAGATGAATGTCATCCCGACGTCACATGGGCAGATGGCACACCAACTATCCCTCCAAGCCATTGCACTCCCATGCTCGCCCACCTAGGGAATTTTCATCCTAGGGCTCCGCGTGAGGTGTTGATGAGTTACGCTGGCTTGAAACCCGAGGTGGATTTTACAGCCATGCCACTTGACCTCAGGGTTTTCTCCATTTGAAAATTTTAACCTTGAAAATGTCTTTGATTTCCTTAGGGGTTTCCTAAGGCTGTCTATAGGAAAGTTTTCTTTAGGATGAGACTTGTCAGATCAATTCCGAATAGAGAGGCGAGGCAGCAACGTGGTAATCGTGGCAACACAATGTTCATCATATACGGGTCTCCAAGCTCCTATGTTTTAAAATACTTTTTAGAAATTTTGAAAGTAGGGGGAGATTTGAAATAGAACCCGGAGCAAGGACAAATTATGATTTTAACAAAGAAATTAAATTTTTTGAAATTACAGACATACAGTGAAACTTTTGAAAAGAGAAAGATATTTGAAAAACAATGTTGGTTAGCAGTTTTAACTCCTGGAACAATAGATCCCTCTAAGAAGTTTAGCCTCATGAAGCGATGGACCATACACTCGACCCTTTACGTCATACGAGGATAGACAGTACCTGTCTCAGATCTTTTATGTTGCATGAGTTTGACATTGAACTGGATAACCCAACCTTTTACATCATACGGGGCTAGACGTTACCTGTCTCGGCTCTTTTACGTCGCTTGAGTTTGACGTATTAGCTTGATTTTTTAACATCGTACGAGTTTGATGTGTTAGCTCGGCTTTTTAATGTCGCACGAGTTTGATGTGTTAGCTCGATTTTTTAACATCTCACGACTTTGACGTGTTAGCTCGGCTTTTCAACGTTGCACGAGTTTAACGTGTTATCTCATTATTTAACGTCGCACGAGTTTGACATGTTAGCTCATTTTTTTAACGTTGCACGAGTTTGACGCGATAACTTAATTTTTTAATGTCGTAAGAGTTAGACGTGTTAGCTCGATTTTTTAACATTGCACGAGTTTGACGTGTTAGCTCAGCTTTTTAACGTTGCACGAGTTTGACAATCTGAATCCTGGTAGACAGTTTAGGCTCATGCCACCGTAGAGCAAAATATTTTTCTGACATTGGTGGGTAGTTTAGACTCATGTCACTGAGGAGCAAAAGATTTTGAAGCTGGTTAGTAGTTTAGGCTCATGCCACCAAGGAGCAAAAGATTTTGAAATCGGTTGGCAGTTTAAGCGCATGCCACTAAGGAGCATATGAAATTTTTTGAATTTCCTTTTTTTTTTTTATGTTTTATGTTTTGGCTGGGGGACACCGGGTGTGTCACCCTTAAAAATGTTTTCTATTATTATTATTATTATTATTAGTATTTATTAAGTGTTGCTGCCTCTATTGTGAGGTCTTTCTCAACTTTACCCTTGTTGTGGGGAGTTTGAAAATTTTATTTATTTATTTTTTATTGCCCCTGTTGGGGGGTCTTTGCTAAGATTGCCCTTGTAAGTGTGCAATTTTAATCATGAAAGCATAGTAGAACACTTTCTTTGCACATTCTTCTCAAACTGAATATTTACAAACTCAACCCCCTAGTTCTAGGGTTTTTGTCTCGAATTTCTAACTATTGGGTTGTTGTATGCACACACAAGGATGAGCTTGCCTCATTTTTCCTAAGGGGATCTAGTCGAGAGAAAAATGCTCCCAGACTAGCCAATTTCGTCATTGGCGAGGTTCACCCATCTCTTATATGTGGTAGTTGGTAGTTATACTCATACAACCATGGAGTGCCTGGCTAGTTTCGAGCCTTAATAACAGGCGTAGGAAGTTAGCTTCAAGGACGAGGCCAGATCGACTAACAGTTTAACCTCTTCTAGTGATGGAGGAAGTCTCTTATAAAAGGAGAAAGATTTTGAAAATGGATGATTTTAACAATCAAATTGAAACAACATTTTCAAAAGGGACGGGCCTTACAGTTTTGCAACCTGTGGCCCCTTTGGTGGTTATTTTTTTTATTATGTTTTACCCATAGATGATGAAAGGATTATGAGAACTGAGAAATCACGAAGTTGTCTTTTCACCTTTGGAGCTTTCATCCTCTTCTTTGCGGATCCATGAAGAGTCCTTTGGATTCTTGTCGAGCTTTCCTCTTGGAGGGTCTCGACGTTTTCAGGGATTCACCGAAATCACTTCGGTTTTCCATTCATGTCACCCTCCTACATATTTCTGAGTTGGTTCTGTTGGAAATTTGCGAGGTTTTAGGAGGATTCTTCATCCTCAGGGTCTGATTGTGCAGTATTATTTGAACTTGCAAGTAGTTGAGTGCTTTGCATCAAAGCTCCTTCTTGGAGATTTTATTCTCTCTTTTACCCATGGTGCCTTTTTATGTTTTCACCACGTCCATTTATTTATTTATTTATTTATTACTCTCTGTGAAGCCTTTTCAGGTTTTCACCACATCTTTGAGCCCATTCCAGGTAGTAATTTTGAGATACATTACATTAATGGGGTCGTTGAGTTCGTACCCCTCCTGATTTTTGATCTTGTAAGAATTGCCCGCACATACCCCGGTAACCACGAATGGCCCCTCCCAATTAGGTTTGAACTTGCCTAAAGGGTGTGGATTTACAGGAGTGTGGAATATCCATGTCCTCTTCATTGAACTGTCATGGAACAACTTTCCTGTGGTACGCCCTCTCGATTCTACACTGGTCAGCAACGATATTCTGTGTTGCTCGTAGTCTTTTTTCATCCAAAGCAATGAGGGCAGTGATTTGTGCTTTGATCTTTTGTTCCTCATCCGCATTTTTGTGAATAAGCACTCGGACAGATGGTATCTCAACCTCGATAGGTGCACTGCTTCCATACCATACACCAATGAGTATGGGGTCATGCCAGTAGGAGTCTTCTCAGTTGTCTGGTAGGCCCATAGGGCATTATTTTACTTTTTGAGCCAATCTTTCTTGCCTTGTATTATTTTGTATATGATTCTAAGAAGTCCTTCATTTGTGGCTTCTGCTTGTCCGTTTCCTTGAGGGTATTAAGGTGTGGAGAATTTCTGTGTTATCCCAACCCTTTTGTAAACCTTAGTGAGCTTTTCATTTTTGAGATTAGATCCGTTGTTAGTGATGAATGACTCAGTAACTCCAAATCTGAATACAATGTTATTCTTTATAAAGCCACGAGATACACTTCCCCATCGTTCTCATTTTCTTGCTCTATTTGTTTTTCGACCGTTGGTGGGGAAGGGTCATGTTTGTTCCTGATGTCGAATGGGAGCGTGGTGATTTCTAGAGGAATATCAACCATCGAAGCAAGGGTTGCAAGGGTGTCGGTGAACATATTATTTTCCCTAGTCACGTGCTGGAAGGCGATTTTCTTAAAATATGGAATGATCATTTCCACCGTTTCTTGATAACATTTGAGTTTTTCTTTTTTCACCGTCCAAATCCTATGAACCTGGTTTATGACGAGTAAGGAGTCACCAATCACACGTATTTGTTGGATTTTCATTCCCATGGCATTCTCAAGCCTGGCTATTAAGGCTTCGTATTTAGAAATGTTATTGGTACATGGGAAATTCAATTTGATGGATGTTGGCATTAAAATCTTATCGGGTGAGCATAATATGACTCCTATACCTGACTCGTATTCGTTCTTTGCACCGTCGAAGTATAGCTTCTAAAACGAATCCTCAATTGTGAAGAGGTTCTCATCAGGGAGATCCTTGTTGATGGGAGTGTTATCTGACAGTGCGTGTCCAGTTAAATGGTCAGCAATGGCTTGTACTGTTTCCGATTTTTGAGTGACATACTTGACCTTGAACTTGCTCAATAACATTCACCACTTCGCCAAACGTCCGTTGAGGACTGGCCTCTCTAATAGGAACTTGAGAGGGTCAATTTTTGATATGACCTTGACAACATGAGATAAGATATAATGTCTTAGTTTCTGCATGACCCACACAAGTGTTAAGCAATGCTTCTCCACATCCGTGTATCTTGTCTCATAGTCGACCGTGGTTTTGTTGATATAGTATATTGTTTGTTTTTTCCATGGTCGTTATATTGCCCTAACATTGCCCCCATGGTCTTGTCTTTCACTGACATGTATAGGAATAGGGGTTTATCTAGACTAGGAGGATTAAGGATGGGAGGTTTGGTGAGGTACTCCTTGATTTGATCGAATGCTTCTTGACTTTCATTGTCCCATATGAATGGGGTGTCCTTCTTAAGGAGTTTACTGAATGGTGCGCATTTATTCGCCAGTTGTGAAATGAAACACCTTATGGCTTGTATGCGACCTTGAAGCCCACAAAATTCTCTATTATTCCGAGGAGGAGGCATTTCAGTGATGGCTCGTATTTTGGACAGGTCCACCTAAATGCCTCTTTGGCTTACTATAAGGCCTAGTAATTTATCGAATTCAACTCCAGAGACACATTTTTATGGATTCAGTTTGGGTTGATGTTTCCGAAGTCTTTCAAAAATGGTTCTCAGGTTGATGAGATGATCAGACCTGGTCTTCGACTTGATCAGAGTATCGTTGACATAGTCTTCCATAATGGTATGAATTAGATTGTAGAAGATGCTACTAGTCATTGCTCGTTGATAAGTTGCTTCTGTGTTTTTGAGACTGAAGGGCATGGATTTGTAACAGTAGGTTCCCCATTTTGTTATGAATGACGTCTTGGTTTAGTCTTCTTCTGCCATGAGGATTTAGTTGTAACCCGAGAAGCTGTCCATCAATGACAGTATCTCGTGCCCCGCAGTATTGTCAACCAAGGCATCTATGTTTGATAATGGAAAATTGTCTTTTGGTTATGCCTTATTGAGGCCTCTGTAGTCGACACACATTCGGATCCTCCCATCTTTCTTGGATACGACCATATGTTGGCCAACCATTCTGAATAGTCGACAGGAGTAATGAACTTTGCCTTGAGCAGTTTGCCGATTTCTTCTTTAATTTTGAGTTCGAGGTGAGTCTTTTAACGTCAGAGATTTTTCCTTTCAGGCCTTGCCAGTTCGTTGAATACTAGGTGATGTTGCACCAATGTGGGATATAACCCTGGCATATCATTGTATTACCAGGAGAAGACATCTCTATATTACTTGAGAAAGGAAATCACATTTTCCCGCTCCTCAGAAGATAAGGAGGTTCCAATCTTGGTCAACAGTGGGTCCTTCTCAGTTCTTAGGTTTACGTCAATCGTCTCTTCGATGATAGCGGTTGGGTCAACATCGAACCTCTTCTTGAATTGCTCAATATGGGAAGTAAGTTCCTCTGGTTGAGAGATTTCTTCAAACTCTTGACTCTCTTGATCATCATCTTGTTCGTTCGATTCATCATCTTGGGTATTATGCACCGTTATTGGGCTATCTTGAGTGAGCGTTGTTTTGGAAAATTCTTTTTCACTATTATCAGCTTTATCATGTTTTGAATTTTCACCTGTTTTTGAAATGTCACAAGAGGTGTTGCTTATGGGACTCACGAGAGAAATGTTGGGGACTGGATGCACAAGGTGGTTAGATGGCCACCCCGCACCTATTCGTTTTTTGGCACCAGAACTTGAAGGTGCCACTAGTATGCTTCTAGAGATTCTCGAGATAAAAGAATGATCGACCAATTTTGTCCTTGGGTTGGTGTTGGTGGATGAGCACCCTTGGATGTATTAGAGCCAACTGTGCACACCTCCTCCAGATCTAGGTGAGCAAATAGGTCTTCAATTCCTAGTCCTTGTGTTTGCTGAGATGTGGAAGGGGGACAATCCCCTGTTGGGGACTCAAGGATCATTTTTGGCCGTTTTGAAGGACGGGCATCGAGAGGATCAATGCTTTGAATGCCTCTCGATACAAAGCCTGGATAACTTGAAGGCTTCATCTGGCTTTGAAATAAAGTGAGAGAACACTCATGTCCTCTTCGAGCCCTGTTTTCAGTTTTAGCTTGGGGTGATTCAGAAATCGCTTCCTTTATGCCTTGCTTTTGACTTCCCAAACCATAGCCAAGTTCGAAGCCTTGGGAGAATAGTATGTGCCGGGCTTCGAGGGACCCGAAACCGTATCGATGTTGACATTGGATAATGTCCCCCAGTGATGCAGATGTTTGCAAAATTTGAGGAACAAGGTTGCTGGCCGCTAAGCGTAAGGTGGCACAATCAGCTTGCTCGAAGGAAGCGAGTGGGATTTCTCCAAGCTTGACTCCTACAACCAGTTTTCGCTATGTACGCTGAAATTGGAATAGGAAGGGATTTAGCGCATACCTTTGTGATGCCTTTTTTAATCAAAAACTTGAGGCATTGATGGAGTGCTGAGGGGACCACGAGGTTCCCATGTAGCCATGGTCTGCCACGCAGCATGTTGAATGAAGTTTTTATGTCTAAGACATAAAACTTTATCACCTGGATAGTAGGGCTGATCTTGAGTGTGAGAGGCAATATGCCTTCAGCTTGCCTTCTAGTACCGTCGTATGCGGCGATAGTTAGTTGGCACGGCTCAAAGCCATTCGGGATTTTTCCTATCTGCTTCATCGTTTTCATAGGGCATATATTCAGGGATGACCCATTATCAACTAGCACTCTCCTTATCTCATATCCTTTCATGAAATTAGTGATATGAAGAGGCTGGATGTTAAAGCGATTGACATTAGTCGGGATGTCATCGTCCATGAATATGATTAGCGTTGGTGCCACTAGTTGGTTGATCATACCACACAATTCATCCAACTGTGTGTTGCTCGGGATGTGGGTCTTAGCAAGAACCTTTTCAATTTGCGCTCTATGTGCCGGTGAATTCGCAAGCAGCTCCAAGATGGAGATTTGAGCCTGGATCTTCCCAAGATGAGTCGGTAGATCATAGGTGGTTGCGGATCCTTGAGTTCCTTTATTAGGTTCATGATTCCCAACCCCTACTGGTGGTTTGGCTGTTGAAGTGGCTCCCATTCTTTCATCAAGAGTGTTCGCCATCAATTGGATGGGTTTGAACACTCTACCTCTTTGGGTCAAGGAATAAACTTCACCAGCTTAGAGCTCGATAAGGTCAGCCCTAGCGAGATTAATGGGAGACCTCTGGGTGTTGGCCCCTTGTTTGCAAGATGATTCCTTTTAATCAGCATTGACCATGCCAATCTCGAGGGAATCATCTTCATCATACTGGTTCCACTTAGGAAGATCATCAAAGTTCGGGGATGAAGAATTTCCTCTAAGAAGACTCAAAAGATCTTCTTCAAATACTTGGAGACGATGATCACAAGAAAATATGAATTGGCTGGGATCATCTTCTTCGTCTCCGTTTTCAATCATGTGAATGATAACATCCTCCTTTGAGTTATTGGGAGCACCTGTTTCTTCGATCGTTGTGGCCGTATTTTTGGAGAGAGGATTTGTGAAGATACTCATCTTTTGATTAGGTTCTTCAACAAGTTGATTTCTAGGTCCGACAGTGATATTAATCAACACTTGAATCACCCGCTTCAAGTAGAAACAGTTTGGGTATCATGGACATGGTTTCTATGCCACTTGCACCATCAGTTCTTATCCTTAACCTCAAATCGTGGCTCAGATGGTGGCGGGAGTTGAACCATGTTTTTCTTCAACAGTAACTCCAACACTTTTTCTAACTGGTCTTTGAGAGGAGTGAAGTTTTCATCTCACCTTCGATTGTTATTTTGAGTGTTAGCTCTAGGCTGACCCCGTTAATTTTGATTTCTATTATTGTGCTAGGTGGCTGAACCTTGAGCCGGTCCGTTAATGACGATTCTGTTAAGCTGATCAGAAGCTTTCTTTTTGTCGTTGCTCTTATTCTTATTCTGGGGAGTCGTGATGGGTTTGTTATTGGGCTTAGTACTGAGGGGTGACCCTCTCGTCCTTTCATGTCGCACCACTCGCTCGATGATGGAGTTGAAAGAGTGGGGGATAATTCCCTGGCTAAAGAAGGTCCTGTATTCGCAAGCTGTATTTTTTAAGGCCATGGAGATTTTAGCTAGGTCCGTAAGTGGACATTCGATGACCCGCATTGCTGCCTCTTGAAATTAACGGATGAAATCCTTGAAGGATTCTCCTGGATTTTGCTTCATTGTATTGAGCTCGCACAGGGAGAGAGATCTTGGTATCGATCCGAGGTAGTGAATGATGCAAGCCATCCTCAGAAAGATGGAGAGCCTAGAGGCTGCCAGGTCCCCTTCTTCATCTGATTCCCCGACTGGTCAGGACACAACTCCTAGGCAGATTCCCCCTCCAGTCCCCCAAGATGGCACCTCTTCTCTCGGGGTCTCCCAAATCGACATAGATGTTATGGTGGCCCATAGCCTTAAGAACAAAGTCCCAAGCATGTAGGAGATGCCACTCTACTAAAAGTCATATCCTTCGTACATTGACCAGGTGTCGTTTCCCCAAAACTACCAAAAGGGGAAACTTCCCCAATTCAATGGTACCACGTCTCCTCACTAGAATACGGCCCACTTCTAAGTAGCTTTCTGGGAGACGACAACTGACGGATGTCTCCTCCTTCGCCAGTACATCGAGACTCTCGAAGGACCAGCTTTCCAGTGGTATACTCGGCTACCGCCAAACTCGGTGCACACTTGGCAAGAAATGGAGCAGTTGTTCTACCAACGCTTCTACGAAGTCCAAAGGAACGTAGAAACCATCAAGCTCCTCACCTTGATGCAAGACCCTGGTGAGCCGGTTGACAAGATCATCACCCGATGGAGAGAGTTGGCGACCTTTCATGCCACCCCCATGATCGAGAAGGAAGCAGTCAAGACTTGAATACAAAACATGCTTCCCGAGATCGCCCTACATGTCGAGGCATCCAATCCACCCTCCATGTCAGAGCTCATCTCTAAGGAAGTTCGTATCGAGGGATTGTTCATACACCACAGCAACCTCATCAGCAATCCTCTAGCTCAAACTCTCACTCCAGCAGTCGGGGCAATCAAAAGGCAGTGATCAGCACGACCTTCACTGTAACTGACACTAAAGGCATGATTCCCTAAAATCTTAACCTCTCTAAAGGACAGACGCCCCAGAACAGGGGCAAGCAGCAGTCCTATAATGCAATCCCGCCTCCTAAAAACATTAAGCAGAATGACTACTGGACCCAGCATCAGAAAAAGGTTTAAACCTTTGACACGCTGTTGACCACTGCACTGCTCCAACTGTTGTTAGAACAGAACATGATCCAGTTGCCAGAGGTCACCACTGTAGTGTCATCAGGGCAGGAGTCGAATGAGAAATACTGTGCATATCATAGGAGAGTAGCCCACCCCACTCACGACTGCTACAAGCTCAATGACACTATCAAGACCCTTATCAACAAGGGCCAGATAAAGCTCGAGGAGTTGAAAAAGGCATCCGGGGCAGCTGAGGCATCTTACATATTCATGATCTAGGAGGATGACGGGGCACCCGCTATCCTTCATGCATTTTTCTCTATAATGCTCAAAGAAGGGATCGTCACCCCAAAGTTGACAAGGCAGCCCAATTTCCTGACTACAGGGACCGATAACCTCTGGTGCGCGTACCACCAGATACGAGGTCATGACATAAGTGAGTGCACCGGCTTCCATAAACTCTTGGCAGAAAAGATGCAGCAGTGTCAGGAGGTTCAGGGTGACCTGGTAAGCCACCCTCAGGTCCCTCTTCCACCTATGCAAGAAGAACCCCTGACGCAAGCCTAACAAAACAATGAAACCTTTGTACGCCCTCTTTGAGGCAATGCTCTAGCAGGGTCTTGTCACCCCCAAGTTAGCAAGATAGCCTGAGCGTCTTGCCCAGGGCACAAAAAAACTCTGCTGCCCCTATCACTAAATGTGGGGCCACGAACTCAAGGAGTGCACTGGGTTCAAGGCCATAGTCCCGGAGAAATTCCAGTAAGGCCACTTTGTCTGTGCAGTTCACTCTGGACATGTTCAAGCCCTCGCTCCTGTTCAAGAGGAAGCCCCGCTACAAACCCTTCATGAGCATGCACTGGACCTTTCAGAGCCCGTGACCTCTCAGCCTTGGGAAGTCTACCATGGTTGAAGTAGGCTCAAATCCCTGAAAGTGAGGCAGTCCACCAAGCTAGGGCCACTCACCAGTCGGTTGGGGTTGTCCAATCACCCCCTCAAGGATCTCGAATGAGATGGCAAGCACCTAGGTCAGCCCACCAAAGAAATCATCTTCCTCAGCCACTAGTTAAGGAAGAATTCCTCAGGCCTCTTCCTCCACTGCCGACGTTGCGAAACTTCATCCTAGACGTAGCTCGCCTCATCTTATCATCCAATCAGGCAGATGACCCTAAGTTATCAGTATCTCAAGAGTTGGCCAAAATGGGTGACGATGTTAAAAGCACCCCATGATGGTCAAAGCTGGGGCATGACCTTAATTCCCCCCCACAAAGCTGGGGCATGACCTTAATTTCGACGATGACGTAAAAAACTACCGGGAACATTCTAACTCTTCTTCTCCTTTACCCTCCTCTATTCTTTCTACAGGTACAACTCGACGGTGCCCATATTTCGACACTCTAAACAAATAATTAGGAGGCACCAACCTCACTACTTTGCAGCAAGAACACCTCAGAGAAATACCGGCCCAGGCGGCAGGATTCTCTATAACCGCCGACGCCCTAACAACACGAGCCAAAATCGAACCACCTTCAAGCTCCTGCTCTCACGAGGTCTGTCACATGATCCAAGTAAATGTGGTGTCACCCAGCTCGGGGCAAGTATTGAGTGAGCCTAATCATGAGGTCATGGACCCCCTGCTTGAAGTCGACCCTTCCATCTCCTGGATCAGCCAGAGACCAGTCCTCTCCCACGTTGTGCCCATCCTAGAGGCCGAGATGTCAGAATCATGGGTGGCTACATTCAAGATCAAAGAAGACCCTTGTGAGTCCCCCGGCGAGGAACTCTAGGAAGCCATGGAAGAGTGGGAAGAGGGCAGGTAGGGTATGGTTGATGAGCTTGAAGAGATTAACTTGGGGGATGACGCCGACCTAAGGCCGACCTTCATCTCAGCAAAGATGTCCTTAGAAGAGAAAGAAAGCTATATCTCCCTCCTTCGAGCAAGTCAAGATGTCTTCACTTGGCATTATCATGAGATGCCCGGTCTAGACCTCTAAATTTCTATCAATCGCCTCGGTATTGATCCATCCATCCGACCCATGAAGCAAAAATCAAGAAGGTTTAGGCCCGACCTCGAGATGCAGATTGATGCTGAGGTGAATGAGCTCAAGCAAGTTGGATTCATACGTGAAGTCAAATACCCAAGATGGCTGGCGAATGTCATCCCAGTCGAGAAGAAGAATGGCTAAATCAGGGTCTACATCGACTTTTGTGACTTGAACACTGCTTGTCCCAAGGACGATTTCCCCTTGCCGTTCACCGAAATGCTGGTTGACTCTATAACCCATTGCCAAATATTCTCCTTTATGGATGGTTATTCTGGTTATAGCCAAATAAGGATGGCACCAGAGGATGAGGAGGCCACTTCTTTCTTGACTCCAAAAGGTGATGTTATGCCTTTTGGGCTAAAGAATGCTGGTACAACGTACCAGGGAGCCATGACAACCATCTTCAAGGACATGATTCACAAGGAGGTCGAGTGCTATGTGGATAACTTGGTGGTAAAGTCTGAAACAAAAGCCACTCACATACAGGACCATAAAAAGGTGTTTGAGCGGTTGCGATGTCAATAGCTCAAGATGAATCTCTTGAAATGCACCTTCGACGTACGCCCATGAAAATTTTTAGGGTTTATTGTGAGATACCGTGGGATGGAGATCGAACCAAGCAAAATCAAGGCAATTCGGAACATGCCGCTCCCTACAACCCTCCATGAACTGCGGTCTCTCCAAGGACAACTCACTTACATTCGAAGGTTCATTTTGAACCTTTCAGAGTGATGAAGACCCATTTCACACCTCCTAAAGAAGGACACTCCCTTCATAAGGGATGAACGGTGCCAAGCTGCGCTCGAGGACATCAAGCAGTACTTGTTGAATCCACCAATACTCTCTACGCCAGTATTAGGAAGCCTCTCACTTTATACATGACTGCCCTCGACGAATCAATCGCGGCACTCTTGGCACAGAACAATGATAAAGCGAAAGAGACAGCGCTCTATTATCTCAGCCGCAGAGTACAAGGGGCCGAGAAGAATTATCCTCCAATTGGAAAAATGTGCTTAGCCTTGATCTTTGTGGTACAGAAGCTCCGCCATTATTTGCTCGGCCACGAGGTCAAGTTATCTAGGGCAGACCCGGTCAAGTTCCTTATGACCCGGCCATGCTTGTCAAGACATTTGGCTAAGTGGGCACTATTGCTGTTGGAGTTTGACATCACGTATGTACCACAGAAGGTAGTTAAAGGTTCAGCCCTAACAGACTTCCTTGCAGCTCACCCAATCCCTTCAGAATATCCCCTATGAAGCGATCTCCCGGATGAAGAAATTTTCTGTGCGACGCTAACTCGACCATGGGAAATGTACTTTGACAGAGCATTCCAGTCTGATAGAGGGGGTGCCAAAGTTATGTTCCTGACTCCCGGTGGAGGAATAATTCTTCTATCCTTCTCACTTACAGAGGCGTTTTCTCATAATGAAGCTGACTATCAAGCGCTCATAATCAGACTTGAGATCTCTTGGGAGCTAGACTTAGAGCAGCTAAGTATCTTCGGCAACTCTGAGCTGGTCATCTGACAGCTAAATGGGATTTATGACGTAAGGAAGGATACTTTCAAGCCTTATCACGATACATCCAAAACTTACATGGCCCAGTTCGATGACTTATCCTTGAGTCATATCCCTAGAAGGCTAAACTCGCAGGCTGATGGCTCTCAAAGCTCGATGCCACCATCCAATTGTCTTCAACGGAGCTCACTCTAGTCTGGGTAACCGAATGGAGATACGTCGACTTGAGAACAAAAGTTGATGCAGACGACGAGACGAATGTCTACCTTGAGTTTCCACCTTACCCACTAAAGGAACTTCTCGCTGCTAGGGATGTCATCAAGACAGAGCAAGAAATTTCCCAAGGAAAGGAATCCAAGGCCATGGAGCAGGAGCCCGGATTCTTTGACCCGATGGGTGAAGTAGAAGATTGGAGGGAGCCCAACATGGAATTCATAAAACATGGGAGGTTGCCTCAAGATCGGGTGGAGCACAACAACTTACAACGGATGTCCACCAAGTACACCATTCTCTCGATGGGGATATCCTCTTTCATCATTCATTTGATAGAATCCTCCTCAGATATGTCGATGCACAAGAGGCAAGAAAAGTACTCGAAGAACTACACTCGGGCATCTACGTGCTGCATCAGTCCGGCCCCAAGCTCTACGAACGCATACACAGACTCGACTATTATTAGCATTCTATGGTGGCTGACGCCTAAAACTACGTCAACAGATGTCAGGTGTGCCAAATTCACTAAAGTCTCATTCATCAGCCCCCAAAGCCTCTCCATCTTACAATGACGTCATGGCCCTTTTCCCAGTGGGGCATGGACATTGTAGGACCCATCAACCCTCTTCTACTTTGGGTCATGCCTTCATCCTGGTAGTGATAAACTACTTTTCCAATTGGCCTGAGGCAGTCCCTCTCAGACAGGTTCCAGGGATTGATGTGGCTAACTTCGTACGACACCACATCATCTATCGGTTTGGGGTCGTAGACCGAATAACTTCTGATAATGGCCCTCAGTTCAGGAGCCAGCTTGTGGATCGCCTAGTCAACCAGATCGGGTTTGAGTGGAAGTACTCGACTATGTACTACCCTCTTGCCAACGGGTTAGCTGAGGAGTTCAACAAGACTTTGTGTGGGGTGCGCTTGAAGTCGGTGTCAAAGTTAAAGAAGAACTGACACGAGAAGTTTCCTGAGGCTCTGTGGGCTTATCGTACTACCACTCGCAATGCTTCGAATTCCACCCCTTATTCCCTAGTTTATGGTGGTGATGCGGTCCTACCCCTCGAAATTCAAATACCCTCAGTTCATGTTGCTATACATCCAAGACTAACTGAGGATGAGAGGGTCAGGCTCCGCTACCAAGAGCTAGATTCCCTTGATGAAAAGAGACTAGAGGCCCAATAGAACCTCGAGTTCAATCAGGGAAGAATGAGGAGAGCCTTTGACAAGTCTGTCAAGGTTCGTTCATTCACCTGTGGAGACCTAGTCCTAGCAGTCAAGAGACCGTTCATCATGCACGGGCGTCATAAGGGAAAGTTCAAGCCTAAGTGGGAGGGTCCATTCGTAATCAAGAAGGTTACACCAAGTGGCCTATGTACTGACGAACTCTGATGGAGAAGAGGTCATGCCCCCTATCAATGGGAGACATTTAAAGAATTACTATCCCTAACATGGTAATAAAGTGTGGTGTGTGTAATAAAAATATAGAAATGAAGATGGGAAACATCAAGCCAACTCAAAGGAAATTCATTTCTTTTATTGCATTAGAAAAAGGTGCAGGTTACAATCGAAGGCCCATTGTCAGGGAAGTTACAAAGCTCTTGCATCTGAGGATAAGAGAACATTTACAGGTCAAGAGAAACACCCTCTCGTACAGAAGATGAAAACTCACTAAAGAAATGACTGCCCCATGAAGAAGTGGCAAAACCACTTGGAGAGGTTAGCCTCGGTCCCACCAAAGAGAATGGTTATAGGCCAAAAGAAAAAGCCAATTACTTCCGAGTCAGCTTCAATTCATTTGACGAGTATATCAAACTTACAAGGTAGACTTCTCTGGCAAGAAACTGGAGCATACCATATTCACAGTGGACGCCCTTCCACAGAACAATATGGACTTCACGGTTGTGTTGGAGGACTTGGCTTCCAACACACCACGATAGCAAGGCCTCCCCGTTTGCCATCACTCTTGACCCCTGTAAGCCATCACCGTCCGAGGTCATCGTCATGCGCAACATAATGCTGCATCTTATCATCGCCACGGGCAGGATCACGCCATGCAGGACTATCACCGTGAGCCTCATGCCCCTAAGCATGGCTATCGTCTTGTTAACCCCAAGACGTGTGAAGGCGGCACTGCATGTGACTTTATGGCATGAGTGACTCCGAAGTACCCCAGTTCCTAATGTTCCCCATTTTCGAGGGGCATTAATGCCTCTTCGGTTCCCCCAATAGTCAACCCTTGCGAAAGGCCTACATCCCCGCGACCTTTCACCTTCCTCACAATACTTCGGGTTTCAAGGGGAATCCAATCCTGTTCACCAGGAAAATCCTTCCTGCCTTCTGCTCTTTGCTGGAGTTGGTGAAAACCATAAAAAATCCTTGAAAGCTTCCCTGCGACCCTACAGATTGCCCTTCTCCCTGGTTTTCTACTTCAGTTGTTCACCAAAGCTCACCAGAATTCCACTAAGTTTTTGGTGAACTCAATGCAACCTCGTATCCTTCTCCTCCAACAACCAGAGAGTTGAAAAAGCCCTCTGAACTCTCTACGACCTCCACTTCAATAGCTGAATGGCCAGAGCAACACTTTAACCCTAGCAGGGTGCCTCTGCAAATCCTGATAAGCCTCAAGAAGCCCTCTTCCTTGCTCAGAAAGCCTTGGCACTTCTCAAAAGGTTCGCAATCACGCTGCAAAGCTTCACACCTCCAAAAGCTCGTTAGAAAAATCCCTAAAGACCTGTCTCTGCAAGTTTTGGCCAGGAAATGCTCTCCAAAGAACCCTCACCAGAAAGCTTTGGCTCTTTCTCTCTCTAAAAATCTTTCTACTATTTTTTCGGTAAAACAGTTAACTGGGGCTTCTCCCCTTTTTATACCTTGCAATACCGAGAACTGCCCCCGACAAACTCTAAATACCGCTCCAGTCCCAAACTCTTGTTGGCGATAAGACCACGCTGGGGTCGATCAAGCCCGAGACCCAAAGCATCATCGTCGTGTGCCTCCTCAAGACTTGTGTCATGTGCCTCATATCAAAAATTTTACCGAGCACCTCGACCAGAGACTATCGCCGTGCATCTCAGCCAGAGATTATCGTTGCGCATCTCATCCAGGGGTCATCGCTTAGTACATCTCGTCCAAAGATCATCGCTGTAAGGAACGTCGGGGCCTACGGTCACGTGCTTCACTAAGGGACCTAATGCATCACCTAGGTTTACCGATGCATGTGCCACTCCACACTTGGTGCCGCACGCATGCTTGACAGTCCCCACAGGACCATCATCCCTCATCTTCAGAAAATTCAGTCCTTGCATCACAATCTCACTCTTTGGGGAGCTCAGTGTCGGTTGATGGCTCTATTTCCCCACGGAGTCACATCCCCTCACCACTACTACTGCTGTCCGTGCTTCACAACCTTAAACCGCACTACCATTATCCATGTTGCATGAGCCTAAATTGCATAGCCATAATTCTTGTCACATGACTCAAAACTGTATGAGCATGGTCCAAAATATATGACCTTAAACTATAGGGAGGTCTAGTTGCATGACCTCAAAGTCCTTGTAACATGACTTTAAACTTACGAGCATGGTCTATGCTACATGACCTTAAACTGCTCTACCACGGTCCATGCTGCATGACCCTTTACTGCACAGCCATAGTCCTTGTCACATGACTCAAAACTATACGACCATGGTCCGAACTATATGACCTTAAACTAAAGCGGAGATTTAATTGCACGACATCAAACTGCAAAGTCCCTGTCACATGACTTTAGACTTATGACCACGGTTCGTGCGGCATGACCTAAAACTGCACTGCCAAGATCCATGCTGCACGACCCTAAACTGCACAGCCATAGCCGTTGTCACATGACTAAAAATTGTACCACCATGGTCTGAATTATGTGACCTTAAAATATAGCAGAGGTCTAGTTGCATGACCTCAAACTGCAAAGTCCTTATCACATGACTTTAAACTTACCACCAAGGTCTTGCTGCATGACCTTAAACTGCACTGCCAAAGTCCATGCTGCATGACCCTAAACTGCACAGCCAAAGTCCTTGTCACATGACTCAAAACTGTATGACCATGGTCCGAACTATATGACCTTAAACTATAGCGTAGATCTGGTTGTATGACCTCAAACTGCAAAGTCCTTGTCACGTGACTTTAAACTTACGACCACGGTTCGTGCTGCACGACCTTAAATTGCACTGCCACAATTCATGCTGCATGACCCTAAACTACACAGCCATAGTCCTTGTCACTTGACTCAAAACTGTACGACCATGGTTCGAACTATATGACATTAAACTATAGCGGAGGTCTACTTGCATGACCTCAAACTGCAAAGTCCTTGTCTCATGACTTTAAACCTACTATCACTGTCCGTGCTACACCACCTTCAGCTGCACTGCCACAGTCCATGCTGCATGACCTTAAACAACAGAGCCATAGTCCTTATCACTTGACCCAAAACTGTACGACCGTGGTCCGAACTATATTACCTTAAATTACAGCGGAGGTCAAGTTGCACGACCTCAAACTGTAAAGTCCTTGTCACCTGACTTTTAACATACGGCCACGGTCCATGCTGCATGACCTTAAACTGCACTGCCACTGTCCATGCTGCATGACCCTAAACTACACAGCCATAGTCCTTTTCACATGACTAAAAAATGTACCACCATGGTTCGAACTATTTGACCTTAAACTATAGCGGAGGTCTAGTTGCATGACGTTAAACTGCAAAGTCCTTGTCACATGAATTTAAACCTAGGACCACGGTTTATGCTGCATGACCCTAAATTTCAGAGCCATAGTCCTTGTTACCTGATTCAAAACTGTACGACCTTGGTCCAAACTATATGACCTTAAACTATAACAGAGGTCTAGTTGCACGACCTCAAACTGCAAAATCCTTGTCACATGGCTTTAAAATTATAACCATGGTCCAGCTGTGCGACCTTAAACCAAAGTGCATGTCTTTCCTTCATGATGATAAAAGGCTTAACACCATGGTCCAAACTATATAACCCTAAACTATAGCGGAGGTCTAGTTGCATGACCATAAACTACATGGTCTTAGCCGTATGACTTTAAATTACATAGCCATGGTCCGAGCTACAAGACCCTAGAACTGTAGCACGTGGTAGTCCATACGCATAACTCCAATTAGAATCCCAATGGAGTTAGTAGTTTGTAAGGGTCGTACATACCCTGTCATCTTTCGAGAGTTAAGGCCATTCTTACCCTACAACCCACGGTGCGGTTCATCTGTGCTCTAGCCTGTTAGAGTTCCATGTACACCGATATTCATTATACCCGTGGAGTCACACTGACTCTCCTAATCCCCAGTGATGCCCCTCCCATTTACTACTACTTGTTGGGTCACCACCTTCATCTACATCTCTTGGCTTGTGTATAACCTTAACTACCTTTATCCCCAGGGAGTCAGATTTCTATCCACATACTTACCCCCCCTACAGCCTTGCGACATGACGATTCATACTCGATCCATGCTGCATGACCCTAAACTGTACAGCCATGTCCAAACTATATGACCTTAAACTATAGCAAAGGTCTAGTTTCACGACCTTAAACTGTACGGTCCTGGTTTCATGACCTAAAACTGCATAACTACGGTCAAAGCTATATGACCTTAAACCATAGTGCATGTCCTGGGCGCATGACGTTAAACTGCTTTGCTCAGGTCTAGGAGGCGGGACCTTAAAACATGGCCCCGTTAACCACACACCCCTTTCACATGTATTTTCATGCACAATTTCCCTAACCGACCCATTTGTGTGCGCATACCCTCTTGTTCTCTCCAGCAGGCCAATTTAGGCGGAGATGTCCTTTACATGCATCTCCACGCAGTCTTCCCTAGCCTGCTCATTCATGTGCATGGGCCATCTTCACCATCTTTCATTATCCCCCAATGAGTCTTACCCATGCTCACTAAACAGCAAGCCATCTTGGCACCCATATTCATTGTCAGCTAGTGGGTCACCACCTTTCACCTACAATCCAATCAATTCTCCACAGGCAACTTCATGCCATCCTCCCATGTGAGTCAAAGTCATCACCAAACTCACTCTGTGGCCTCCACAGACTGCCAGTCCTTACTGCTACGGTCCGGCTGTATGACCCCAAACTATAGTGTGCGTTCATGCCGCATTACCTTAAAAGGCTTCGCACAAGTCTCAAAGGCACGACCCTAAAACATGCTTTCTCAAAAAAATGGGCATGGTGTACACCGGGACAAGGGAACGACGTGAGTAAAAATGATGGATAGGCATGGTCACGAAACCATGAGTAACAGAGTTCCATGGAAAGCAAAATCCAAGCACGGTAAAAACCCCAAAAAGGGCACCGTGAGTAAAAATGGATAAAATTGGTGGACATGACCACATGTCATGGGTAAAAGAGCCCAACAATAACAAAAGTTAGTGAAAATCGTCTCCACGGCCCCACTTCTCTTGTTCAAGTAAAAACCTGCGAAAGGGAGCTTGGACCGACAAAGCAAGTTGACTCACTTCCACAGCCTCAGCCGGCTCCATAGTTTTATGTATCATCAGGGAGTGAGAGCCTCATAAGATCTCCCGAGTTTTGTGGTTCATCAGGGAGTGAGAGCCTCATAATATCTCCCTAGTTTCAGGACTCATCAGTGAGTGAGAGCCTCATAAGATCTCCCCATTTTCATGGCTCATCAGGGAGTGAGAGCCTCATAAGATCCCCTCGGTTTCATGGCCCATCAAGAAGTGAGAGCCTCATAAGATCTCCCTGGTTTCATGACCCATCACAGAGTGAGGGCCTCATATGATCTCCTCAGTTTCATGGCTCATCAAGGAGTGAGAGCCTCATAAGATCTTCCTGGTTTCATGGCTCATCAAGGAGTGGGAGCCACATAAGATCTCCTCAGTTCAACAACAACAAGAGTCCTTGAGGGTGAGGATGATGACCAAAAGATCCCTCTGAAAATGCTACGAGCCATCGCGAAGGCAAGAAACTGACGAAGCCAGGGTCTAACCTACCACAAGCTTCAGGGTAGTCTTCGCCAAACCCTCTAGCCTACATGGGACCAAACTTTCGGGTTGGGTCAGAAGCCTCCAACTGGACCCCACTAAACAGGACCTACAATAGATACCTTAAGTATCAAAAGCAAACCTGGTGTAGCTGAAAATAACGCCGATCAAATGTTCATAACATTTGGCCTTCAGAAAAGGCCTGGTTCTGTATGAGGAGATCCTGACAAAGGCCTCATGCTCCAGAACCACAGACAGTTTCTTGAGGGTGCAGACTCTACAACGATCCCTTACACTCCCCGAATGATTGCACTTCTTGATTCTCTCGAAGCATAACCTTCGTCGAGGCATGCTGTTGGAAGGTATTTTTCATCAACATGGGGCCCTCGCTCAATAAAGGCCTAGCAAGTAGTAGAAATTTGCACAGTCTCCGAACAACCCCAAAACTGACTAAGATCTTTATGCAATCTTGTAAGAGTCTCCTGCCAAGTTTCTTTGCATTTCAACATGTCTAAGGCAGTGCAAATTGAGAAACTCCTAAAACTAAAGCTACATTTTCAATGTCTCAAATTGCTGTGGGACCACTACCATTGGATCCAGCACGATTGAAAACTCCAAAGGGTTAAGTTTTAGCTCAAACGAACATTCCAGGAAGACGATATAGGAGAAAGAGTGAAATAAGAGAAGCCGCGCGCTATTTCCCTGCGGCCACCCTGCAACACTACACCATTGAAGGGACAGTCACGACCAGTCATATCTCACTCTTCCTAAGTCGGATCGTGCTCAAATTTGGTGAGCATGTTCGTCTCGTCAAGACGAGCAATTAGATATGTGCCACCCCCATGATGATACTCGAGCGTGAATAAGAGCTAGAGAGAATTGCCGATCGGTGAAAACAAATGTGGGAAATTCAGCAACATCTTGCCTCACTCAAGTGGCCAAATCACGCCACTCGCAAGGCCAATCGACGCGAAACCAATTCCATTGCGGGTGTAAGGTCTCAAGCCATCTCTTACCTAAACCCCGTACATGATTAACGATTGGATTCTGCACATGAAGCCGACGATCAGACTACAAATTATGAATCCTTGATTCCGGCCAAAATTCCAAACTCACAAAATCTTCGTTCCGCCACAGAATTGAGCTGTGTTTGGTGCCCCGTGATCAAAGTGGCATGCTCAGTGTGATTTAGTGAAGAACACGCAGAAAAACATCAAGGAACAAACATCAAGGAACAAACACACTAATGATTCAAACATGATCGTGCACCAAAAACATGATACATGACTCGAAGTTGGTATCAAATCGATCGCCATGCTGAGCCCTATAAGAAAACAATCATATTACGATTAATTAGGCATCAGAACGACCCCGGATCAGCCATGTGAAATCACGCAAGTCTTAGGGCAACACATGGGCTGTTCTGGAGTTTACGACTTGTTAGGAAAGGGAAAATTTGTCATTTTACACCGTATTTTTTAATTTCTTTTAATTCAATTTAATCTTAATTTCTAGCAATAAGGGTTACTTTTGATCATCCACCCATGTTTGGGGCATACTTCTATATATACGTAACATCATTGTACGCAGAAAAAAAGAAAAGGCAAAGGCATACACACATAAGAGAAAGTTTTCACTTAATACAAGTTTCCCTTTCTTATCATTGTGGTGTCATGTTTGAGAGAGAGAGCGAGGTGAGAGAAACTTTTTGACCAGTACCATTAGGGTTGAGGTAAACCTTCTCTCTCTTCTTTTTCTTTTCTTCTTCTCTCTCTTCTCCCTCTTCTTCATCTGAGTTCCTTGCAGAGGTCGTGCACAGAAGTGGCAGTGTCGTGCATGCCTCTTCCTTGGTCCCACAAGTTGTGCATGATAATGGTAGCACCATGCACAAGTCCCCCTCCCCTTCTATTCGTCTGTCTTTCTTCTAGTGAAGTCTGTAGACGGTGCTGCCTATCGTCGCCCATAGACGTAGCTATGACATCTCGGTGAAGAACCCAGATGGTGAAGCTTGTTACCGCCTACAGGGGTCTTCCTTTATTATACATCTAGCGAAGACGACGATACCTATCGCCGCCCATTAGAGGTTTTGGCAACACCTATCACAGTCTACGAGCCTCCTCCGCGTGTCGGGTGGTTGTCGCTATTCCCCATGTGTCCCGCGCCTATCACCGCGTGACCTAGGAGAAGCTATCGTCGTGTGCCTCGTTAAGAGGTAGCACTGTCCATAAGGGATGCATTGTCTCCTTGCATTGTCCACCGTAATGCCTATTGATGCCCAGACTTCCCCTTCTTTTTACCATCTCGTTCTCTCCTCTTCACCTCTTTCTCATCTCACTTGATTGAGGGTAGACCTAGCCTATCACCGACTTGTCGATCTCAGGTTTGAGTAGTATTGCCGCCGTGCAAGTCCTGTGAACCATGCCCTTCTAGCTGCCACTCCGAGTTGGTAATTTTTGGTTGTCATGCTAGTCTCACCCCCACATCAAGCTCTCTTCTCTTTTCTATCTTTCTCCAAACCTTGCACTTCATCGCCTTCTCATGTGAACGTGCATTGCCTTAAGACAAGGGTGGCTTGTCTTACAACATAGAAGTGTTGTATAGAGAAAACAAGAGGATTACAAGTCAAGGGAGGTGATTTCGAACCAGCTCAAGTAGCTGAGGGGTTTTCTTCATGATCTAAGAGGGCGCCCATGTGAGCCAGCCTGAGTGAGTCCCTAACCCACCTAAAATTCTCCTTTCATTGGCTGGTATACCTTCCCTTGCTCTCGTGCAAGGTTTCGAGAGAGCGATCTCAAATCCTGGGTTTACCAAAAACCTGAGACAAGTGTCGTCAGATCACTTAGAATCGGAGGGTGAGATCGAGGCACCTAACCAGTCACTAACTGGATGATGGCGCACACGAAGGTGATAGTCAAAGGCCACCTTGGTTCACACAAGGCTTCAGGGAGCCATATTGGCTCACCTCTCACCAAACTCTCACCGATGAATGAATTGGTACCAAGCTCACCTTCCCGCGAGAGGTTCTTCACGTCTGGAATGGCCCCTAATAACTCGACCATTAGAATAAAAGCAGAGGACACTAAGCAGCCACAAAGAAACTATGCTCACCTGGGCAAGACAATTGTCGTCTGCCCACTAAGACGCTGTAGCTGTCTCATCGTCAAGGTCAGGACTATCACTCTCTGCCACTAGGAGGGTATCGCCGCCTCAAAATCAACCGAGGGTTACTGCCGTCCCACAACCAAGGCATATTAATGCCTCGCTCGGGCTGTCACCATGCGTCGCACGTGCATCCCTTGAAATCTAGGCACTCCTTACACTTGCAGTGCGGAGGACGACCGTTCGCCGTCCCACGAACCTCCATCTTCACGACCGTTACGGTCCCACAACCCTTTGGGTTCCTACCGGTATTTCTCATCTCCGTCAGGAATCCACTCCCGACCATCGAAAAACCCTGCCCCCCCTTCTACCGATTACTACAGTTAGCAAAAACCATCAAAAGTCCCCATACGACTTCCCTGCAACCCCGCAGTAGTTCAGCAAAGCTCATCGAAATTCCACTGAGTTTTCGGTGGGCTCAATGTAGCCCCTTCTCTTTCTGCTCCAACGACTAGAGGACTGACATGGCCCTCTTAACTCTTTGTGACCTCCTCAGCAGCAGAACGACCGGAGGAGCACTCGAACACTGGCATGACACCTTTGTAAATCCTGCTAAGGCCCTGAGAAGCCCTCTTCCTTGAACAGAAAGCTTCGACGCGTCTAGAAAAAGTCTTTGCAATCATCATGCGAAGCTTTGCACTTCTAGAAGCTTGCCAAAAAAACTCCTAAGGGCCTGTCTCTACAAGTTTTGGCCATAAAGTTTCTGTTGGAAAATCCCTTGCCAAAAGCTCTGGTTCTCTCTCTTTAAACATTGTTTTACCCTTCAATAAAATAGTGAATGGGGTTTTCACTCTTTTATACTCAACGATGACGCAAACTGCACTCCACAAACATGAAATGACATTCCAGTCCCCAGTTCCTAACGGTAGTAAGATCAGGCCGAGATGGGTTAAGCTCGAGACCCGAAAAGGTCATCACCGCAAGCTTCATTCAAAAGTCGGCATTGTGTTCTCCATCAGAGGACTATCATCGCATGCCTCGTCTAGAGGCTATCAACGCATGCCTCGTCTAGAGGCTATCATCGCCGCAAGCTTCATTCAAAGGTCAGTGTTGTGGGCTCTGTCAGAGGACTATCGTCGCGTGCCTCGTCTAGAGGCTATCGTCGCACGCCTCGTTTGGAGGGTATCGCCGCACACCTCATCTAGAGGATATCGCTGTACCCCTCGTCTGGAGGCTATTGCCACATGCCTCGTCTGGAGGCTATCCCCGCACTCCTTGTTTGAAGGCTATCACCACACGCCTTGTCTGGATGCTATCACGACATGCCTCATCAAGGGGTCATTGTTGCATCCCTTGTCAAGAGGTCATTGTCACGCGTTTCGCAGGGAGCTACCGTCGTGTGCTTCACTCGCGTGCACCATTCGACACTTAGTGCCATGCACGTGCCATGGCACTCTCAGCCAGACCATCACCCTATAGTGCAACATCACTTCTCAGGGAGTCTAGCCACCAGTGACAGCTCTACTGCCCATCGAGTCACATTCCCTCACCACGCCATGGTCCATGCTGCATGGCCTTAAACTTTATAGTCGAGGTCTAATTGCATGACTTTAACAAACTATATGACCTTAAACTGTAGCGGTGGTCTAGTTGCATGACCTTAAATTGCATAGTCCTCGTTTCATGACTCTATACTATAACGAAGGTCTAGTTGCGTGACCTTAAACTGCATGGTCCAAACTATATGACCTTAAATTATAGCGATGGTCTAGTTGCATGACCTTGAACTGTTTCATGACTAAAAACTATATGGCTATGGTCTAGCTGTGTGACCTTAAACCATAGTGCACGTCCTGGCCCCATGACGCTAAAAGGTTTAGCATGATGGTCCAAATTGCATGACCTTAAATTGTAGCGAAGGTCTAGTTGCACGACCTTAACTGCATAGTCTTAACTACATGACTTTAAACTGCATAGCCACTGTCCGAGCTACAAGGCCCTAAAAATTGTAATGCATGGCATGAAAAATGGCCCTTGCACACAGCTCCAGTCGAGACATAGACCACTCCGCTAAAATGGTATCTCAGCAACATCCTCAATTGAGTTAGATGCATGCAGGGTTCGTACCTACCCCCTTAACTCCCAATGGGTGTATTCCGCACAAACCTCCCAGTAAGGGTCACATCCTACTGCGACCCGCTATCCCTTGGGAGTTAGGGCCATCCTTATCCCTTCAACCCTCAATGAGGTTCATCTATGCTCTGGCCTGTCATCCTCAACGGAGTTACATACACCGCATTGCTCATTATCCCCGTGGAGTCACACTGGCCCTCCTAAGCCCCAATATAATCTCTTTTGTCCACCATTCCTCTAGTGATGCCATCTCCATCGTAAACCTCTCTTCTTGTGTATAGCCTTAACCACCTTTATCCCTAGGAGTCAGATGGCTATCCATAACTCATTCCCTTGTAGCTTTACCTACATGACGACCCACACACTGGTCCATGCTACATGACCTTAAATTGCACAGCTATGGTCCATGCTACATGACCCTAAACTGTACAGCCATGGTCAGAACTATATGACCTTAAACTGTAGCGGAGGTCTCATTGTACAACCTTAAACTGCATGGTCCTAGTTACATGACTGTAAACTGCATAACCACGGTCCAAGCTATATGACCTTAAATCATAGTGCTCGTCCTGGTCGCATGTCGTTAATCTGCTTTGCCCAAGTCCAGGAGGCATGACCTTAAAGATGCCCTCACATACGTGCACACACCTTTTATGTGCATCTTGGCACACGTCTTCTCTAATCGACCCATTCATGTGCGCACTCCACTTCCATTTCCTCCACAATGAGTCTACATATGCTCACACATGCCCTTTGCGTGCATCTTCACGTACGCCTTCCCTAGCTGGCCCATTCGTGTGCACGCACCACCCTCACCATCATTAACATCCTTTCCCCCAGTGAGTCTTACCCATGCTCACCAGACTCGTGACCATGCCCGTCCGTCTTTTTTACTCATGGCATTCCCTTGTTTAAGGTATACACCATGCCCATATATATATATTATATATTTTTTTTGGTGAATACGTGTTTAAAGTCATGCCTTCAGGGCTTGTGCGAAGCCTTGTAATGTTATGTGGCTAGGATGTGCACTCTAGGTTAGGTTCATACAGCTGGACCATGGTGGAGATGAGTGGCAATCTGTGGAGGCCATGGAGTGAGTTTGCTCACTTTTGTGGAGATGGCACGAGGCTACCTATGAAAGATGGATGTTGTATGAAAGGTGTGTGAAAAATGGTGACCCACTAGCTTACGATGAGTATAGGTGACGAGAAGGTTCGTCGCTTTGTGAGCGCGGGTGACACTCACTAGGGAATGATGAAGGATGATATAATGAATGAACTCATTGGGGAGGTAGTGAAGGTGGTGCGCGCACACGAATGGGTTGGTTAGAAAAGACGTCGTTGAAAATGCATGTAGAAGGTGTGTGCACGTATTTCGAGGCTTGTTTTTAAGGTCATACCTCCGGGACCTAAGCAAAGCAGTTTATTATCATGCGACCAGGACGTGCACTATGGTTTAAGGTCATATAGTTTGGACCGTGGTTATGCAATTTAAAGTCATACAACTAGGACCATGCAGTTTAAGGTCGTGTAACCAGACCTCTGCTACATTTTATGGTGGTATAGTTTAGACCATGGTGCTGAGCCTTTTAACGTCATGCAGCTAGAACGTGTACTATAGTTTTAATGTCGTATAGCTTGGACTGTGCAGTCTAAGGTCGTGCAGTTAGACCTCGGCTACAGTTTATGGTCGTATAGTTTGGACTAAGCTATTTAAGGTCGTGCACCTAGACCTTCGCTACAGTTTGCGTATAATTTTGACTGTGCTATTTAAGGTTGTGGACCTAGACCAAAGCTATGCAGTTTAAGGTCATGTAGCACGGACCAAGGTTGTGTAGTTTAAGGTCATGCAGCACGGACCAAGGCAGTGTAGTTTAAGGTCATGTAGCACGGAACAAGGTTGTGCAGTTTAAGGTCATGCAGCAAGGACCAAGGCTGTGCAGTTTAAGGTCATGCAGCATGGACCGAGGCTGTGCAATTTATGGTCATACAGCACGGACCAAGGCTGTGCAGTTTAAGGTCATGCAGCATGGACCAAGGTTGTGCCATTTAAGGTCATGCAGCATGGACCGAGGCTGTGCAGTTTAAGGTCATGCAGCACGGACCATTGTGTGGGTCGCCATGTAAGTGAAGGTCCATAGGGGTAGGTTTGTTGATAGCAATTTGACTCCTTGGGGAAAAAATAGTTAAGGTTATACACAAGCAGAGAGCTTTAGATGAAAATCGTGGCTCTATGAGGAGTGGCAAACCTTACTGGAGATTAAGAGGGTAAGTGTGACTCCTTGGGAATAAAATAGTTAAGGCTATCAAAAGACTAGATGGACGACCAACTTCATTGGGGAAAAGGGGACAAATGTGGGTCCTTTATGTCCTTAAGGACAGAATAACTAGGTGTGAGACAGACCCACCAGGGGTTGCAACAGCAAGAATGACCATTACTCCACTGGGAATACTAAGCTGCAGTATGAGTATGACTCTCCTACCGGGGATGAGAAGTCATGATTTGAGTTTGAACGAGCTGGGTTCCACTTTGCTGGGGATAATAGGTCAGAGTCAAGGTGCCACTTCACTGGGGATAATAATAATAAGACACACATGGCTTCAGCATGGGGTGTGCGACAATGGATTGTTTAGAACACAGTCGGCACAGGGTGCAGCGACCATTTTTTCTTTTGATCGCTCAATTGGTGATGAGTCATCAAAAATTCAGTCGGAGCTGAGGACGACCCGTGCTATCGCGTGAACATAGTCGACGATAAGTTGCCCAGCACACAGCTAGTGCTAAGGTTGTTGAAAAGCAGTCGGCGCTAGGTAACATGGACCGCGTGGCCGAGCCTGACTCGGAACTGGTCTGTGTCACAAGGCATTTGATGAGGCGGCAATGAAACATTACCTGGGCCTCGGGTCAGAGCCCGACCCGCTCTAGCATGTTTGTCGCTTGGCTTTCCAAGACGCAGCTAGAATTCTCAGTATGCAAGGGACAGTTGAGGGTAGTGTTGGTTATATAAAGGGGGTAAAACCCCATTTCCCTATTTTTCACTGAAGGTAAAGAAAGGACTTAAGGAAAAAAAATTTAAGAAGAGGGTTCCCGGTGGAAGCTCGGGCACGCGGTGGGATTCCGGCAAGACATGGCGGGAGATTTGCTAGCAAGCAGAGAAAGTTTCGGTGGACAAAGACGATACTTAGCAGACAAGTGGCAAAGGATTTGTTGGAGTTGCAGGAGCTTAACGGCTGGCACAGGGGGTTTTTCCAGGGAAACTCCAGTTATGGTTTTTAGGGCTTCGGTAAAGTAAAAGGAGATGGGAGTTGCAACAGTGGGATACCCAAGCATCTCCACTAGTTCTTCGAGAATTTTCTGGGGGTATAAGTGTTTTCCTGGTAAGTTGGTAGCATTGCAGAGGTTTTCCGGCAACAACAGGGAAGTTCTGGTGGGAAACCGAAGGGCTCAGGGAAATGGACCGTCACTAAAGCTGGATGACTACGTATGAGACGAGTGTCAGGCGGCGTAAGAGGATGTGATGACGGTTGTCAGGTGGCATAACAGGGCTTGAGGTGTCACGCGTAGAATTCATGGCACGTATGAGAGATTTGAACACAGCCGGCGCTAGATGTTGGTGAACACAGTCAGAACTAAGCATTGGCAGACAGAGCCGACGCTAGGGTTTGGCGGATATAGCCGGTGCTAAGATTTAGTAGACACAATCGACACTAGGTGTTGGTGGACACAGTCGATGCTAGGCTTTGGCGGACACAGTCGACACTAAGCTTTGAGTGCACAGTAGGCGCAAAGCGTTAGGGGACACAGCCGGTGCTAAGCTTTGAGTGCACAGCTGATGCTAAGCTTTAGAAATTACAATCGATGCTGATCCAGTGTCTTAAAAATTTTGATTCGAGAGTAAACCACTATGCCCTTTATAATAGCTGCTTCTTCTTACCGAATTCCTGATGGGAAGAATCTTCCGATAGGAGGAGAGGTCGGTACTGATAACTTTACCGATGACGCTTTAGCAAGACGGAAGGTCATTTGGCTAACAAGGCCACTATGAGAACCAAAGTTGCCTCTCAATGTCACTTTTACTACTGACCCAATTCATTTTGAAGTTCGTGAGGGCAATGATGGCAATGTTAGTATCGAAGAAGGGGTGGCGCTCCTTCATTGCATGCACAGGAACATAGCTTATAGGGAGAACTTGCCTACCCTAGGAAAACGAATAGTACAGGCAAAGGGGCTAATAATGTGGTCAAGAAAAGGACTTTGAATATAGGGGAGCACGAATATTTAAAGGGATACTCGTTGTAATAATCCTAAAATTTCAAAAAAAAAAAAAAAAAAAAAAGAGAGAAAACAAACTTTTAATAAGAGATGGTCCACATGAGCATGATGGTCCTTAAGGACGATCACTATTTTCAATAGCTTTTAGTTTAATATTTTCCTTACCTTTACCACGTCCTTAAGTTGACGTGGGGTTTTAACATTTCAGGAGTAATATAATTGTTACACCTCATGTATAAGGTATAACTTAATAAAATAATATAATAAGGTGTTTTAAGAATTTAAATAGGAGAGGTGAGGACTCCCACCTTAGAAAATTTAGAGCTCTCTTTCTCTCTAGTCGAAACACAGTGAGCTCTTTCTCTCTCTAACCAAATTTTTATCGGAAGCACCCTCTCAAATATTTTAGGTAAGTGGCCTCATTGTCTCAAAAAATAATCCATTCTTTTTAAAAATAAAATGAAATAATTACTTCTTCTTATTATCATGAATTTTAGGGGGCGATAAATTTTATGCACAAGCGACCTCATTATTTCGAAAAATAATCTTTTAGCAAAAATGGTGACATTTTATCTATTGTAAAATATTTTAAATGCTGTAAATTCTTAGAAATAAATTTATTTATTTTTCTTGTCCACTGTTAGAAAAGATTAGATACTGTAAAATTATTAAAATAAATGTGATATTTCTGCTTTTAGTAAAATTGTGAGATTTCTTTCTACTGTTATTGAATATTTAGGCATTGTAAATTTCATGTGCAAATGACTGCCTTATTATTTGAAAATTGATATTTTTGCATTTGATTATAGCATTGTCTGTGAAATGTTCATTTGCGAATTGACATCTCATAAATTGTGATAATTCTGTACTCGTGAATTTCTATAGGAGTTTTTCTATCCATATTAGATTGGCAATTATGCTAGAATGTCTTTAAGAACAGTTACCTTTCTTCATTTGAGCCCAAAATATGTGACTGGTTCTTTAGAAATGTTTTTTAAAGTGATTGTTATTAATGGTTTCAGTGAAATTCATATTAATAACTTCAGTGATATGTTGAGTACATGATATTGCTGCTTTTGAATGTTTAAAGAGATTTAGAAATACTTTAAGTATGCAAGTGTACTCATCTGGTTCGCCGGTGAGGTATAAGTGGACCTATCTGGGATGCCGGTATGGATTAAGTGGACTCATCAGGTACACCGGTGAGGTATAAGTGGACCTGCAGGGATTAAGTGGACCTATCTGGGACGCCGGTAGGGATTCACTGGACCTATCTGGGATGCCGAGAGGGATTAAGTGGACCTATCAGGACAGTGATGGAGTAAATAGGTAACTTACTTGGGACGCCAGTTGGGTAATTTGTGAAATCCTTTGAATTATGAATTGCCGTTAAAATGTTTTATGCATTTCAATTATTGGAATCATACTTAGTTATGCATTTTTTTGAAAGTAAAACTGTTAATGCATTTCTGTTAATAGATCTCCTTTTTGAAAATATTGATATCTTTCAATCATGATTATTTTTAGGATTATGATGGTCACATACTAAGTAGCGAAACTCATCAAATTATGGTAAACATTTTTCAAGATAACTGTGGTTTCATTTTGAGTGCTCGTCAGGATCAACTTTGGAAGATGTTGTAGTTGTGGTTAAACTTTTTTTTGTTACTTTGTAAGAATTCGCCACTGTAAATTTGTCCTATCAATGAGATGTATATATGTTTTGACTGTCACATCTCAGGAATATTAGTACTTTAAATTCTTGGGGCGTGACAATTATGGTATCAGAGCAATAGGTTTAAGATTCTTAGGAAATTTAAAAAGAATGTACTTAAAATCACATTTATTGCGTGTACAGGCTGGGACAAAGTCAATATCCAGAGTAGTTGAAGCTAATATGGAAGGAATTCACAAAGCCTTGGAAAATATGGTTGCTTTAATGTAACATTAGATGGAAAACAACAATCCACTCTAGCAGTCAGTTATGGGAAATGGTGAAAGTAATATCGAACAATTTAAGAAATTGAACCCACCTTATTTTAAGGGTGCTGTAAATCCACTGAAAGCCGAGGGATGGATTATGCAATTGGAGAAAATATTCGAGGTAATGGAATGTCCAGATGATAGGAAGTTGGCCTTGACAATTTTTATGTTAGAAGGTGAAGCTCAACATTGGTGGCGAATGGCAAAAGGAGTATTGGTCAAAGAAAATAAACCCTTGATTTGGGAAGTATTTATAGAGCCATTTAATGAAAAGTATTTCCCAGATTTTATTCGAGACAAAAAAGAAATGGAATTTCTGGAATTAATCCTAAGAAACCGGACAGTAGCACATTACGAGGCCAAGTTTACTGAATTAGCCAGGTTTGAACCACATATGTTAACAATGAGGCAAGAAAGGTGAAGAAATTTGAAAGGGGTCTCAGACCAGCTATTAGAAGCAGAATATCAGTCTTAAAATTAGGAACTTATACTGAAATAGTGGATCGAGCCCAAATTGTCGAAAAAGATTTTGAAGATTACCAAAAGACAAAATATCAAAAAAGTCAGGTTAAACCCACACCATTTAATCGACAACAGTTTGAAAGCGCAAACAAGAAGCTAAGGCTCTTGCAACTTCAAAGCCCAATAAAACCATGTAAAAAATGTGGGAAAAACCATGGATCGAGCCTTTGTTATTGGAATACTGGAGCCTGTTTTAAATGTGAAAAATTAGGGCACCAGATTAGAGAATGTCCTAGCTTACTGATGCAATGGCTTCCAAAGCAGGGAGAGATAGCTCAAATGGCTCAAATGAATGGAAGAGTATTTGTGATCACTCAGCAAGACGCTCAGGCCTCAAAATCAGTGATCCAAGGTACTATTATTATCTTCCAAAAAGTAGTTCGTGTTTTGATTGATCCTGAATCTACTCATTCATTTGTGTCACCACACTTTGCATGCCACTTAAAGGTAGAACCAGAACAATTAAAATACATTCTAGACGTAGCCACACCAATGGGAAATTCAAGTGATACCAATATAGTGTACAAATCCTGTGTAATAAAGATAGAAGAAAAGGAACTGTTGGTTGATTTAATATTCCTAGAAATTCAAGATTTTGATGTAATCTTAGGAATGGATTGGCTTTCTGCATACCATGCAAGTATTGATTGTTACAACAAAATGGTTACCTTTAGTATTCCGAATCAACCAGTATTTTACTTCAATGGTATCAAAGAAGACTCCCCATCATATTTAATCTCTTGTATTCGAGCTAATCGCCTCCTTCGAAAAGGGTGTCAAGGCTTTCTTGCCTATATCAAAGAAGATAGGAAGGAAAAAATAAATTTGGATACCACTCCGTTGATCCGAGAATTTCTCGATGTTTTCCTTGAAGAATTGCCAGGATTACCGCCAGACAAGGAAATTGAATTCTCTTTTTAATTATTGCCAGGGGTAGCCCCAATTTCCAAGGCACCTTACAGAATGGCACCTGCAGAACTTAAACAACAATTGGAAGAATTATTAGATAAAGGTTTTATCATGCCCAGTGTGTCACCTTGGGGTGCTCCGGTATTGTTTGTTAAAAAGAAAGATGAGACCATGAGATTGTATATCAATTATAGATAGTTGAACCAAGTGACAGTGAAAAATAAGTGTCCATTACCTAGAATTGATGATTTATTCGATCAATTACAAGAATCACAAGTGTTTTAAAAAATTGATCTTAGATCTGGATACCATCAACTTAAGATTAAAAGTGAAGATGTTCCCAAGACAGCTTTCAAAACAAGGTATAACCATTATGAATTTTTAGTCATGCCTTTTAGATTAACCAATACACCGGCTGTAATTATGGATTTGATGAATCGGGTCTTTAAGCCTTTTTTGGATAAATTTATTGTGGTATTCATTGATGATATTTTAATTTATTCCAAAAATTAGAAGGAACATGAGCAGCATGTAAGAATGGTATTCCAAATATTAAGAGAAAAGAAATTGTATGTCAAACTTAGTAAATGTGAATTTTGGCTTGAACAAGTGACATTTTTAAGACATGTCATATCAAAGGAAGGTCTATCAGTTGATCCTTCAAAGGTTGAAGCTGTTGTAAATTGGAAACAACCAACTAATGTGATTGAAGTTCAAAGCTTTTTGGGATTGGCAAGATATCACAGAAAATTTGTAAAAGGATTTTCTCGAATCGCAACCTCATTGACTCGATTGACACAGAAAAACGTCAAATTTGAGTGGACAAGTGAATGTGAGGAGAGTTTTCAAGAACTAAAAGATCGATTAACTTCAACCCCTATTTTAACTATTCCTGAGGGGTGTGGGGGATTTGTGATTTATAGTGATGCTTCACATAAAGGCTTGGGCTGTGTATTAATGCAATATGAGAAAGTAGTGGCATATGCATCCAGACAGTTGAAAGAATATGAGAAAAAATATCCAATTCATGACTTGGAGCTGGCTGCAATAGTATTCACTTTGAAAATGTAGAGGCATTATCCATATGGTGAGAAATTCGAAATATACACAGATCATAAGAGCTTGAAATACTTCTTCTCTCAGAAGGATTTAAATATGCAGTAGATAAGATGGATGGATTTCTTAAAAGATTATGATTGTACAATCCATTATCATTCAGGAAAAGCTAATGTTGTGGCCGACGCTCTAAGTAGAAAATCTACGAGAGTCTTAACTCATCTAATGATCCAAAAAATGAGATTGTTAGAAGAAATAGTGGATTGGCATCTGGCTCCGTCCATTAATGGTGTGGTCAGTATGATTGCTAACATTAAGGCAGAACCCCCAATTAATTCGACATATTCGATTGGCACAAAAGAAAGACCCTCAGCTTATAACAATCGTAGAAGAGATGAAGCTGGGAAAAAGAGACGAATTCTCTATATGTAGTGATGATTTGCTAAGATTCAAAGGTCGGATTTGTGTCCCGAATGATGAGAGTGTGAAGAAAGCTATATTGGAAGAAGCACATCACTCTCGCTATATGATACATCCCAAAAGTATTAAAATGTATCAAGACCTGAAGAAAACCTTTTGGTGGAATAATATGGAAAAAGAGGTAGCAATATTTGTGTCTAAGTACCTAACATGCCAACAAGTAAAAGCTGAGCATCAAAGGGCCGTTGGCTTGTTGCAGCCTTTACCCGTGCCAGAGTGGAAGTGGGAGCACATCTCTATGGATTTTGTCTCTAGCTTGCCTAGAACAAATTCAGGACATGAAAGCATTTGGGTCATTGTAGACCGACTGACCAAAGCTGCCCATTTTCTATCACTTCGCACAACATACACTTTGGATCGACTGGCCCAGTTGTACATTAAGGAAATAGTGCGGTTGCATGGAGTTCTGGTTAGTATTGTATCGGACAGGGATACTCGGTTTACTTCTAAATTTTGGTTTAGGCTACAGTTAGCCATGGGGACGAGACTCACCTTTAACACTGCTTTTCATCCCCAAACTGATGGACAATCGGAGAGGACCATCCAAACTTTGGAAGATATGCTGAGGGCCCGTGTCATTGACTTTACAGGAAGCTGGGATGACCATTTACCCTCGATTGAATTTGCTTATAATAATAGCTTCCAAGCCAGTATCCAGATGGCACCATATGAAGCCTTGTATGGAAGGAAATGTAGGTCACCCATCTGTTTGGACGAGGTTGGTGAAAGAAAGCTTTTGGGGCCAGAAATTGTCCAGGCTACTACAGATAAGATAACATTAATTCGAGAAAGGCTCAGGACAGCTCAGAGTCGGTAAAAGAGTTATGCTGATAACCGAAAGAGAGACCTTGAATTTGAGGAAGGTGATCGAGTTTTCTTCAAAATCTCACCAATAAAAGGCATTATGAGATTCGGCAAGAAAGGAAAGTTGAGCCCACGTTACATCGGACCATTTGAAATCCTGGAAAGAATCGGAGGTGTCACTTATAGACTTGCCTTACCACCAGAATTGACAAACGTCCATAATGTCTTCCATGTATCATCATTACGAAATATCAGCACGATCCATCCCATATCTTGAAATATGAACCTCTACCGAGCAGGGAGGACCTATCCTTCATTGACCAGCCAATTTTGATACTGGATAGAAGGGTACAAGTGTTGCACAACAAGGAGATTCTTTTGGTCCATATATTATGGCAGTACCATTCAAGAGAGGAGTCGACTTGGGAACAAAAAGACGATATTTGAAAAAAACATCCCTATCTTTTTTAGTAATCAGGTACACAAATTTAGAGGACTAAATTTCTTCAAGGGGGGAAGAATGTAATAATCCTAAAATTTCAAACAAAAAAAAAAAAAAGAAGAGAGAAAAGAAACTTTTAATAAGAGATGGTCCATATGAGCATGATGGTCCTTAGGGACCATCACTATTTTCAAAAGCTTTTTGTTTAAGCTTTTCCTTACCTTTACCACGTCCTTAAGTTGACGAGGGGTTTTAAGATTTCAGGAGTAATATAATTGTTACACCTCATGTATCAGGTGTAACTTAATAAAATAATATAATAAGGTGTTTTAAGAATTTAAATAGGAGAGGTGAGGACTCCCACCGTAGAAAATTTTGAGATCTCTCTCTCTAGTCGAAACGCAGTGAGCTCTTTCTCTCTCTAGCCGAATTTTTATCGAAAGCTTCCACTTAAATATTTTAGGTAAGTGGCCTCATTGTATCTAAAAATAATCCATTTTTTTTAAAAATAAAATGAAATAATTACTTCTGCTTATTAGCATGAATTTTTGGCACAATAAATTTTATGCGCAAGCGACCTCATTATTTAGAAGAATAATCTTTTTAGTAAAAATGGTGACATTTTATCTATTGTAAAATATTTTAAACGCTGCAAATTCTTAGAAATAAATTTCTTTATTTTTCTTGTCCATTGTTAGAAAATTTTAGATACTGTAAAATTATTAAAAATAAATGTGATATTTCTACTTTTAGTAAAATTGTGAGATTTCTTTCTACTGTTTTTGAATATTTAGACATTGTAAATTTCATGTGCAAATGACTGCCTTATTATTTGAAAACTGATATTTTTGCATTTGATTATAGCATTGTCTATGAAATGTTCATTTGCGAATTGAAATCTCATAAATTGTGATAATTCTATATTCGTGAACTTCTATAAGAGTTTTTCTATCCATATTAGATTGGAAATTATGCTAGAATGTCTTTACGAACTGCTACCTTTCTTCATTTGAGCCCAAAATATTTGACTGGTTATTTTAGAAATGTTATTGAAAGTGATTGTTATTAATGGTTTCAGTGAAATTCATATTAATAACTTCAGTGATATATTGAGTACACGATATTACTGCTTTCAAATGTTTAAAGAGATTTAAAAATACTTTAAGTATGCAAGTGGACTCATCCGGTTCGTCGGTGAGGTATAGGTGGACCTATCTGGGACGCCGGTAGGGATTAAGTGGACTCATCAGGTACGCCGGTGAGGTATAAGTAGACCTGCAGGGATTAAGTGGACCTATCTGGGACGTCGGTAGGGATTAAGTGGACCTATCTGGGGCGCCGATAAGGATTAAGTGGACCCTTCAGAACGCTGACGGGGTATATAGGTTACCTACTTGGGACGCTAGTAGGGTAATTTCTGAAATCCTTTGAATTATGCATTGCCGTTAAAATGTTATATGCATTTCAATTATTCGAATTATACTTAATTATGCATTTTTTTTAAAGTGAAACTGTTAATGCATTTCCGTTAATAGATCTCCTTTTTTAAAATATTGATATCTTTCAATCGTGATTATTTTTAGGATTATGAAGGTCACTTACTGAGTAGCCAAACTCATCAAATTATGTAAACATTTTTCAAGATAACTGTGGTTTCATTTTGAGTGCTCGTCAGGATCAACTTTGGAAGATACTGTAGTTGTGTTTAAACTTTCTTTCGTTACTTTGTAAGAATTTGACACTATAAATTTGTCATATTAATGAGATGTATAGATGTTTTGACTGTCACATCTCAGGAATATCATTATTGTAAATTCTTGGGGCGTGACACTCTTCCTGGACTGCAAAGGTGTTGGTGTCACACATAAGTATTCTTGAACGTGCTTTCTCTACTAGAAGCAGTCCAGTGTTCGGGTAGCTACTATGATCGGTATTCTAACACAGTCAAGCTTCTACTTGAGACATGGAGTCCTGTTAGCAATACCTGGCTTCTTTGGAATGGAGAAGCAGGAATCCCTTTAATCGATCTTCATTTTATTGGAGGCCTTCCGATGATGGGGGCTATGTACGATGAGTTCGTGCCACTGAACTTGGTCATCTTTGATGGTGATAACTTGGGGGAAGAAGAGCCGCCTGCCAGTCTTCAAAATATTTTTGAGGCTCACCAGTTGGTCCATGCTAAGTCTCGCAATGGTGGGGTAACCTTCATTGAATGGGTGAAATTCTTTTGTGGAGATTATCCCGAAGGGGGTTGGAGTACTTCGAGAGCGAAAGGGAAGGCAGTTGTGAAGTGGACACCTTCCATGTATCAACCTGAGACCAACGAGGACTGTGTCTTTTTGGCCATATATTTGGCCTTATTTTTTTGCATTCTTTCTCCCTGGTTGGGCTGACGACATTCGTCCAGGCATATTATATGTGGCCAGAGGGCGTGAGTATGCCCTTGCTCAGGCAGCCTTGTGTAACATTTACCATGGCTTGGGGGCCATCTCCTGCGGAAATTCCTACAAAGGAAAAGAGGGAGGGAATGTCATTGTAGGAGGAGAGGCATTTCTAGGGGATTTTAAGACTCCATTCCCCATTCATTATGTGTATGAGTGGCTAGGGGCCTATTTTCCTACCACTTATGTGAGGAGCCAGGGCACGAGGAACAAATTGTGGCCCTTATTGATGAGGATTGTTGGCCAAAAGGTTATCTTTCACAGCCTAGGGGAAGCTCGGGGCTTATTCGGGGATGACTCTTTGAACATGCGGAGGGTCCCATTTCCAGTTGGGAGCTTAAATGATCGTGCTTTCGTTGATGAACTAGGGAAGGAGCTAGATGGTGCTCCAACAACCATCAGGGAACTCATGTTCATCCTGGGCATTAGAGGAGGAGTATACCTTATTGAACTCCGCACAATGCCAGATTAGAAGGATATTTCCCCCACCGCTTCACCCGTCAGCATGGGCATGCTCAGGGTTGCCCCTTCTTAGTGTTCTTCGAATAGCACCGGGGCAGAGTAAATGTAGGGAAGCTGGGAGTGCTTGGGAGTCTTTGTGAGTGCTGGCTGCCAGAACATATACGAACAACTTGGTCTATGTGTCTAGAAATGACAGAGATCAGCAAGTATGTGTTACCTCACTTTGGTAGAAGGGTCTGAATGACCAAGTCCTATGGGAACTGGTAGAGGATCACCAGCAAGGGATATTGGGATGAGGATCACCCTTAGAAAGGGGAGAATGGCAACTGGCACCAGGAGACTAGGCAAGGGAGAATGGTGGATCCTCCTGCTCCTAACGAAGTCTTTGTCTTGGAATATCAGCTCTAGGGATCCCATGAGAAAGAGCGGCCGATGACGTCTTGCTAGAATTTATAAGCCCGAAACAGAGAACTGAGAGCATCTTTGATGAACTCAGTTCCATATTTGAATGGAATGAGAGCCGACAGGTCCCTGGTTATGAGAGGCGTCCCACTCAAGACTTGAACGCGCTGATTGGGAGCGGTCCTCAGAGTAAACTGGCTACAGGTGCTTCTCAAGGAGGTAGTTCTAAAGTGATAGTTCCTCCTCCAGCAAAGGGAAAGAAAAGGAAACGGCCCACCGCTATCGGCACTCATGCACCGACTCCACTTAGTCGGCACACTCGAGGACGTAGGGGTGTCAATCTTCCTGTGATCTCAAAACCAGAAGGTACTTCTTCCTACTCTGATCATTTAGGACCTCTCCCAGTGTCGCTTTCTGCCCTTTCTCCACCATCTTCTGTCTCTCCTGAATTGTTTTCTTCTTCTTCAAAGATTGAAGCAAACGAATTTGGTCCTTCTGAGCCCATTATTATTGCCTCTGATTGGGAAATGACTCTAGATCTTGGGGAGGCATCTCTAAGTCCGAGGGTAGCTCCTGAGTCAGAGCTAGCTCCCATGGAGACTGACGAGGCTGAAGGCCCCTAAGCAAATGCTCCAGGGAGGGAATCAGATGCTGATGTGGCCTCTGTGTTTTAAGGGTTTAGTGCTCCGACTGAGGCAGGGATGATGGTTCAAGAAGAAGGGCCCATGGTTCATGACGCCCCTGAGTACCAAGAGGCTGCTTCCCCCGAGGGCACAGATCGTGAGGATGCAGAGGTTGAGCTTTTTATGATTGAGGTTCTGGCTATTGAGGGCGAAGGCCAAATGGAAGAAATCATGGCTAAGGTTGAATCGGTGATTGGTGAAGGCCAAAGGGAAGGGGCAGTTCCTGAACTTTCCAATACTAACATGGCTTTTCAGGAGGGTGAGAAGCAAGGGCAACAGGTTTCTTTAGAGCCTGCTGAGTCAGAAGTGGAGGCCCCCATAAGCGAGGGTCAAGGCAATAAGACTGGTGTTAAAGATTACAAGCAGGTCGAGGCTGGGGCTGCCTCTGAGTCTGAGGTGCAAGAAGCTGTGGACTTTTTTGTAGTTTCAAAGGAGCCAGTAGCTCAGATGGCTACCACTTCAACAAGCCTGACCCTTGAAGGTAAAGTCTCTTCAGCAATAGTAATCTCAGTAGCATCATCCATGCCCATTTTTAGTGGGGTTTCTGGTATGATTGCAGGAATGCATCGTGCAAGCCTTCAGGGTCTAAGGGAGGTGCCTTTCAATGAGCAGGGCAAATATTTGACCAAATTGAGGGAATTCACTGCGACCACTATGGTCGGGAGTGCACCAGAAGTCTTTCCTGTTTTAATGCAACCCTAAATGAATTGGAGAGCTAGTGGTCGGGAATACTACATCATGAGGTAGAAATCAGAAGGCTAGCCTCCTTGGAAGAGTCAATCTCGCATCGTCGTGAAAAGATAGATTCCTGCACTGAGAAGGAGGCCACCATGACTGGCCATTAGAAGGATCTCAAGAGGGAGACGCAAGGCAGCTATAATAGGATGATCGAGATGAGGGAGGAGATGTGAATATTAAGGCAGGAATTCACTGGCCTTGAGACGAAGATTATCCAGAGGAGGGCCATGGAGGCCTCTTTGGTTACAGATTTTTCCGAACTCGCTTGCACCATTGAGTCCAAAACTGTGGCGATGGAGGAGGAGACCCAAATGGTGGCCGAACAGAAAGAGCGTGTCCAACGCACCGAGACTTCTCCCACGATGTGCAGCGTCGAGATCAATAGGTTAATTGATCATTTTTTAAAATGTATTTTCTTTTATCAGCACTTATAAAAGTTTTAATTGATGAATAAAGTGCTTCTTTTTCTCTTATAGTTGACTTTGCTGCACCCTAGGCCTTGTTTAGTCCCATGACGGGCTGGCGTGGCTTGGATAACTTCGAAATGGGGAGTCATTGCTTTTTCTCCTCTTAATGTTTGATTGGCCAAGGGCTCGTAGTTCATTTTCCTCATCATTTGATGAGTCTGCTCACTATAGATAGTCCAATCAGGAGGGCCCTTGGCCTCCATTATTGGTGCATTCACTTCAAATGCATCTTAGCTTTTGGTCTCAGGCACGAACTCCTTGAGATGTTTTGAAGCAGTATGCTAACTTCTAATTGGCTCTGAAGATTATGAACTTCACTTCTTAAGTTTACTAGGGAATCCTGCTCTTGAGGGGAAGAAGATTGTCCTTCTCAAACTGTTCTCCTCCTGCCAGTGCAAGGAAGAGTAGAACTTGCTGGTGATCATTGGTACGAGGAGCATTCTCTATGCGGGAAGAAATGTTTTGTGCGGTGATGTGCATCGTCGTGCACAACATGAGGAAAGAGGAACTTGGACAGAGGCCCAGCCCACCATTGGGGTAATGACCCGACTCACTGTGCATGTTCCAAGAGAAGAGGATGTCATGCTCAGCGATGGGCTCCGCCGTGCATGATTTGAGAGGTGAGAGAGAAAAAACAGAGAGAAAGAATGAAGAGAGATTAAGAAAGAGAGGAGAGAGAAAGAAAGGAAAGTAGAGGGAGAAGGGAGGGGGAAAGAAGATTAGGAATGAGAGAGGAAGAATTAGGAAAGAAGGGGACATGAGAGAGCAAAGAGAGCAGAGAGAAAGACGAAAGAAGGGAAAGAAAGACACACGATGATAACCTACTACCGTGCGTGTTGAGAGGGAAGAGAGAGGCAAAAAGAAGGAAGAGAAAGAAAGACAGAAGAAGAAGAGAGAGAAAGAGAGAAAGAAAGACATGCATGACACTGTTTACTGTCGTGCATGTTTGATGTAGAGAAGAGAGAGACAGAGAGAAGAGGAGAGAGAAAGAAAGAAAAGGAGAGAAAGAAAGACGAGGAGAGAGAAGAGAGGAGGAGAGAGAAGAGAGGAGAAGAGAAAAAAGAGGAGGAGAGAGAAGAGAGGAGAAGAGAAAAGAGAGGAGGACAGAAAAGAGAGGAGAAGAGAAAGAGAGGAGGAGAGAGAAGAGAGGAGAAGAGAAAAGAGAGGAGGAGAGAGAAGAGAGGAGAAGAGAATAGAGAGGAGGAGAGAGAAGAGAGGAGAAGAGAAAAGAGAGGAGGAGAGAGAAAGTTAACTCTCAATTTTATTTATCAAAATGAAGGTCCATTACAATGGGGTCTAAAATGGTAATTATAGACTTGGGCCCAAAACATGGGTGGATGCCCAAAATCTTATATAATTAATGATAATTACAATTTATTTCAATTAAAATAAAATCTAAAAATGGGTGTAAAATTATGATTTTTCCCTTACCTAATAGTACACAAAATTCCAAAACAGTCCCTATTGTACCCATGGATGTGTGCTATTTTCCTAAGTCGATTCGGGGTTGCTCTGATGCCTATATGACTAATAGATGATCACTCTCTTGTTAGGCTTGGCATGACAATCAATTTGGTACCCACTTCGAGCCACGGATAGTGTTTTTAAGGCTACGATCACGCGACTTGAAATTTGTATGAATCTTGAAAACTTCCGATCGATAGTTCGCTCATTTCTTGATGTATTTTCGTGATTTCTTCATTGAATTACACTGAGCATGCGGTCACGATTGTATTGCAACAAACACAGCTCGATTGCGTGCCCGGACGAAGATTTTACCATCTTGGGTTTTCGGCCGAAACTTGAATTTCAACAGTCGAAATCTATAGCAACTTCGATGCTTTCGTGTGTCGAATCCAACCGTTCATCACATGCGAGGTTCAGCCCAAATGTTTCCCTAGACCTTACACATGTAATACAACTAGTTTCGTGCCGATCGTGTATGTGAACGTCGTGATATGGTCAGTCGAGTAGGTTGTGCTAGAGCTGATTTTCCTGTAACCTTGATCATGAATCGTCATCTTTTCTCCAGCTTTTCTCCCTGCTTGGACATCGTTATGGGGCGTGCCACATATCAAAAGGCTCGTCTTGACGAGACGAACACGCTCACAAACTTTGAGTACGATCAGACTTGAAACGAGGGAGATACGAGTCCTCAAATTTATTGTTCGTGATTGTGAAAACCAATCTCCTTTAATGGAGATTGGTGCAGAGAGGGCGCACGCGAATAGCGTGCGGCTTCTTCTCTTTCAGTCTTTTGCTTATAACTTTGCCCTAGAACGTTTGTTTAAGCTGAAAGTTGACCCCTAAGGGCTTTTGACTGTGCCAGATCCAATGGCGATGGTCCCATAGTCATTTGGCGAACCGAAAATAGGGTTCCAATTATAGGTTCCGTTTCAGGGTGCAAGAGACTAATCTTTCCGAAACTGTTTCTTTGTCTGCACTACCTTAGACATGTCAGATTGCGACAAAACTTTGCAGGTTGTCTTTTGAAGTGATTAGAAATATTTTTACTCATTCTAGTGCAGTTATGAGACTGTCAGGAATTTCACTGTAAGTCATGGCTTCATTAACCGGGCTCACTTTTTTTATGCATCGGGGACCCAAGGTGCTGAAAAATGTATTCAAATAGTCATCATGACCCAAGGTTCACGATGCTCTGAGCTCATCGCAGGCCTGAACATGGATTGTGGTCATGCTTTTTTATTTATTGTGAAACTTTGTGAGCTTTGACTCTCTCAAAAGAGGAGTTCTTTGTGAGCTTTGATTCTACATGAAAAAGAGTTCAATATATTGGGCTTTCATTTTTAAATTCTCATACTTGAAGTAAGAAAGGGGCTTTGAAATTGGGTTTTCATATATATACAATTTTTAAGGTGTTGGTGAAAGTTGGACAAGGTGATCTAGCATGGTGTATATAGATTTTAGTTTTTTTATTTCTCACCAACTAGAACAATTATAAAGGTCTAAGTACAAGGAAACTCACTTGAAATCGATAAAAAAATAACCAAAAGTGGTTGTCAATTGCTGCCACTAATTACAACTTCTTTTATTCAATAAATAAAACCAGCACAATGTTTATGGGAATAAGACAACATAAAAATAAAATACTGCAAACCACCAAACAAGATGCTAAAAGATTACCTCGATCGGACTTAATACACCTGACATCAGATCTCCTCCTCCAATGTCTTAGATCTTTGAAGCACGAGAAATCTTTGCTTATAACACTTAACCAATGTGAGAGCAACATGGAACATCACATAAATCACAAGGCCTCAATAGCTTCTACATATGGGGCATGCCCCTCTTTTCTCCTATCTCGGGGCATGCCCCTATTTCTAACTCAAGAAATATTTTTGAGATCTTAAGACACTGGGGGTTGGGTCGAGCCAGTCAAGATCAAGGCAACCCAGGAAGTGCCGCCACCCACTACACTGTAAGAATCGTGGTCCCTTCATGGCCAGCTTGCTTACATCCGTAGGTTTATCTCAAACCTCTCGGGTTGCTGCAGGCCTTTCACGCACCTGTTGAAGAAGGATACTCCATTCATCTGGGATGAAGAGTGACAGGCAGAACTTGAAGACATCAAGCAGTAGTTACTCAATCCTCAATTGCTTTCTACACCAGTATTGGGAAAACCACTTATCCTGTATGTGATAGCCTTGGACGAGTCACTTGGAGCATTAGTGGCACAAAACAATGACAAGGGGAAAGAGACCACGTTATACCCCTATTGAAAGGATGTGCCTTGCTCTAATCTTCACAGTACAAAAGCTTCGTCATCATTTACTTGGTCATGAAGTGAAACTTATATCAAAAGTAGATCGTATAAAGTTTCTCATGACACTCCCATGCCTATCAAGACGGCTTGCTAAGTGGACATTATTGCTGATGGAATTTGACATCATATACGTCCCACAAAAGGCCATCAAGGGGAAAGCCTAGGCTGATTTTCTTGCAGCACACCCCGTACTGGCAGAAACTCCTCTATCAAGTGATCTCCCTGATGAAGAAGTATTCTGTGCAAAACTTACTCATGTGTGGGACATGTACTTTGATGGAGCCTTTCAATCTGACTAAGGAGGCAGTAGAGTGGTATTCCGGACTCTGAGAGGAGGAGTATTGACACTTTCTTTCTCACTTGCCTAGGCTGATTCTCATAACGAGGCAGAATATCAGGCCCTTATAATTGGTTTGGAGATAGCCTTCGATCTAGACTTGGAACAGCTCAAGGTCTATGGTGACTCTGAGTTGGTTATTCGACAACTCAAGGGAATATATGACGTAAGAAAAGACACTCTCAAGCCTTATCATGATACTGCAAAATCATGTATGACTTAGTTTGAGGACGTATCCTTGAGCCACATCCTCAGGAGGCTAAACTCTCAGGCTGATGCACTTGCAAAACTTAGGGTTACAATTCAATTATCATCATCAGGACCCACGATGGTCTGGGTGGCTGAGTGGAGACACATTGAACTGAGAACCGAGGTATATGCGGATGATGAGAGAAATCTCGTCTCCGAGTGCCCTCCCTATCCATTCGGAGCACTTCTATCAGCTAAATAAGTTATTAAGACGGAACACGAAATGGAAAGGAGTTAGGGAGTTAAGGTTCAAAGCCAAGAACTAGAGTTCATCGACCCAATATGCATGGAAATTGATCAGGTAGAAGATTGGACAGAGCCCATCACTAGTTTACTAAAACATGGCAGGTTCCCAGAAGATCGTGTCGAACACAGCAGTGTACGGTGAATGTCTACTAAGTATACCCTCCTTGAAGGAGATGCTCCTTCAGACAATCATTTGACGGTATTCTTCTTAGATGTGTAGACGCGCAAGAGGCAAAAAAGGTGTTGGAAGAAGTAACGCAGGCATTTGTGGATTACACCAATCCGGTCCTAAGCTCTATGAAAGAATACGTAGATTGGGGTATTATTGGCCTACGATGATTGCTGATTCCTTAAACTATGCTAAAAAGTGTCAGGTGTTCCAAATACACTCAAGTGTTCTTCACCAACCTCTAGAACCCCTACACCCTATAGTGGCATCGTGGCCCATTTCACAATGGGGTATAGACAATGTAGGGCCTATTGACCCTCATTCGGCAATGGGTCATGTCTTTATTCTAGTTGCAATAGACTATTTCTCTAAATGGGCCGAAGAAGTCGAGCTCAAGCAGGTTCTTGGTGTGACGATGGACAATTTCATGCAAGATCACATAATATACCGGTTTGGCTTGCCTGACTTGATTATATCAAACAACGGCCCTCAATTTAAAAGTCATCATATTGATCGCCTTGTTAACCAGTTTGGCTTTGAATGGAGGTACTCGACTATTGTATCATTTTCGAGCCAACGGATTAGCTGAGGCTTTCAATATGACCCTGTGCAACATTTTATGAAAATTAGTATCAAAGACGAAGAAGAACTGGCATGAGAAGCTTCCTGAAGCTTTGTTGGCCTATCGTACTATCATAAGAAATGCCACTTATTCCACTCCTTATTCTCTAGTCTATGGGGGTGAAGCGGTTTTACCCATCGAAATCCAAATCCCTTCATTGCGAGTCGCTATACATCAAGGGCTGACCGAAGACGAAAGAATCAAGCTTCATTATCAAGAATTGGATACGCTCGATGACAAGAGGCTATAGGCTCAGTAGAACCTCCAACTCAACTAGGGGAGAATGAAGAGGGCTTTTGACAAGTCAGTCAAGGTTCGCTCATTCGCTCATGGGGATCTGGTTCTGGCTGTCAAGAGGCTGATTGTTACGTATGGCCGGTGTAAAGGGAAATTTGAACCCAAGTGGGAAGGTCCCTTTATAGTAAAAAAGGTCTCGCCAAATGGAACCTACATACACCTTGATAGAGAGGAGGCAATGCCCCCAATCAATTGCGTTATTTAAAGAAGTATTATCCGTGATGCAAGCTCAAGAAGAGATACTGAATGCGTAAATGTGGCGAGTTAGGAGAATGTTAAAGAGAATGCAAGCAAGAAAGTCCAAGTGAAGCTTAACTCTTATTATTGCCTCAGAAGGAGTTACAAGTTACAATCAGAAGCCCATTATTAGGGAAGTTACAAATCTCTTGCATCTAAGGAAAAGAGAACAATTGACACCCACAGTGTTGCTCTTGCAGATGAGGATAAGAGGACAGATACAGGCCAAAAAGAAATTCTCTCCTCATGAAGAAGGAGCAAAACCACCAAAGAAATTCTTTCCTCATGAAGAAGAACCAAACCTCCAAAGAGGATGCTTACAGGCCAAAAAACGAAGCCAACTATTTTTGAGTCAGCTTCAATTCATCTGACGAGTATATCAAACATACAAAGTAGACATCTCTGGCAAGGAACTGACCTATGATGGTGAGCATACCCTATTCACAATGGATGCCCTTCCACAGAACAACATGGACTTCACAGTTCTGCTGGAGGACATGGCTTCCAATGAGCATCATAAACAGGGCCTTACCACTAGTCATCACCCTCTGCTAACCCAAGTCAGAGTTGTGCATGAACATTGCCACACATGACTCATCGTCATGTGCAGCAGTTCCCACATGCGACTCACTGCCACATGCGAGCAACACCGTGCACGTCATGATGCCCACCATGCACTAATAAGTGCCGTCTGAGGCCATCGTCAGCTGTGTCCTCCGAAGGCTAGCGTCGGTTGTGCTTCTAACTCCCAACGCCGGCAGCCTTTCTTGAGGATCAGTGCCTGCTGTGTTAGCATCGACTGTGTTAGCACCGGTTGTGTTTTAAAAGTCCAGCGCTGACTGCATATCCTAAGTCAATGCCACCGTGACTATTCATCTCCTGGTGACTCTTTGTTTTCCGTGTCTCATTGGTTCCCGAGGCTCTTCGATTTTTGGCCTAAGACGTTTAGCCTCCCTGAAAATTCCATAATTTTCAATGACATTCGTCGCCACGTCTTGTCCTAACACACGTCTCACATGTGTGGAATCATGAGCATTCACCTTCCTGCAATCATCTACCTCAGGCAATGGTTCATCTCCTGCACCCTTCGGATTTCCACCAAAATTTCCCTTATGTAGCCAAAAAACCTCTTCAACCTTTCTTCAAGTCACCGGGAAACCATCGCACACCCGCCAAAAAACTGTTAACAAAAAAAATCTAGCGGAAAGCCTTGGGTAGCCCACTGCTACAATTCCCGCCTCTTCTTCCATTCACCACAACCCTCAAAACCACGGCCAGAGTTCTTGGTTTCTCTGATGAACTCCCTTTCTTTCACTGAAAACACCCTGTAAACTTTGGCAAATCCTATCCCTCCTTGCTGACGTCTTCCTTTTCCCTTAGCCCGAACCTCCCTTGCTCATCGGCAAAATTTCTAACTTTGCCGGAAGCCTCTGTGTGTTTGCCGAAGCTCTCACCGGAAACCTCCTTCTCACTGTTAAATTTTTTACCCTAAGTTTTTATCCTTCGATGAAACAATGAAAATGGGGGCTACCTGCTTTATATAATTGATGCTTTCCTCAAATGCCCCTCATGCATTAAGAATCCCAGCCACATCCAATAAGGCCAAACATCAATGGGCTGGACAGGGTAGGGCTTTGATGTGAGGTCTGGGTAAAGTTTCACCACTACCCATGAAATCCCATGTAACACATACCAGGACCTGGTCGGGCTCGAGTAAGGGCCCGAACACTAACCTACACCAAGCACCGGCTACCTAGCACCAACTGTGTTTTTAGTGACTTCAATAACTTAGTGCTAGTTGTGCTCAAGAGCTAGCATGACTACCCTCAGTGTCGGCTACATTTTTAAACCTTAGCGTCGTCCGGGTATTCAAGAAATAGTATTGGCCGACCTCAACGTCGGTTGTGTTTTCAAAACACTCAATGTCGACTGAGTGTTCAAGAAATGATCATTCTAAAGTCGTGCGTGTCCTACTATTTTTTTCCTCAGTAGAGTTTCACCTAGACCGTGACCTATTATCCCTAGCAAAGTAGTACCCAGGTCATCCAACTCGGGCCATGACTTCTCATCCCTAATAGGAGTCATACTTGTACTGCAGCTCATTATCCCTAGCTGAGTTAAAAGAAGATGAGGTCTTAGCCAAGTAAATATCAGCACTCGACTACACCTTGGGGGCGGAAAACACCTCTTTGAAACAGGAGGCTCAATTGGTGCTTGACCTGAAGGGATACATTCAGTATGCCTAGGCTTCTTTTGCAACTTCCAGAGCGAAGATCGATGAGATCATTGATCGTTTTTTAATGTGTCATTTTGTCCCTTTTATTTCTCTCTTTCTTTGAATATTGACACTTGTAATGATCTCTGATTTGATAAATGAAATATTTCTTTTTCTCCTCTGTGACTTTATTCTTTCTTTTTGCTTTACTGCATCTCATCTCTCACTCTTGGGTAGGCCACGTTTGAGGGCATTATCTGTTTCTACCCTTTTGCCAAGGAAAACCCTAAGCCTTGTTTTGTCTTGTGACAAACTGTTGTGGTTTCAATGACCTCAAATGGGGAAGTAGTTGCCTCTTCTCCTCTTAATGTCTAGTTGGGCAGGGGATCATTATTCATTTTTCTCATTATTTGATGAGCCTTCTCACTATAAATAGTTAAATCAGGAGGGGCTTTGTCTTCTATTTGAGGCGCATTCACTTCCAGCTCGTCGTAGCGCTTGGTCTCAGGCACAAACTCTTTTAGATATTTTGAGGCGATACGCATAACCTCCAATTGGTTCTGGAGACTGTGAACCTCGCTTTTTAACTCTGCCAGGGGATTCTGCTCTCGAGGGAGAGAGGGCAGTCATTTTTTTGACTACTCTCCTCTCGCATAATCAAGGAAGCGCAAGAACTTACACGGTGGCTGGTGTGCTAGTTCTGCTTCCAAGAGTGCAATGGGGAGATGCAGGACCTTTCGATGGTTGGGCGTGTAGGTGAGCTTTGGGGGTGGGAGATCTATCCTCATGACTTTCTTAGTCTCGGTAATGACTTCTAGTTAATCTTCTTGCAAAGGTGACTTAGGATTGGAAGCATAAGGGGAAGCCTCATCTTCAGGGGAAGATGGATTTTCTTTACAGATGGTGGATGGAATAATGGAATGAATGGGAGTCAGAGGGAGGATTTAGCCTTGTCTTTCCTCCACTTTAAACATGTTCACGAGTGTTCGCCTAATGTCCTCAACTTCTTCATGAGGCGAGGGTTCTATCTTCCTCATTGACTTCCTGTCACCATAATTTGGCTTTTGGGATGACACTGAATTTGTGAAGTATTACTTGGCATCAGCATAGTGAGTTTTGGTTACAGGAAACGATCTTTTATCAGCATAACTGTATACTGTCTCCCATCTTGAATATACTTGAAGCATTGATGCAATGTGGACGGAACCACTCCCTGATCATGGAGCCAAGGGTGGCTGAGTAGGACGTTGTACGAGATGTCAGTGTCGATTATATGAAATTGAGAGTAAACTTTAATTCATCGATCTTGAGACGAAGGTGAATCATATCAGTCGGCTTCTCTCCTAACTGGTTGAGACCTTGTGTAGTGATATGAGTCGGGGTATGATAGTCCCAATTGAGTGAGACTTCTCCTTAGGATAAGGTTGACTGTCGACCCTCCATCCAGCATAATTTGGCTGATGGGGCATGTATGTAGCTCACTAGTCACGAAGAGAGGGCAGTTGTGAAATTTTTCTCCCAATTGAAGATCGTCTACTGAGAAAGTGATCGCCATACACCCATCAGGATTGTCGGGTCCACTTCAATTTGTTCCACCTCGGTCTCGTACACTTCTGGATTAGAAAGAGCTTAAACTAGAGACATACGGTAAATGCCTTGAGATCATGAGAGCATCATAGATGCTGAAAAGGGCTAGAAGCTTCCTCAGGTGCCCTATCACATCATATTTCACTTTTTCCTCGTCAGCCTTTTGTACTCTTGGTCCTGACACTGGGTTGGATTGTATAGTAGGTTGAGGAGCAAGTTTAGGTGGAGGGGGTCCATTTTGGTCTGCTGGCTGACTTTGCTATGCAGCCTGCATGACTTGGGAAGTTTGGATGGATTAGGTGGATTGAGTGACAAAGATGTTTTTTAGTGAAGAGGAGGTTTGAGGTTGAGGCTTAGGATGTAATTGGGTGTATGGGACCAGAAGTGTCCTTGGGTACTAGAGGATTGGTGGATTGGTTGAGGTATTTGGGAAAGGAAGAAGTGGTTGGGTGTATGGGACCAGAGGTGTCCCAGGGAACTTGAGGACGGCTGGATTGTCTGAGTATTTGGGCGAGGAAGGAGTGGTGGACCAAGAAACTTTAGGACCTTTGGCTTCTGAAGTGGAGGTTGTAGTGTCTTCCCCAATTTCAAGCTCATTTGCCCTGTGCTGCTTGATGTTTCAGAGATTTGCACCATGTGACAGACTTCCTAAGAATCAAAGTTTTGTCCTCTTGATTCTCTCAGCCTCTGCTCAAAGTCGGGCTCAAGAGGCCACTAGGGTTTCTTTGGCTTTGACTTCATGCACTTCTTTGTGGAAGAAGTTGGCTCTGACTTGACTCGAGCTATCAGAGCATCAGTGACTGTAAAAAATCCAGCCGCCTGGGCTAGCATCTTTTTTAGCCACTTTCGGTGCGTCCTGCTTATATTGTTTTCCTTGAGTTCTTTGTCAAGGGCCTCGAAGTTTGAACATTCTCAAGTTGTACCTGTAATAGATGTAGAGGAAGAAGGAGAAGAAGAAGAAGGAGAAGAGAGGTTAGTAGGTGAGGGACCTTTAAGGTCATTCCCCTCATTGGACCGATTTGAGCAGTATTTTACGTCATCACCAGAGTTGGACGTGTGCAGGGGATCTTTTGAGTCTTCCCCCTGCTCATTGAGGGGCACTTTTAGTGTCATCACTCTTATTAGACGTGCCTTGAGTAAAAGATGGCTCAGGGATATCCTCTTGATGAGAAGAGGAAGTAAGGATGATTGCGCTAGGGATGAAGTTCTGTAAGGCCTGCAATAGAAAAAGAGGCCTGAAAAATTCCTGTTCGACCAGTAGTTAAGGAATCTTGTTCCTTCGACGAGCAACCCTTGGCACCCAAATCCTCCTGGTTTCCTTGGGAGGTGCTTGACTCGTCTTGCTAGGTTTGTGAGCAGGCCTAGATTGATGAATTTCCTCACACTTTAAAGATTTGAGTCCACCCATGATAGACTCTTCATGGTTGAGAAGTCAAGGGCTTAGAGGGATCTGAATCATCATTACTCAGGTCTTGTATCGGGAGGCCCTCTTGCAACGGTGGAGCAGTGACTTGGGGATCTCCTTCTGGAACATCACAAGCTTCTTTGCATCCTTGTATTTTCTTCACAATTATGTCGTGGAAACTAGAGCACTCGCTCTGGTCATGGCCCCATATCTCATGATACGGGCCCTAGTGGTCCTCAGTTCTCTGAGCAAGGCGTTGGGGCTGCCTTGTCAACTTTGGCGCGATGAAGCCATCTTGAAGCATCATGACGAACAAGGCACGAAGGAGATTGGGCGCTTCATCTTCCTCCTAGGCTGTCACTACATGGGAAGCTTCGGCTGCCCTGAATGTCTTCTTTAGCTCTTCGAGCTTTTTCTGACCCTTCTGGATTAGGGCTTTGATAAGGTCTTTAAGTGTGTAGTGTTCTTCTATGGGGTGGCTTACCCTCTGATGATAAGCATAATATTTTGCATGCGTGTCAAGACCCGCTTGATCAGGAAACTTGATCACAGGCAGCTCAATCATATTCTACTTCATCAATATGCGGAGTAGTGCAGGAACCCATTATTTTTTGAAAGGATAGAACTTGTTTTGATGCTTGGCCCAATAATCTTCTCGATTAAGGTTCGTAGGTGGGGATACCCAGTTGTATGACTTTTGCTGCTTGCTTGCCTAAGGCGCTGTCTGCATCTTCGTTGTGCCTACCCCTTTGGATAGGTCCAAAGTTTGGGAAGCAGCCTTCTTCGGATTGCTTACGGTGATGACCGCACTAATTACCCTTTTTGTTGGTTGCTCCGAGAATTGCCATTGCCCCGGTTGTTTCTTGAGCTCACACACTGTTGATGTGACCCGCCATGATGGCGTGATAGGCTCTCTATGCAAATTGACTTAGAGATCAGCTTTGACATGGAGATTGGATTGGCTGCCTCAACATGTAGGGCAATCTCTAGTCGCATATTTTGTATACAGGTTTGGACTGCTTCCTTCTGAGACATAGGATTAGAATAGCAAGAAGCCAAATCTCTCCATCTGGCTATGAATTGATCCACAGGCTCATCTGGCTCTCCGGTCACGTTAAGAAGATGGTTTGGACCTCTCTCTCGACCTCATAGAAGTGCTGATAGAACATTTGCTCCATCTCTTCCCAAGTGTGTACTGAACTTGGGGGAAGCCGAACATACCACTGAAAGGCCGGGCCATCAAGATTTTCAACAAACTGACAGAGGAGAACTCTCCCATCAATCACTGTCTCTCGACACGTTGCTTGAAAATGCGCGATATGCTGGTGCGGGGATGTTGTGCCATTGAACAGGGGAAGCTTCCCCTTTTGGTGATCCGTAGGGAACAGAACCTGATGAATATGGGAGGGGTACGGATTTTGGTAAAGCGTTGTCCCCTGCATTCTCGGGATCTATCTATTCTTTAGGATGTGAGTTACCATTGTGCAAGACTCTCAAATTTCCTCTTTGGGCATTGTGATTCGAAGAGGGTAGAAGGGGTTCCTGTGAAGAGGATCATCAGAGGCAATCTGTTTCAGTGGCTTCTCTGATCAAGATTTGTAGACCCTTGTCGTGCTCGGCTTTGAGGCTTTGATGGACCTCATGCCAGAACTACGATCGAGACTGCAGCTGGCTGGCTTTTCTTGCACGAGAAAGAGCCATCTCCATCAGATGAAGCAATGGGTGTGGAGTCGAGGAGGATGAAGGACTTGATCTTCCACCAGGTCTTTGCCCCAGGCTCTCTTACGGGCTTCAGAGACTTGACCGAGTTGATGGGGCTGGCTCAAGATGGTACTCTTGGGGAAATTCTTTGAGTACCAGGGCTCAAGGCGCTCTCCCGAAAGAGAAGGGGCAAGCGAGAGAGGGATCGGCTAATGATGGCATCCGAGTCGAGAGCGAGCGATAGTCTGGGAAGGCGACGCATGTGCGCCCCTCGAAGAAGGATCACGGGTGACTAGGGAGTCAACCCGGGATAGAACATTCATTTTGGCCTTAGGAGGCCCAAAACCGCGACAACCTATCTATAAGGGAATAAGAGGGATCCTGTTGTTGGAAGACATTTTTCAGTGTCATGGGTCATCGATCAATAGAGTCTAACAAACAGTGGAAATTTTGAGAGTCTCATAATAGCCCCAGAACTGATCAAGATCTTCATAAAGACTCTCAAAAGTCTCATGCCAAGTTTCATCGCATTCCAACATGTCTATGGCAACGTAACCTAAGAGACAGTTTCGGCAGAGTCAACCTTTAGCACCATGAAATAGACTATATAACTAGAGTTATATTTTCGGTGTCTCAATTTGTTGTGAGACCACTGCCATTGGATCCCACATTATTGCAAACCCTCAGGGGTCAAATTTCAGCTTGAATGGCCATTCCAGGAGGAAGTTATAGGTGAAAGAGCGAAACAGGAGGAGTCGCATGCTATTCTCGTGTGGCCACCCTGCAACTGAACTCCATTAAAGGGGCAGTCATGACCAGTGACTTTTGATGCTTATATCTCCCTCTTCCGAGATCAGATGGTGCTCAAATTTGATGAGGAGTGTACGTCTCGTCGAGACGAGCTTTTTGATATGTGGCACACCCCGCGACGACACCTGAGCATTAAGAAAAGCTTGAGAGAAGTTTCTGATCCGTGACGATAAGGCAGGAAAATCAGCAGCATCGTACCTCGCTCAAGCAACCAAATGACGCCGCTCCCAAGCCAGATCGATGTGAAACCAATTCCATCGCGTGCGTAAGGTCTAAGGCTATCTCTAGTTTGAACTCGTACATGATGAACGGTCGGATTCCGCACACAAAGCCAATGAAGTGACTGCAAAATCCATTTGCCGGAATTCTAGATTCTAGCTAAAACTCCAAAGTTGGAAACTTTTCTTTTGGGCATGAAATCGAGCTGCATTTGTTGCCTCGCGATCGTGACAGTATGCTCAGTGTGATACAATGAAGAAATCATAGAAAAACATAAAGGAACAAACACACAGTCGATCCAAAGATTCAAGATTCATTCAAATTTCAAGTCACATGATCGTGCCCTAAAAACAAGATCCATGGCTCCAAGTTGGTATCAAATCAACAGCCATGCCAAGCCTTATAAGAAAACAACTATCTTTCGATCAAACGGGCATCAGAACGACCCCAGATCATCCATGAAAAAACATGCATGTTTTAGGGCAACACAAGGACTGTCTTGAAATTCAACTACTTGTTAGGAAGAGGCAAATCTGTCATTTTACCCTATTTTCTAATATCTTTTAATTCAGTTAAATCTTAATTTCCAACAATTAAGTTTAATTTTGATCAGTCCACCCATGTTTGGGAACAATTATATATATATCACATACAATCATTGTACGCAGAGGCTTGAAACCCTTCACAAAAGAGAATTTTTACTTAATAGAATTCCCTTTCCTTCTCATTGTTGGGCCATGCTTGGAGAGAGAGAGTAAGGAGAGAGAAACTTTTGGATCGGTAACCCCAGGCTCAAGCTAATTTTTCTCTCTCTTCTTTTCTTTCTTCTTCTTCTTCTTCGTTTGAACCTCCCTCAAGGGCCAAGCATGGCAGTGGCAATGTTGTGCATGCCTCTTTCTTTTCTTTTTCTCCTTCTTGTGGTGTCACAGGTTGTGCAAGGTAATGGCATTGCCATGCGCGAAATCCTTTCCCCCTTCTATTTGTGTGTCTTTATCTCTCGACGAGATTGCAGATGGCGTTACTCATCGCCGTCCGCAAAGGTATCCTCGACATCTCAGCGAGGAACGAGGTAGCAAAGCTTATTACCATCCACGGGGGCTTCACCCTGTCGCGTGACTATTGTAGGCGACAATGTCCATCGCTGTCTGTGAAGGGTCGCGACAATACCCATCGCCATCCGCGAGCCTCTCTTTTGTGCTCGGTGGCTATCGCCGTGTGCAGGCTTCTTTCGCTCGCTTGGTTCCCATTGCCACAAGCTGGCTCCTTTCGCGCCTCTCTATGCCTATCACTTTGTGCAGGCTTCCCATGTGTCCCACGCCTATCACTGTTCACTCCACAAGAGGTAATCGTCGTGCAACTTATGAGAAGTTATCGCCGTGCTCCTCGTCAGAAGCTATTGTCGTCAGCAAGGGACATGTTGCCTTCTTGCGCTGCCAACGGCGATGCTTATGGCCATCCATTGGTTTCTCTCACGTTCCACACCTAGCATCATGTGCCTCATGAGGAGTTATTACCACGAGCCTCACCAGAAGCCATCGCCACCCGCAAGGGACGCGGTGTCTTCTATGATGCCAACGGCGATGCCCATTGCGGTCTGGGTTCTTCCTCCCTCCGCTTTCTCGCTCTCTTTCTCTTCGTTCACGTTTCTTATCTTCATTCTTTTCTCTTTTCACTTGACGAGGGTAGACTTCTCTTAGCTCTACCAAAGTGGTCTGATTTTCAAGCAGTATTGTCATCGTGCTGGTCTTGAGTACCATGCCCGTCTTGCTGCCACATCAGATTGGGATAGTTCTATTTGCCTTGGATACAAGTAGTATTGTCGTCGCGCTGGTCTTGAGTATCATGCCCGTCTTGCTACCACTCTGAGTCGGTAACTTTCTAGCCGTCATGCTAGTCTCGCCCCTTCATCAAGTTCTCTTCTCTATTCTATCTTTATTTGAACCTTCCATTTCATCACTCTAAGGGTGGGTCCCTTTGGCCCACTTGTGTTGCAAATTAACCATAGTACTGTTGTGTAGAAAACAAAGAGATTGCAGGTCATGGGTGGCGATTTCGAACCAGCAAAAGTAGCTGGAGGGCTTTCCGTCGTGATCTAAGAGGGCACCCACACGAGCCAGCCCGAGTAAGCCACGGACCCAAGTGAGGTTGGTCCCCACCTCACACCCAAAAATCCTCTCTCACTAGTTGGATACCTGCCTTTGTTCTTGAAATAAGTTCCCGAGAAAGTGATCTCAAGTCTCAGGTTTTTCGAACCCGAGACACGTGTCACTCGATCACCAAGATCCAGGGAAACAAGATCGAGGCACTTGACCAGCTTGGCGATCCACTGGGGACTTATTACCCCTTCATTAGCTCACTCTTGTTTGATAAGTATCATCTTTTACTTTATGTAATACTTTCTAAGTCACCTGAATTATTCAACACGTTCGTCCGAGTCGGGGACTTGCTTATCCCTGCACTCGTGATTGTCCCAAGGAAGGGAGCTGCTCAGGCCTCCTTCCCTACACTTCTTTAGAGTCAGGACTCATAGTCTGGCTCCCAGGTGCTTTCCTGGGTTGGTGCGAGAGGGGACTTAGATGTCCCTGACTCCCCTCTTCCTCGCCCAGGTGGACCCTCCACCAAGGCCCCTTGTATTGGTAGCACATCTTCTACCACACACACCATCCACCCTGCTGCTGACAAGTCCCTTGCTAGTCATATCACTGAGGTAAGCTGGAAGGCTGCCCTTCTCACTCTCGTGAAAGGCAAGCAAGTTGCCATGGCTTCTGAGGGTCACCGCAAGGCTACCCCTTGAACTCCTTCACTACCCCGAACCTCTACACCTGGAGGCTCAACACACAGAGGTGGAAATCCTAGGTTCTCCGCCACACGCACACAACTAAGAGCTCGTGGTCCGATCACTCAAGCCACACCTCGGGGAAACTGTCATACTATCTTAAACTCATGTTCATGGTTAGGCCTGCTCGAGCCAAAGCTTGCAGGGGCCATACATCCCACAGCTCGGAGCAGCGCCTGTTCGGCGGCAGCTTGAGCACAAGAGGGTCGACCACTTTGTCCTCCCTCTCACCATACATAGCTTCACCCTGTGAGAGATGAGCTTCTACCTGGTCCCTCACGGACACAATCTCATGCGTCTCGACCTCCTAAGGTCGAACCAATTGAGCAAACAAGGGCTGAGCCCCAAGTCACCCGGATGGTTAACCCTAAAGGTGCATACACTTCTACTTTGCAGGGTCCTCCCAGATCCCGGCATAGGTAGAGTCATGAACCATCTCCTTCTTCCATCAGTCCTCTCTCACTAGGCAAGCACCTCGAGACCTGTTACTCAAAGGAAATCCCTAAGAGTACCATCTTGAGACAGCCTCAAGTCAGGCATGCACCCAGGCCTCACAAGGGAATCCGGGGCAACGACCTGATGTCAGACAGGAGCCTCCAACCTCCAAGGTAGTGACCCGAGTAGCCCTCAGTCCTTAGACCCCATTCTTTGCTTTTGCTAATAGACACGGCCCTCGCCTGCTCAAGAAAAGCGGGGCAGTCCAAGCCTCAGCCTCAGTTTTGGAGTGAGGTCCATAGCCGCCTTAAGATCAAGCAGAAGAAAGGTTTGCGGATTCTAACCAAAGAAGCCTCCAAGGCAGTTGAGGTTACCACCTTTGGTAACCACCTACCTCGTAATCCCTTCTTCCCTCTGCGGATCCCAGAGCCCGAGCCAGTTCAAGAGTATTTCTCGATGATCACTGCCAGGAAGCCACGATCCTAAGACTGTCAAGAACTGGTCCTCACATGGTCATTGTACAAAGCTCGAGTCCAGTCGAGGCATGCTGAGCCGCTGCAGACCGACTTGCCATGCACGACTCATCAACCCCAGCCATCCATTACTCCACCTAGATCTGACCTTTCAGAAGAAATGGTCAGTGTCATGATGATCAACAAGCTAGATGATGCCCAAGAAGAGAGGATGAATAGGTTCGAGGTAATGCTGCAGTCCATCCTCGAAAAGATGGAATGCCTAGAAGCCTTCAGGACCCGTTCTTCTCACCATGAGACCGATTCTTCATCTAACGAAGACACCATTCCCAAGAAACCTCTCGAAACCGGTCTCTCAGGATAACTTTGCTTCCTGCGGGGTTTTCCAAACTGACATATATGCCATGGTGGCCCACAATCTCAACAACAAGGTCCCAAGCATGTAAGAGACGTCGCTCTACAAGAAGCTGTACCCTACTTACATCGACCATGTGTCATTTCCCCCAAACTAGAAAAAAGGGAAGATCCCCCTGGACTACGTCCCCGCACCAGCATACTACTGACTTCCAAGCTAGCTGTCGAGAGATGACGACTGATGGGCGACTCCTCCACCGATAGTACATCGAGACGCTCGAAGGGCCAGCCTTCTAGTGGTATGCTCGACTGCCTCCAAACTTGGTGCATTCCTGGAAGGAAATGGAGCACTTGTTCTACTAACGCTTCTCCAAAGTTCAAAGGCATGTGGAAACCATCTAGCTCCTCACTCTGACTCAAGACCTTGATAAGCCGGTTGAGAAGTTCATCGCTCGATGGAGAGAGCTGGCAACCTTTCATGCCACTCCCATGACTGAGAAAGAAGCTGTCCAGACCTGCATACGAAACATGCTTCTTGAGATTGCCCTGCATGTCGAGGCCTCCAATCCACCCTCCATGTCAGAGCTCATGCCGAAAGTAGTTTGTATTGAGGGTCTGTCCAAACACCATGGTGGATCTCGTCAGTAACCCTCTGGCTCAAACTCCCGCTCCAACAACCGAGGCAACTAGCAAAAAGCAATAATCAGTGCAGCCATCACCGTGACTGACACTAACAAAGCCGCTCCTCAAACCCAGGACCTCTCCAAGGCACAAATGTCTCAGGCCGGGGGCAAGCGGCAGTCCTACAATAAGGCCCCGCCCCCTAAAAACATAAAGCGAAGTGACTTCTGGACTCTACACCAGAACAAGGTGTATCCTTTTGACAAGGAGTGGGACCCTGCATTGCTTCGACTACTACTGGAGCTAAACATGATGCAGCTGCTGGAGATCAACACTACAGAATTAGTTGGACAAGAGACACATGAGAGGTACTGCACCTATCACAGGAAAGCAGGCCACCCCACTAAGGACTGCTATAAGCTCATTGACACTATCGAAGCTCTTATTAACAAGGATCAAATAAAGCTCGAAGATTTAAAGAAAGCGTTCGGGGCAACTGTGGCTTCTCACATAGTGACAATCCAAGAAGATGAGGGGCCACCCACTATCCTTCATGCACTTTTTTCCATAATGCTCAAAGAGGGTCACATCACGCCAAAGCCGACAAGGCAGCCCAAGTTCCTGCCTCCAGGAACTGAGAACCTCTGGTGAGCATATCATCTGATTCAAGGCCATGACCTGAGAGAATGCACTGGCTTCCATGAGCATTTGGAAAAGAAGATGCAGCATTGCTAGAAAGATGATGGAAACTTAGAAGGGCGTCGTCAAGTCCCTCTTCCACCAGCACAAGAAGAACTCCCGACGTAAGCCCCTGGAAGCACTGAGCTAGACCCTCTGCAGGCCCTTTCCAAGACAATGCTCCAACAGGGTCTCGTCACTCTCAAGCCTGCCAACAAGCCTAAATGCGTTGCCCAGGGTACGAAAAACCTCTGGTGCCCATATCACTAAGTATCGGGCCATGAGTTGAAAGAGTGCTCCAGGTTCAAAGCTATAGTAACTCAGAAGGTTCAAGAAGGCGACATCATTTGTGCCATTCTCCTAGAGCACTTACAAGTCATCACTTCGGTATAAGAGGAAATCCCACTACAGGTCCCTTATGAGCATACACTGGACCCCTTAGAGCTCTCGACCTCTCAGCCCTGGGAAGTTTACCATGGGTGAAGTAGGCTCAAATCCCTAAAGCATGAGGCTCTCCACCAAGCTAAGACTACTCATCATTCTGATAGGGTGAACCGAACCCCTCCTCAGGGATCCAAAAGGAGATGAGCACCAGGTCTACTTGCCGAAGGAACCACAACCCTCAACCACCAGTCGAGGAAGAGTTTCTCAAGCCCCTTTGTCCACTGCTTACCTTACATGACTTCATCCCAGGCGCAACTTGCCTTATCCTGTCATCTAATCAGATGGACATCCCTGAGTCATCAATAGCTCTGGAGTCATCCAATATGGGTGACGACACTGAAAGCAATCCACAATAGTCAAAGTCGGGGCAAGACCTAAAATACCCCCTGCACACTTCCAATTCATGCGATGACGTAAATAGCTGCCAGAAACATTCTAAATCTTCTTCTTCTCCCTCGTCTTCTATTTATTCCACAGGTGCAGCTCGACAGTGCCCAGACTTTGACACTTTGAACAGAGAGCTCGGAGGTGCCAGCCTTAGCAGGTTGCAGTGGAAGCGCCAAAGAAAGATGTTGGCTTAGGCAGCTGGATTCTTGACAGTCACCGACGCCTTGTCAACCCAAGTCAAGGCTGAGCCACCCTCAAGCTCCTCTTCCAAAGAGGCCTCCCACATGGTGCAGATCTTGGAAGTACCATCCAACACAGGGAAAATGAACCTAAGATCAGGGAAGAAGCTAGAATCCACATTTCAAAATCTCAAGATTCTCAAGTTCCATAATCCTTCACTTTTCCCTTAGCCTAAACCTCAAACCTCTACATCCCTGATACAAATACATGTTGCCCCCCCGTCAACCCATACCGCACTGGTTGAACTGGACCGGGTGCCGTTCGTACACCGGGACCTTGTGACCTCCATTTGAAAATAACAGAGACTATAAAAAATTCTCTATGTTTTCTTCTCCATATCGAGAAACCGGTGCAGAGACCTGTCCACAACAATTTGGCGAGGCTGCCCAAGAGTGCACCCTTCCCAAGGAAATCCCAGGGTGAATACCTCTCATAGTGGAGGAGTCCTTGCCATCTTCCTTTACCTCGTCTCCTTGCTCCAGCAAGAATTCTCCCCTTTCTAGGGGTGGCCGACATCCTAGTACCCCTTACTAGTAATTTGCTACCAGACTTCATGAGCTTTAGTCGCCTGCACTATTCTTCTGAAATATGGTAGCATATACGTATTAACCTTTGTGAGCTCCATGCACGTGGGTCAAGCCGTGCGAATGTGCCTTGGGAGCCAAGTTTCCAAGTGGGTTCCCAACTGGTCCTTCTTTCAGCGAGCTGCCTTACTATGCCACTTCTCAAAGAAAATGGAGAATGGGCAGCCTTGCTCGAGCTCATGTTGTCGAGCAAATCTATGAGGGAACCCTCAAGCTTCGCACTATGGACAGTACGGTAGGGAAGAACCATGCCTATGACACTCAACATATACATCAACTCCTTATGAGTAGTAAAAGCATTGTCCAGGCTCTTGCCCAGCTCATCAACAAAGGCACGGTCTGTGAGATTCCCTACTAGGAAGGCGAGCCTTCTCATATGGATGTGGTAGTTGTAGAAAAAACTGCGCATGTGACCGAGAGTATGGAAGATTGCTCTCTATCCAGAAATCCTCAGTAGAAATGGGCACATTGTTTCTTCCAATTCTTCGATTCAGAGGTAGGTGCCCGGGAAGTTAGCCCCAAGCTAACCTTATACATAGTGAACGGGGAAAGGTGTCTTGAAGTCCACTGGGAAGGCTTTGCCATCCACTATGTTAGTCCCTCCATCGCCTTGATAGACTTTTCCCCTAGACACAGCTCCTAGGCCGTAGTAGATATTGCAAAGGACCGGCTGTGCAAGTGCATATTTTCGCCCCCTTGGCATGTCACAGACCACATAGTGTCAGGACAGATATATCTGCTCCACTAGGGAGAGCAAACTTGCACAAGAAAAGCACTAGATAAGCAGCCAAGAAGATGTGCTCATTCTCCTTTCGCAGCTCAAAAATTGGTGGGGCCACCTTCTCCCCTTTCCTTAGTGATGGACCAGCTTCATCATCATAGTCCCCATAGAAAACTACCGCCCACTTGGTGAAGGAGACGTATCCCTTCTTGTTCTCAGACCAGAGCAGCTAGTAAATTCCAAACAGCTCCTGAAGCCTAGCTGGTGGAACTTCTTTCCCGACTGAGCAGCCATGTATTGCTAACATGGCTCCAAGTCTTCAAAAGAACCTTGACCGTGTTCAAGCAACAGTTATAATCGCCCACCAAGCACTGAATGACAGCCAGTAGGGAAGCACACTTCTGAATGTCCCTGTACCAGTTGAGCATTCTTATGGTCCATGATTAGTAACCCTTCAAATATTTGTGCTCCCCTTGCACCCACAGCCCGGCGGAGGACCATTCACCATCCTCTTGCCTAGAGACGAAAATTCCCCATTTGAGGCTATGTTTTGGTGCAGGAAAAGCATGAGGCCTACCCCTTCCTCTACACTCACATTGTCGTCATTATCTTCCCTCCTCACCAACCGGACAGGTTCGCTAAGAAAGGTGACGCTTAAAGGCCACTTGGGTTAACATAAAGCCTTGGTGAGCCAAATGGGTTTGCATCTCACCAAGCTTTCACCGTTGAAGTCATTGGTGTCGAGCTCCCCTACTCGCGGGAGGTTCTTCAAGTCTGGAATAGCTAATGAAGGCTAGGTCATCAGATCAAAAGCTTCGTTGCCAAGGGACACTAAGTGGCTGTGAAAAAACTGCACTCACAAGGGCGTATCGCCGACTGGTCACTCAAGGCGTAAGGCCGGCAAGCTATCGCCATCTCGCAATCAAGGACAAGACTATCGCTGTCGTCTCAAAGAGATGGTATTGCCATGCACAGAAGGTAGAACTATTTCTAGCTCATGATTAAGGAGGTATCGCCATCTCGTTACCAAGGGGATCTCATCGTCTGCAGAAGTAAAGCACTTGACACCGCCTACGCTCCAGCTATTCGCATGTATTGCACTTGCGAAATACCATGTCCCTTGAAATCTGGGCACACCGCCTGACAATCGCGATGTGGCCTGTTGCCGCACATGCGGAAGGATACCGTTCGCCATCTCACAACCCTTCGTCTCCCGACCGTTGCAGGCCTGTGACACCTCGGGTTCTCACCAGTGCTTCCTCTCCTTACCAAGAACTCACTCCTGACAATCGAGAATTCCCTCCGACCCTATTCTTTCCCCTTCTCAATAGCCAGGAAAATAGAAAAAATTACCAGAATTATCGTGGAAGTTTCTCTATGACCCTACAGATTTCCCTTCTCCTTGTACCTCGCAACTCACCGGAATATCATTGTGCTTCTGGTGAATCCACTGCTACACCTCCTTTTTATTTCGATATCCAGAGGACCGTTAGCTCCCCTGACTTCTTTGCAACCTCCTCTCTAGCCTCGGGACTGTCAAAAAAGCACTTGAACTTTGGCAGAGCACCACTACAAATCTTGCTAAGGTTCTAAGAAGCCTCGTTCCTTGCTCAATAAGCCTTAGCACTCTCCGAAAATGTTCGCAATCACGTCGCAAGGACTCGTGACCTGCTGAGGCTCGTCATAAAGCTCCTGAAGGCCTGTCTATGGCAAACTTTGACTAGGAAATTATCGTCGAAAGTCTCCTGCTAGAAGCTCCGACTCTCTCTCTCTCTCTAAAAATTCTCTTCAACTATTTTATCCTTTAGTAAAACAGTGAAATGGGGTTTTCCCCATTTTATACTCTACAGTTCCACAAACTGCCCCTCACAAGTTTGAAAAAACGTTGTAGTCCTCATCTTCATACGACAATAAGACCAGGCCGGGGCGTGTCAAGCCCAAGACAAGAAAGGAGCTAAAGTCGTGTGCTTCGTCAGAGCCTATCGCCTCGCGCCTTTATCAACCGCTGATGCCGCGAGCACCATTCAAAACTTAGAGCCGTGCGCATGCCACAACACTCCCATCTAGACCTTTATCCTGCCTCCTCAGGAAGTTCATTCCCTGCACCCCAGTCTCAGTCTTCACGAGTCAAGTCTCCTGTTACGGCTCAGTTCCCAGGAGAGTCACTTGCCCTTACCACAACCATGGTCTAGTTGCACGACCTTAAACTACATAGTCCAAAGTATATGACCCTAAACTGTAGCGAAGGTCTATTTGTACGACCTTAAAACTACATGGTCCTAGTCGCATGACTTCAAACTACGTACCCCTGGTCCGAGCTACAAGACCTTAAAACTGTAACGCACGTCCCTGTAGCAAAATAGTAAACAGCGTGACAAATCGTCCACATGCCAGAATTTAAACTGTGAAATGGACACACCCCTTCACCAGGTGTATTCCATCAACATCCCTAGTGGAGTTAGGAGTACGCAAAAGAAAGAGGGAGTCATGCTTACCCCGTCAATCCTCAGTGGATCTGTTTCACACCATCACCCCAGTAGAAGTCACACCCTATTGCGACCCACTACCTCCAGTGGGGTTGCATCTGTACTTTAGCTTATCATTCTCAGTAGAGTAACGCTCATACCATTACTTATCATCCTTAGAGAGTCACACTTACCCTCTAATCCCCAATGACGTCTGCTTCCGCTTGCCACTCCTCGTAGAGCCACCATCTTCTTCTAAATCTCTTTACTTTTGTATAGACTTTACTAATTTTATCCTTAAGGAGTCAAATTGCTATCCACAGACCTATCCCCCATGCAGCTTCACCTACATGGTGTCCCACGCCATGGTCCATGTTGCATGACCTTGAACTGCACAGCCATGGTCTGTGCTGCATGACCTTAAACTGCACAGTCGTGGTCTGCTATGACCTTAAATTGCATAGCCGTGGTCCATCGTGCATGACCTTAAACTGCACTGCTATGGTCGATGATGCATGACCTTAAAGTGCACAACCATGGTCTGTGTTGCATGACCCTAAACTGCACAGCCGTTGTCTAGCTGCATGACCCTAAACTACACAACCATGGTCCAAACTATATGACCTTAGACTGTGGCGAAAGTCTAGTTGCATGTCCTTAAACTTCCTAGTCCTAGCTACAATACTTTAAACTGCATATCCACATCCGAACTATATGACCATAAACCATAGTCTATGTCCTAGCTGTATGAAATTATTGAGCGAGGCACGTCATTGCTGAATTTTCTGCAACTTCTTCATGGATCGGCAACTTCTCTCTAGGTTTTCTCCCTGCTCGGATATCGTCTCTGGGCGTGCCACATAACAAGTTCTTCGTCTTTATGAGACAAATACACTCACTAAATTTGGGAGCAATTCGATTTGAAACGAGTGAGTTACTGGCCCTGAAAAGTGACTACTCGTGACTGTAAAAATCGCCACTTTAATGGTGTTGTGGTGCAGTGAGGCCATATGGGGATAGTGTATGGCCTCTCCCGTTTCAATGTTTTTCTCATATCTTTGTTCTTGAGTGTCTGATCAAGATGAAACTTGGCCCATAGGGATTTTCGTCCGTGTCAGATCCAATGGAAATGGTCTCACATGGATTTGAGACACTAAAAATGTAGCTCCAATTGAAGAATGGTGCAAGAGGCAAATTTTTCGAAAACTGTTTCTTTGTGTTCACTGCTTTAAACATATCTAATCGTGATGAAACTTGGCAGGTGGTATTTTGAAGTGCTAATTATGATCTGGACCAATTCTGGGTGAGATTGTCAAGAATTTTCCATTAATTTGTGGGCTTTATTGACCTGCTTCCTATCAGGGACTAAGGTGATGAAAAATACGATCAAACAACAGGATAAGAGGCCTCCCCAACACTGGAGTAGAGAGCACCAGAAGGTTTAGCAGATATTTCTTGATGTCATCCAATGATGCCTGACATGCTTCATCCTAAATGAATGGGGTGTCCTTCTTCAACACGTGCATAAAAGGCTTACAACGTCCTGAGAGATTGGAGATGAATCTATAGATGTATGAAATCTTCCCCTAAAGAGATCTCAGTTCCCACAGTGTAGTTGGTGGCGGAATTTCCTTAATCGCCTTGATTTTGACCGGCTCAATTTCCAATCCTGGATGTCTAACAATGAACCCGAAGAAATTTCCTAAACGCATGCCAAAAGTGCATTTCAGCGGATTCATTTTGAGCTAATGAAGGTGTAATCATTCGAACACCCATTCAAGGTTCCTCATGCGAGCATCTTTCACTTTGGACTTTACCACCAAGTCATCTATGTAACATTCTACCTCTTTTTGCATCATGTCTTTGAAGATGGTCGTCATTGCTCTCTGATGTGTGGCACCAACATTCTTAAATCCAAAAGGCATCATTGTGTAATAGAAGACCCCTTTTGGAGTCAAGAACGCGATGGCTTCCTCATCTTCAGGCACCATCTGTATCTGATTATACCCAGAGTATCCATCCATGAAGGAAAAGATCTGGCAATGAGTCGTAGATTCAATGAGCATCTCGATGAACAGTAACAGGAAGTCATACTTGGGACAGGGGGTATTCAAATCATGAAAAGGAATGCAAACCCTAATTTTTCCAATGTTCTTCTTGACTAAAACAACATTTTCCAGCCATTTTGGGTACTTGAGTTCATGAATGAAGCTAGCTTACTTGAGTTTGGCTACCTTAGCATCTATCTGCATTTCAAGATTAGGTCTGAACCTCCTTGATTTTTTCTTGACAGGTTTGACAGTCGGATCGATGCCAAGACAGTGAACAGCGATTGGAGGGTCTAAAATGACATCTCATGGTAATGCTAGGCAAAGACATATCAGCTTGCTCGCATGAAAGATAGTGAAGTTCTCTTTCTCCTTTGGGGACATATTTCCCGAGAAAAAAGTGGACCTGAGGTCAGTTTCACCCCCTATATTTATCTCTTCGAGTTCATCTATTGTGTCTTCTTCCCCGCTTCCTACAACTATTCTTCATTATCCTCAGAGGTCTCTTCATTAACCTCAAGTGCAGAGACCCATGATCCTGACATCTCTGCTTCCAATAGAGCTCCAGGGTAGGATATGATTTCTGCACCTTTATCGAACCGAGGCACAAAAGGATCGGCTTCGAATATGCATGTCTTATCCGACTGTGGGAGTTTAACTTGCAAGTTACAGGGAAGTTGAGGGTCAGCGATGGTGGGATGAGAAGCGGCCTCATATGAATCACACGGTCTTTGCACGAGTGGCTGCAGTGTTTTCCCCGTGCTGGCTGGTACTTCATAGACTTGTACCATGTGACAAGCTTCCTGAGAATAAAAGTTCTGCCCTCGTGATTCTTATAGTCTTTGCTCAAAGTCGGGCTCAAAGGCCCATTGGGATCTCTTTGGTTTTGACCTCTTGTGCTTCTTTGAAGAATATGGCTCTGCTTTGGCTTTAGCTACCAGGGCATAAGCAGTTGTCAAGAATCCAGCTGCCTAGGCCAGAGTCTTTTTCAACCGCCTCCATTGAGTCCTGCTTATAATGGTTCCTTTAAGTTCTCTGTCGAGAGCCTCAAAGTCTAGAAATTTCATGATCATACCTGTAGGAGACATAGAAGAGGGAGAATGAGAAGAAGAAGAAGAAGAAGGAGAAGGGTTAGATAATGATGGACTTTTACGGTCATTTCCACTGCTTAGATTTTTTGGGAGTGCTTTTAACGTCATCACCCTCATTCGATGTGTTCTGAGGAGAAGATGACTCAGGGATATCCTCTTCCTGATATGAGGAAGGAAGGATGATCGCACCGGGGATAAAGTCAAGTAAAGTTGGTAGTGGGAAAGAGGCCTGAGAAATTCTTGCTCAATGAGTAATTGAGCCATCTTGTTTCTCCGGCGAGCAGCCCTTGGTGCTTGTCTCCTTCTGGTTTTCTTTGACGGTGCTTCATTTGTCTCACTAGGCTCATGAACAGCCCTAACTTGCGGATTGCTTCTCACTTTAAGGACTTGAATCTGCTTCGCCCATGGTAGACTATCCATTGTTGGGGAGTCGAGGGTTCAACAGGATCTGAATAATTATTACCTGAGTCTTGTGTTGGGAGGCCCTCTTGCATGGGTGAAGCAATGATTTGGGAGTCTCCTTCTGGAATGTTACATGCTTCTTGACATCCCTGTATTTTCCTTGCTATTATATCATGGAAATTGGAGCATTTGCTCAGGTCTTGGCCCTATATCTGATGGTACAAGCACCAATGGTTCTCAATTCCCTAAGAAAGGTGCTTGGGTTGCCTACCAGCTTTGGTGTGATGAGGCCTTCTTGCAGCATCATAACGAACAAGGCATGCAGGAGATCAGGTGCTTCATCTTCCTTATGGATTGTCACTATGTGGGAAGCTTCTATTGTCCTGAATGCCTTCTTTAGCTCTTCGAGCTTTGTCCGACCCTTCTGGATTAGGGCTTCAAAAGTGTCTTTTAACGTGTAACAATTGTCTGTAGGGGTGATTTATCCTCCGATGGTAAGCACAGTAATTTGCAAGACTATCGAGTCCAGCTTGATCCGGGAACTTGGTCTCTGGGGGCTCGATCATGTTCTGTTTGAGTAACAATCAGAGTAGTGCAGAGACCCATTCCTTTTCCAAAGGGTAAACCTTATTCTTATGCTTGGTTCAATAATCATCCCGATTAAGGTTCGCCGGTGGGGGTACTCAGTTGTATGACTGTTGTTGTTTGCCTGCTTGAGGCGCTTTCCCTATGTTTACCCCTTTAGAGTGGTCCAAAGTTTGGAAGGGAGCTTTCTTTGGATTACTTACAGTGATAGCCGCACTGATCACTCCTTTCTATTGATTGCCCCCGGTGTTCGTCCGAGTGTTACCATTGCCTCGATTGTTTCCTAAGCTTGCAAGCTGTTGTCGTGACCAGCTGTGGTGGTGTGACAGACTTTCTATGCGGATCAATTTTGAGATAATATCTGACATGGAGGTTGGGTTGGAGGCCTCAACATATAGAGTGATCTCAGGCCGCTTGTTTTGAACACAGGTTTGAACCGCTTCCTTCTCAAGCATAGGATTGGGATGGAGCGGCAAAATTTCTCCACCTTGATATGAATTGATCCAGAGGCTCATCAGGATCTTGGGTTGGAGTGAGAAGCTCGATGGTTTAAAACTCTCCCTCGCCCTTATAGAAACGCTGGTGGAATAGTTTCTCCATTTCCTCCCACGTATGTACTGAATTTGGGGGAAGCCGAGCATAACACTGAAAGGTTGTGCCATCAAGGGTTTCAACAAACTGACAGAGAAGGAGTCTTCCGTCAGCTGCTGTCTCTCGACTTGCTGCATGGAAATGGGCAATATGCTGGTGCGGGGAGATTGTACCATTGAAGAGAGGAAACTTCCCTTTCTTGTAGTTTGAGGGAAATGGCACCTGATCAATGTATGGAGGGTACGACTTTGGTAAAGGGTTGCTCCTTGCATACTCGGAATCTGTCTGCTCTTTAATCTATGGGTGACCATAGCATCAATGTCCGCCTGTGAGACAGGGTGAGGGACAGAATTGCCTGTGAGGTAGAGGGAAGAGGTTGCCTTGAAGGTGCATCGTTCGAGTGATGGGAATTGACCTCATGGTTGGCTGATTGTCATGCGGCATCTATGCGATCAATCTTCTCCATCTTTGCACGCACCATCTTTGAACTTATTCATGCGCTCTTCACGAGAGTCGTCAGGTTCGTTAACAACCATTATGCTACTGTTTCGCTAGGAAGGTCAGCCTTGGGTGTGTTAGAGGGCTTCCGAGCCTGACGAGTCGTTCGTGGTTGCTCGGCGAGCAAGGGGCCAGCATGCCTCGACTGGATTCGAGTCTTGTATACTGATCGCATGAGGACCGATTCTCGATGGTCTTGGGACCATGGCTACTGAGTGGCTAGGTCATCTTCCACGACGCTAACAACAATGCATGGTTCTTGGACTTCTTCTTTAGACCCTTACATCTGAAGAGGGTAGCATGGGTTCAAGTGAAGAGGGTCATCAGAGTTGGCTACCCCGACCTTCTTGGTCATTCATAGACCTCTATCACATTTATCTTTGAGGTTTTGATGGACCTCTTGTCAGAACTGCGATCGAGGCTGCAGCTGGTCAGCCCTTCTTGAGCAACAAAGAGCTGTCACCATTATGTGAAGCAATGGGTGTGGGCCAGGAATTGGGATCATCCTAGGCCGGGGAAGATGAAGAACTTGACCTCTCGTCGGGTCTTTGCGTCGAGCTCTCTTATCAATTATAGAGGCATGACTGAGATGATGAGGCTGGTTCAAGATGGTACTCTTGGGGAAAGTCTCCGAGTACCAAGGCTGAAGGAGCTTGCCCAAAGGAGAAGGGGCAGGCAGGCGAAGGGTTGACTCATGAGGGCACCTGAGTCGGGAGAAAAGGGCTATCTGTGACAGTGGCACATGTGTGCCCCTTGAAGAAGGATCACGAGTGACCTTGGGGCCAGCCCGGGCTCAAGCAAGTATTCTGGCCTTAAGAGGCCGAGAACAGCGAGCAGGTGTTTGTAAGAGAACAGGTGGAAGCCTGTCCCTTACAGAGTGCATTAGTATGTGCTGAGTAGGGGGACGAGTGGGTCGTCTTCCATGTACTCAGGTTGGCACAACGACGGTGTTTCCCCAAGTGGTGGGATGCACATGCATAACGTGTGCAGGACCTAGCCTTAAATGGCCTGATCCTGGACACTGACTCGAGGTAACATAAGGATTGCTCTAAGGTGTGGATTGAATGGATGACCCACGAGCCTTAGGGTGTGTGTGAGAGGTGGAGGCCTTAGGGTCTCCACCTCGATGTCCAGGGCTTAGGGTGTTTGAGATGTGCCGGGCCTCTGAGGATAAAGACTGGCGGTGGTGCAGGAGTGCGGGGGTTAGCCTTAAAGTGACCCACATAAGCAATGACAACTTGCTTGCCTTTTGCAGCAAGGGATTGCGCAGCCTTCCGACGTACCTCGACATTACGACCAACAAGTGACTTGCCGGTGACGGGGTGCATGCTGAGAGTGGTAGGGGATGTGCCACCGATGCAGGGTGCCTTGGTGGAGGTTCCCCCAGTGCTAGGATATGGGGAGTTAGGGACCTTTAAGTCCATTCTCACACCTATCCAGGTTAAGACCTAGGAGCTAGACACCGAGACTTTGCTCAAAAGGAAAGTTGGGAACAAAGTTGGAGGAACTTGTTCCCGAGGGACATTTGTGAATGCGGGGATCATAAAATCCTCGATTGACATAAATGGGTTAAGAAACCCAGCATCCATGTGATCTGTAAAAGAAAAAAAACAAAAGAGAAACTTGCCAAATAAGAACAATTTGACAAATGGGTAGTAACTCCCCAGTGGAGTCTCCAAGTTGGTTAGGTGCCTCGATCTCACCCTCCGAATCTAGATGATCGGGCAGCACACATCTCGGGTTGCGAGAGAACCTGAGACTTTGAGATCGCTCTCTCAGGAACCTCGCTCAAGTGTGAGGGCAAGTATACCAACCGATGAGAGAGGAATTTAAGGTGGGTTCGGGACTTACTTAGGCTGGCTAGTGTGGGCACCCTCTTAGATCATGAAGAAAGCCCCTTAGCAGTAGAACTGGTTCGGAATCGTCTCCCTTGATATGTACTCTCTTGTTTTTGAAATCACACACACATGGTTAATTTTACAAGACAAGTAGGCCGAAAGAGACCCCGCCTTGCCTTTGAGCGAATGTACACAAGCATGTACATCCAAAAGAAGAAACAAGAAGAGAATAGATGAAAGAAGAAGAAATGGGTAGAGCAAGGGAATGAGGAAGATAAGAATTTGACTAGGTGACTAGACCAACATGGCAGCTAGACCAGCAAGTGATTGACCCGACGTGGTAGCAAAGCAGTCACGGTAGCTAGACCGGCACAACAACGCTACTAAATGATAGAACGATCATCGACCAACCTAGCACAATGGCCTGCCTTTCATGACAGTAAGGCAGGCACGGTATCTAGGATCGGCTCAACGACAATACTGCTAGATGACAAGACTACAATGGTAATGTTTGTCTTAGCCTCTCCTGGTTAAATGACAGAGAAAGAAGAAAGAATAGAGAGAAAGAGAGACATGCACAATACTACCGATGTCATGCATGTGAGAAGAAGAATAGATAAGCAATGAGAAAGGAAGGAGAAGAAAAGGAAGAAGAAAGAGAGAAGGGAAAGAAGGAAGAAGAAAGAAGAGAGAGAAAGGAGAAGAGGGAACTTGAATGGTGATGTGAGAGAAGATAGAAAAGAACATGGATGGCGATGAGAGGGAAGATAGAAAGGAATATGGACGGCGATGAGCTTCCACCGTCCATGATAGAGGGGTAAGAAGAGAGAGGTTCCCGCGAAAGCGATCTCAAAAACACCCCGAGTCTTCCCTTGAAACCTGAGACGCATGCCGCCCGATCCCCAAAAAGATCCAAAGGACGAGATCGAGGCACCTAACCAGCTTGGCGACTCTGTTGGGGACTTACTACCCCTTAGTCAAATCGTTCTTGTTTGGATAGTTTCTTCTTTTATTAGCTGCTTTAATTTTCTTTTCACATTTTATTTATGGCTTGGAGGTTGTGTAACCCATTTATCCAGATTGAGGATTTTCTTATCCCCGCATTCGAGAGTGTCCCTAGGGAAAAAGTTCCTTTGACTTCGTTCCCAACCATCCCCTTGAGCAAAGACCCCTTGTCTAGCTCCCAGGTCTTAAGCTGGACTGGTGTGAGGTGGGACTTAAAGGTCCGTCACTCCCCATTTCCTCCCTCTGGTGGAAACTCAACCAAGGTACTCTGCATCAACGACACTTCTTTGGCCCCACATAGCATGCACCCAGCCACCGACATGTCACTTGCCGGTCGTGTTCCTGAGGTACACCGAAAGGCTATCCAGTCCCTTTCTGCAAAAGGCAAACAAGCTGTCATTGCTTCTGTGAGTCGCCATAAGGCTATGCCCCACATTTCTGCACCATTGATCTCTATCCTTAGAGGCTCAACACATCAAAGCGCAAACCCCATAGTCTCCACCCCTCACACACACCGTGAGGCTCGGGGGTTACTCACTCGAGTCACACCTCTGGGAATTTACCTCCAGTTCGTGTCCAAGATCGAACCTTCCAAGGCCAGGTCCTGAGCACACTACTCATATGCATCCCACCGCTCGGGGCAAAGCAATTGTTACGCCAACATGAGTACACAGGAGATGACCTCCTCGTCCTCCTACTCTGCACACACAAGCGCACCCTGTAAGGAGCAGGCCTACACCTATTCTCTTACAAACAACTGCACGTAGTTTTTGGCCTCTTAAGGCCAGATCACTTGCACGAGCCCCAGCTGACCCCTGGTCTCCCGTAATCCTTTTTCAAGGGGTGCACACACGTTCCCATCACAAACGTCCTCTCGCCCTAAACTCAGGCCTTTGTATGACTCAATCCTATTCCGATTCTCTACTTCATCGAGCAAGCACCATCATCCTTGGCACTCGAAAGTTTTCCCGAAGAGTACCATCCTGAACCAGCCCTGTCACTTTGGTCATTGCTTTGGAGATCACAAGAGAGTTCAAGGCATTGACCTAATGGAAGATCGAGTCCTTCATCCTCACCAGCCCAAGATTACTCCAATTCTTGGCCTTCATTTATTGCCGCACCTGATGGAGACAGCTCTCTCCCGTGCAAGAAGAGCTGATCAGTCGCAACCTAGATCATAGTTTTTACGCAAGGTCCATCAGAACCTCAAGGCTAAACACGATAGTGGTTTGTAATTTTTGACTAGGGAGGTGACCAAGGCAGTCAAAACAATCAATTCTGATGGCCCCTCCACCTGAATCCCTGCTACCACTTTCTGAAGATGAAGCATGAAGAAGAGCACCATCAACCCTGTGTTGTGGTTACTATCTTAGCAGCTACAGTCCCAAGACTGTCGAAAACCGGTCCAAATGCGATCTGCATACAAGAGTCGAGTTCTGTCAGGGCATGCTGGCCCCCTGCTGATTGACCTACCACGTACGACCCTTCAAGTTTGCAAGCCCTCAATTGCCATTAACATTGACCTTCATAGAGAAATGGTCAGCGTAATGGTTGTAAGCGAGCCCGGTGATGCGTAGGAAGAGAAAATGAACAAGTTTGAGGATATGGTGCGCGTGATGATGGAAAATATTGATCGTATCGACGGCACACGCTAGTCGGCTAAACATGAGGTCAGCTCCCATCACACTCATGGTGCACCTCGACGACAGTCGCCTCCTTCTACCTCATAGGACAATTCTGTCCCTCATCCCATCTCTCAGACAGACATTGACGCTATGGTCACCCATAACCTACAGAACAGACAAATCCTGGGGATATAGGATGCAACACCTTATCAAAGACCATACCCCTCGTATATTGATCAGGTCCCATTTCCCTCAGATTATAAGAAAGGGAAGTTTCCCTTATTCAACAGAACCACGTCCCTAAACAAACATATTAGCCACTTTCAGGCAGCATGTCGAGAAACAGTGGTTGATGGGAGACTTCTTCTCCGACAATTCGTTGATGTCCCAGCATTTCAATGATACGCCCAACTTCCTCCAAACTCAATGCATACATGGGAGGAGATGGAGAAACTGTTCTATCAACGCTTCTATGCGGTTGAGAGAGAGGTTTAAATCATCAAACTTCTCACCCTGACTAAAGACCCCGATGAGCCCGTGGATCAATTAATATCAAGAAGGAGAAATTTGGTTTCCCTCCATCCTAATCCTATGCCTGAGAAGGAAGCAGTCCAAACTTATGTGTGGAACATGCGACCCGAGATCGCTCTAGATGTCGAGGCCTCTAATCCGACCTCCATGTTTGAGTTGATCTCTAAATTAGTTCGCATTGAAAGTTTATCACGTCACCATGGTGGGACACGACAGCCATCTACAAGCTCAGCAAACAATCGAGGCAATGGTAGCTCTTGAAATAACACATAGGGTAGCCAACATAAAGGGTTAATCAGTGCAGCCATCATGGTCACTGATTCAAAGAAGGCTCCCTCCAAAAATTTGGACCGCTCTAAAGGGGTAAGCACGGAAAAGGTAACACCCCAAGCTGGCACGCAACAACAGTTATACAATCGGGTACCCTCAGCAGCCAACCTTGATCGACGTGATTATTTCACAAGGCATAGGAACAAGGTCTACCCCTTCGAGAAGGCATGGGTCCTTGCGTTGTTCCAGTTATTATTGGAACAAAATATGGTCCAGCTTCTAGAAGACAAATCCCTCGAGCAACCTGGCCTTGACACTCAGGCGAATTATTGTGCCTACCATCGGAGGATCAATCATCCTACAGATGACTACTACATGTTGAAAGATATTATCGAGGCCCTGATTCAGAAGGGTCAGAGAAAGCTTGAAGACTTAAAGATAGCCTTTGGGGCAGCCGAGGCCTCCCATGCAGTAACCATTCAAGAGGAAGACGAAATGCCTGCCATCCCTTACGCCTTCGTCATTATAATGCTTCAGGGAGGCATAATCACACTAGAGCAGGCAAGGCAACCCTGTCGCCTTAATAAGGGGACTGAATATTTTTTGTGCCTGTACCATCAAATAAGAGGCCATTACCTATCGGATAAGCACAAGCTTCCTTGATATATTCATAAAGAAAATGTCAGAGTGTCAGGAGTTTTACAATCTCCTCATAAGTGATCCACAAGTCATTCCTCTATCGGGGCAAGAACATCTCACAAAGCATGACCTTTCTATCAATGACTCAGACTTCACCGAATTCTCGACTTCCCAGCCATGGATAGTCTGCCATGGTAGAAGCAAACTCAAGTCCTTAAGGTGAGAAGCAGTTCGCCAAGCTAGAGTTGTTCGCAAGCTCAGCGAGACGAATCAAACACTACCTCAGATAACCAGAAAGAGACGACCACCGTGGACTACTCGCCGAATAAACAAGACCACTCAACCCACAGTCGAGCAGGAATTTCTCAGGCCCCTTTCTCCACTGCCAACTTTAATGGACTTCATCCCTGGCACGATCCTTCTTCCTACTTAATCTTGTCAAGAAGACGCTCCAGTGCCATCTCCCACCCAGCATATGTCCAATGAGTGTGACGACGTTAAAAGCACTCCCCAACGGTCTAAGGAAGGGAAAGATCTAAAAGACCCCTTGCACCCATCTAACCCTAGTGATGATGTAAAAAGCTGGCCAGATCGGTCTTAAGAGGGGAATGACCTTAAAAGATGCCCACCTTCTAACCCTTCTCCTTCTTCTACTCCTGCTTCTCATTCTCCCTCTTCTATGTTCCCCGTAGGTACAACCTAGATATGCTCTGGACCGAGAATTCGAAGGAATCAATATAAGCAGGACGTAGTGAAAACAATCGAGAAAGACCTTGGCACAGGCAGCAGGATTCCTAATAGTTGCTGATGCCTTGGCAGCTAAAGCCAAGGCAAAGCCACCTTCTTCAAAAAAGCACAAGAAGTAGAAGCCAAAAAAACCCCAGTGGTCCCCTGAGCCTGACTGTGAGCAAAGACTTAGAGAATCAAATGAGCAAAGCTTCTACTCTCAGGGAGCTTGCAACATGGTGCAATGTTTGGAGCCATACCCACCACGGGGCAGATAAATCTCAGATTAAGAAGGAATCTACCGCCTCCACCGTAGAAGTCGGGCACCTTGAAGTTCATGAGTCCGCCACTGGCCCCTAATCCAAAGACTAGTCTGCTTATCTTATAGCTCCCTGGGCTCCTTCCTAATCTCAATATTTCAAACAATTCACCTATTCTCCAAATCTCTAAGACCCCTTTGATCCCATACACTCAGTCTCTTCCAAAACCTCAAACTTTCTTCACGCAAACCAAGCCCGTTGTGCAATGAAGTCAGCCAGTAGGCCAAAATAAACCTTCTCTATCCAAACTTGTTCCTCAGCCTAACATACCACCCAAATCAGTGGCAAGACCAAGAGCACAAGGCCTGGATCAAGAAAAGGTGAAATATGATGTGAAAGGGCATCTACGGAAACTTCCAGTTCTTCTCAGTATCTACGACGCCCTCATGCTCTCCAAGGATTACCTAATGGCTTTGGTTCAAGCTCTCTCTGAGCCAAAAGTGTATGAAACCAATGTAGAACCTATTGAGGTCGACCTGGAAATTTTAGAAGGGTGTATGCTAATCACCTTTTCAAGGGACGATCTGCAGCTTAAGGAAAAATTTCATAATCACCCTCTCTTTGTTACTAGAAAACTACATGCTTGCCCCATCAACCGAATTATGTTTGATGGAGGGTCGGCAGTCAACCTTATTCTAAGGAGGATCCTTACTCGATTAGGATTGAGGTCTGAAGATCTTACCCGGACCAATGTCACAGTTTAAGGGTTCAACTAATCAAGAGAGAAGCCAGCTGACATGGTACACCTTCATTTTAAGATCGTTGAGATGAATGATTATGCCTAGTTTCATGTAATCGACACTGACACTTCCTACAATATTCTCCTTGGTCGGCCATGGCTACATGACCAGGGGGTGGTTTCATTAACATTACATCAATGTTTCAAGTATAGTCGAGACGGGAGACAGCATACGGTCTATGCTGACAAAAGACCATTCCCTGTGGCCGAAACGCACTATGCTGATGCTAAATATTACTTCACGGATCTGGTGTCGCCCAAGAAGCCAAACGATGGAGGTCACATGTCTAAAAGCATGGCATCGTCTTTGTCTCATGAAGATGTTGAGGATGTTGAGAGAACATTGGTGAACATGTTCAAAGAGGAAGAAAGGCAGGGCAAAATTTTACCCCTAACAACCCTTCATTCTAACATCCCAACCATCATCCCTCAAGAAACTCCTTCTGTGCTTGAAAATTAGTCTTTGCCCTATGCCCCCAGTTCTGAGCTACCTTGGCCGGAAGATGAACCAGAGGTCATTCTTGAGATTGAGCAAGTCATGTGGATAGAATTCCCGACTCCAAGGATCACCTATTCTCCTTGAGATGCATGACTTTTCCTGACCTCTCATGAGGAAAGCAGTTCGATAAAGAGCAACTTTATTCCTCTCAAGGCCAAGATCCCCTAGCAAATGTAAGAACAGAATTTCACAGTCTCCAAAGTCAATTGGAGGTCATGCGTATCGCTTCAAAACATCTCAAGGAGCTTGTGTCGGAGACTAAAAGCTATGATGAGCTTGGAGTAAATACGCCATTAATGGAGGTCGAAGCCCCTCCTAACTGGACTATCTATAGCAACTAGGCTCACCAAATCATGAGGAAAATGAACTATGAGCCCTCGGCCAATTAGACATTAAGAGGAGAAAAAGCAACGAGTCCCCATTTCGAAGCTATCCAAGCCGTGACAGCCCACCATGGGGCTAAGCAAGGCCTAGGGTATTAGCCTCTTGCGGCAATAAAAGTTTCGAGAGGCACTCAAAAAAAAATAAGAGAAATCACATGAGGTTCAACAAAAGCAAGAAGAGAATGATATCATGCAGCAAAGTCAACCAAAAGAGTGAAGCACTTTATTCATCAGTTAAAAACTTTTACAAAGTATTGGCGAGAGGAAATGATGTTCAGAAACTATCTATCATCTTATTGATCTCTGTGTTACACGCTGCTGGAGGTCTCGTTGCCCTGGACACGCCCCTTCAGTTCCGCCACAATTTGAGTCTCTTCTACAATCGCCATAGTTTTCGCCTCAATTGTGCCATTGAGTTCAGACAAATCTTCAACCAATGAAGCCTCCCTGGCCCTCCTCTGAACCATCTCCATCTCAAGACCCGTGAATTTTTGTCTCAGTATTCACATCTCTTCATTGATTTCGATCATTCTCTTAAAGCTTCCTTGTTCCTCCCTCTTGAGATCCTGCTAATGGCAGTTATCGTGGCCTTCTTCTTGATGCAAGCATCTATCTTCTAAAGACGGCACAACATCGACTCTTCCAAAAAGGCTAGATGGCTACTTTCTTCCTCATGATGTATCACCCCCATCCACTAGCTCTCCAACTCGTTTAGAGTTGCATTAAAATGGGAAAGCACTTCTGGTGCACTCTCAACTGCGGTGGTCGCAACAAACTCCTTAAGTCTTGCCAAAGCTTCACCTGCTTGAAGCATGCCTGCAATCATGTTAGAAACCCCTCTAAAAATGGGCCTAGATGGCACTGTTGGGATTACTACAGCTGAAGAAGCCTCAACCTGGCCGGGTTCTTCAATGTCAGCCTCCCTGCCTTGACGTTTTCCCATATGGACCTCTACTTTAGTCCTAACAGACTCTAAAGAAACCTGTTCCCCTTGCTCTTCATCTGCCACTTCAGCATTAGCAACTTTAGGAACCGCCTCCTCTCCAGCCAATTCAGCTCTAGCCACGACTCAACATCATAATCCAAACTATATGACCTTAAACTTTAGCGGAGGTCTAATTGCACGACCTTAAACTGCCTGGTCCTAGTTGTATTACTATAAGTTGTGTAACCATGGTCCAAGCTATATGACCTTAAACCAAAGTGCACATTTAACTACTTTGCACAGGTACTGGAGGCATGACCTTAAACTTGCCCCTACATACGCGCACACCCCCTTTTACGTGCATTTTCACGCATGCCTTCTCTAACTGACCCATTCGTGTGCATGCACCACCTTCATTCCTTCCTCAGTGAACCCATTCACTTCACTACCACTATTCATCATTCCCCAGTGAGTCTCACCCATGCTTAAAAAACGACAAGTCATCTCGTCACCCATACTAGCCGTTATCTAGTGGGTCACTACTTTTTACCCACCTTTCACACATCTTCCATCTTTCATACGTAACCTCATACCATCTCCCCAAAGTGAGTCAAAACTACCACCAAAACTCAATCCATGGCCTCCACAGACTTCCATTCATCACCACTACGGTCCGGCTGTATGACCTTAAACTATAGTGCATGTCTTAGCTGCATGACGTTAAAAGGCTTCGCACATGTCTCGAAGGCATCACCCTAAACATGCCTTCGCAAAAGTAGGCATGGTGTACACATGGACTAGGGAACACCATGAGTAAAAATGATGAAAAAGCATAGTCACAAAGCCATGAGTAAAAACATTTCGTGAAAAAAAAACCCAGGCACGGTGAAAACCCCAAAGGGCGTTGTGAGAAAAAATAGATGAAAAGGGTAGACATGGCCGCAAGGTCATGGGTAAAAGATCGCAAAAACAAAAGAAGTTAGTGAAAACTGTATTCACGGCGTCACTTCCCCTATTCAAGTGAAAACTCGCAAAGGGAAGTTTTACCAATAAAACAGGTTGACGCAACACCACAACCTCAGCCGACACTCAATTTCCAAACGATCATATTTCTGGCTGGCAAGGTCTACAGAAAATCCTCCACTACCGGCATCCAATTCAATCACAAACACAAAATGGCTCATCCGGTAGTAAGAGCCTTAAAAGATCTCCTACACTTCACCTCCAAAAACATCAAGAGTCCTTGAGGGTGAGGATGATGATCGAAAGATCCTTCCAGAGTGCTAAAGATCCCTACGAAGGCAAGAAACTGACAAAGCCAAGGCCTAACCTATCAAAGACTTCAGGGTAATGTCTCGCCATGAGATCACCTCTCCTAAAACCTTCCTTAGCCAATAAGCCCAGATTGTTTGGATAGGCTGCTAAAAAGCCACTTACTAGACCCGACAAGATGGGGCTCATAAGGCCACCTCGCCAAAATTCCCTCTAGCTAACAGGCCTAAATCTTTAGGATATGTTAGAAGCCGTCAACTGAATCCCACTGGACGAGATCTACAAAGATACCCTGATCATCAAAAGCAAACCTGATGTAGTAGCAAACAATGCCGACCAAAGGTTCATAACCCTTGGCCACTAGAAAGGCCCGATTCTGACCAATGAGTTCCCTAAAAAATCCTCAAGCTGTGAGAATCGTAAGTAGTCCCTCGAGGGTGAGGACTTTGATTGGATCCCTCAAAAGTATCTTCTCCCCCTAAAGTCTCCACGGATGGGCCCGTACATTGCGTGGATCTACTCAACATTCACGTAGTTCTGTGGCTAGCCAGGGGAAATTTCCCAAATGATTGTACTTCTCACTTCTCTTGAAGCACAACATTCGGTGGGGCATGCTGTTCGAAGATATTTTTCATAATCATGGGTCCTCGGTCAATAAAGCTTAACAAATAGTGGAAATTCCAACAGTTTTAGAATAGCCCCAAAACTGACCAAGATCTTCATAAGGACTCTCAAAAGTCTCCTGTTAAGTTTTATTACATTCCGCCATGTCTAAGGTAGTGCAGATTGTGAGACAATTTTGGCAGAATCAGTTTCTGACATCCTGAAATGCATCTTACAACTAGAGCTACATTTTTGGTGTCTCAAATTGTTGTGGGACCACCGCCATTGAATCAGGCACGATTGAAATCCAAGGCTCAAAGTTTAGCTTTAACAGACATCTCAGGAAGAAGTTATAGGTGAAAGAGAGAAACAGAAGGAGCCGCACGATATTCCCATGCCGCCACCCTGCAACTGAACTCCATTAAAGCGGCAGTCATGACCAATGACTTTCAACAATTATATCTCCCTCGTCTGAGATAGGATCGTACTTAAACTTGATAGTTCGTGTTCATCTCATAGAGACGAGCGTTTCGATATGTGGCACGCCCCGCGACGACACCCTGGCACGAAGAAAAGCTAGAGAAAAGTTGCTAATTCGTGAGAAAAGTGCAGGAAAATCAGCAGTGTCATTCTTCGCTCGAGCAGCCAAATCATCCTGCTCGCGAAGCCGATCGACGTGAAACTAATTTCATCGCGAGCAGAAGGTCTAGGGCTATCTTTAGTTCGAACCCCGTACATGATAAACGGTTGATTCTGCACACAAAGACAATGAAGTGACTACAAATTCTTTCGCCGGAATTCCAAATTTCGAACAAAACTCCAAATTTGCAAAATCTTTGTCTGGGCATAGAATCTAGCTGCGTTTGTTGCCCCACGAATGTGATGACATGCTCAATGTGATCCATCGAATAAATCACATAAAAACATTAAGGAACAAACACTCAATCGATTCAAAGTTTCAAGATTCATTCAAATTTTAAGTCACATGATCGTGGCATAAAAACACGATCCATGGCTCGAAGTTGGTATGAAATCGATCGCCATGCGAAGCCCTATAAGAAAACAACCATCTTTCAATCAAATGAGCATCAGAACGACCCGGATCATCCATGAAAAATCATGCACGTTCTAGGGCAACACAGGGACTATCTTGAAATTCCACAACTTGTTAAGAAGGGGCAAATTTGTCATTTTGCACCCTATTTTTCAATTTCTTTTAATTTAGTTAAATCTTAATTTCCAACAATTAGGTTTAATTTTGATCAATCCATCCATGTTTGGGCACAATTCTATATATACACGTACCATCATTGAAAGCAGAGGATTGTTCATAAAAGAGATTTTTTACTTAATAAAATTCCCTTTCCTTCTCGTTGTTGGGTCACGCTTGGAGAGAGAGACTATGGAGAGAGAATCTTTTGGATCGATACCCCTAGGCTAAAGGTAAATTTTCTCTCTCTTTTTTTCTTCTTCTTCTTCTTCATTTGAACCTCCCTTAGAGGCCATGCACGACAGGGGTAGTGCCATGCATGCCTCTTTCTCTTCTTTTTCTCGTTCGTATGGTTTCATAGGTCACGCATGGCGATGGTAGTGCCATGCGCAAACTCCTTTCCCCCTTTTATTTGCACATCTCTATCTCTCGACAAGATTTGCAAACGGCGCCGCTCATCGCTGTCCGCAGAGCTATCCTTGACATCTCAGCGAGGAACGCGGGTCGCGAAGCTTATTGTCATCCACAGGGGCTTCACCCTATCGCATGACTATTACAGGCAGCAATGTGCATCGTTGTTCGTGAAGGGTCGTAGCAATACCCATCGCCGCCCACGAGCTTCTCTTTTATGCTGAGTGCCTATCATCGTGCGCAGGTTTCTTTCACTCGCTTGGTTCCCATCTTCGTGCATAGGCGCCTTTCGTGCCTTTCTACGCCTATCACCGTCCGTAGGCTTCCAATGTGTCGCACGTCTATCACCGTGCGCTCCGTGAGAGGTAATCGTCGTGCGACTTATGAGAAGCTATCGCTGTGCACCTCACAAGAAGCTATCGCCACCCGCAAGGGATGTGTTGCCTTCTAGCATTGCCAACGACGATGCTTATTGCCAACCGTAGGTTTCTCTTGTGTTCCACGCCTAGCGTCATGTGCCTAGGGACGCGGTGTGTTCTCATGATGCCAACAGCAATGCCCATTATCATCTGGGTTCTTCCTCCCTCCCTTGTCTCACTCTCTCTCTCTTCGTTCCCTTTTCTTCTATTCATTCTTTTCTCTTCTCACTTGATTAAGGGTCGACTTAGCCTAGCACTGCCATAGAGGTCTGGTTGTCGAGCAGTATTGTCGTCATGCTGGTCTTGCGTACCATGCCCGTCTTTCTGCCACATCAGATTGGGATAAGTCTATCGACCTCGGTTCCAAGTAGTATTATCGTCATGCTTGTCTTGAGTACCATGCTTGTCTTGTTACCACTCTGAGTCGATAACTTTCCAGCCGTCATGCTAGTCTCACCCCTTCATTAAGTTCTCTTCTCTTTTCTATCTTTATTTGAACATTCCATTTTATTACTCTCACATATGAATGAACATTGCCTTAAGACAAGGGTGGGTCCCTTTGACGCACTTGTCTTACAAATTAATCATAGTAGTATTGTGTTGAAAACAAGGAGATTGCAGGTCAAAGGAGGCGATTCCAAACCAGTTAAAGCAGCTGGGGGGCTTTCCATCATGATCTAAGAGGGCGCCCACACAAGCCAGCTCGAGTAAGTCATGAACCTAGGTAAGGTTTGTCTCAACCTCACACCCAAAATTTCGCTCTCACTAGTTTGATACCTTCCCTTGTTGTTGAATGAGGTTCTTGAGAGAGCGATCTCAAGTATTGGGCTTTCCAAACTGAGACAGGGGAGGCAAGATCGAAGCAGTTAACCACTTGTCTCTTCCAAAGTGTGCAGGTGTGTGTTGAGAGGGAGGACGAAGAGTTTGTCTCTCGTATACTAGGGTTAGCGCCGCAATGACGTTGCCCCAAGTGGTCGGATGCACATGCATGCATATAGGTTTCATCTCAAAGAGACCTGATCCTGGACACCTACTCGAGGTAACACAAAGGTTGCCCTGAGGTGTGGCTCGAGTGGATGACCTCCGAGCCTTAGGGTGTGTTCAAGAGGTGGAAGCCCAAGGGTTAGTCTCTGAGCATAGAGATTCGAGGTGGTAGAGGAATGTGGGGGTAACCTTGCGGTGACCCACAGAAGCAACGACAACTTGTTTGACTTTTGCATTTAGGGACTATGCAGCCTTTCAATGCACCTCAGCAATACGACCGACAAGTGACTTGCAAGTAACAGAGTGCATGTTGTGTGTGGTAGCATATGTGCTACCGATGCAAAGTGCTTTGGTTGGGGTTCCACTAAAACTTGGAGACAGGAAGTTAGGGATCTTTAAGTTCCTTCTCACACTTATCCAAGTCAAGACCTGGGAGCTACAATAGACTCATATATCTTTCAAATGGTTGTGATTTCATGTCATTTGGACTCCAATAGTTTAGTAAACATCTCAGTGTAACAGAGGCAATGTTACTTGAATTATTATAGTCTGCTAACAGTGACATACATGCACAAATTGAGGCATATCTTCCAAACTATCAAAAATCTCAACTAAACATAAACACATAGATCTTTCCAATGGTGGTGGTTTCTGGAAATTCTTAGATCATTTAATAGGTCAACAGAGAGACACAACAACCTCAATTTTCCCTGGAATTCCACGGTCCAGCCATAACATATTTCAAAGATCAAAGCCTAACTTTTAAACTACTCAAGATAACCCCATGAAACCAATTCTAGCTTAAACTAAACTCACAAAAGGATCAAACCACCAATTTTAAGGCTCAACAGAAGTTACAGGAGTGTCTAACAATTGATACAAAGAAAGCCAAATTTTTGAATAAATCAGAGCACAAAATACATTCATGTTATCCTATTCTTTCTACACAATTTCTATACAATCTCTAACCAAAACTCGTGCTTAAATTCAAGCTTGATTCATGCCTAAATCGTGCTTCATACATGCTTGGATTCATGCTTCATTCATACATAATTCATACATCATTCATGCCTCATATTACACTAACATGATCTACTTACCTCACAAAAACTCCAAGTTTGGAGAGAGAGAGAGAATGTGGGAGAGGGTGAGAGAAGAGAAAAATCGCATAAAGAGATGAGGAGGGCTTAATTTATATGAGAGGAAAGGGCAGCAAGTGACAAGTGGGGTGCAAGAGTTCACAAGTGGCATACCTCGGCACCCATGGTCAACAAGCAAGGGACAAAGGGTGCATAAAAGAAGAAGAAGTCCCCTGGACCACCCTATACAGCTGCGCCCGATGGCCCACAAGGTACTCAACAGCTCACGCACACGGTGAAACACAGCCAGGGTTAGTCCCTCTCTCTCCAAAACCGGCGATAACATGCACGGCTCGAACTCCTCTACACAGCCGACGATAACACGCATGGCGCTAACTCCTCTACACAGCTGGCGATAACAGGCATGTCGCTAACTCCTCTACACAGCCGGCGATAACACATACGATGCTAGCTCCTCTTCACAGTCGACGATAGCACGCACGACACTACCTCCTCTTCACAACCGATGCTACTCATAACTCAGCCGGCGTTGGTCAAAACTCAGCCAGCGCTGGTCACAACTCAGCAGGCGTTGGCACTACTCAGCCGGCGCTGAAACTTCTTCTCCAACCCAGTTGGTGCTGCTCACAACTTAGCCGCAACTGGCACAACTTAGCCAGCGCTAGTACTTCTCCTCCTACACAGCCGATGCTAGTCACAACTCAGCCAGCGCTAACACTTCTTCTTCCCTATCCCGCCATTCCTTTTAACTGGACGGGGAAAGTTTGGGTCCTCACATCATCCCCCTTTAAAAAAAATATTTTTCCCTCAAAATTATATACTTGATCATCAAATAAATGGGGGTTCAACAATGGTACTCCTGTCCAATCTACCTACGGAGGCATGCACACACAACCAACCCACGCCTAGAAGACATCCAAAATCTTGAGGATTCAAGAGAATCAATTTTTATGGGAAAACCTCTACCCCACACAATCACAAAACACATCATTCTGAGTCAAATACCAGAGAGATTCCTTCAAGAATTCATTACAGGTTACACACATTAAGCCATGAATCACAAATCAGGCAATACAATAAACTCAACATATGCCGTCATTTACACATCATTAGCCATGCAATACTTTCAAAGCAAGCCAATCAAATCTCATATCACCTCATGGTCATGCAATATACTCAAAGCATGCCAAGAAGTCTCATCCAACACTTATGTGACATACCAAAGTGATGCCATAATAGACAAGAAAGGCAATCAAGATTAGACGGAATTCTAGCGTCTCTTATAACAAATAAAAGGGCGTACCTTGGTTCTCTAGGGCAGAAACCTTTGCCTCCTGGTTCAAAAGTGCAAACACTAGACCTCGAGTCCCCATCATGGGGCTGTTCATGATCAAGTGGCCCAGCTTGTCACACTTAAAACATGGCTTCGTCTTCAACCATCACTTCGGGAGCCTAGTGACCGAGCTTCCCACAAGAACCACACGGCACTGGCTGGTTCTGTTTATTATCATCCCCAAAGGTTTTCTGGGTTTTGCCATTTCTCCGGCCTCATCTCTTTCAAAAATCTCTTGGAGGCGGGGCCTTGCCTTCTGCTTCTCCTTCATTAGTCATTACTCATCACAAACTCTCTCTATCTTCCTGGTCAGATCCACTAGTGAGGAGAAGGGCTTAAGATTGGCAGTCATTACTCTTCCTCAAATATCCGGCCTAAGGCCCCTTTCAATCTTACTTGCTTTACGAGCCTCTGAATTAATAACGTGCGGTGCATATTGAGACAACATTGAGAACTTAGTCACATACTGCTCCACAGTAAATTTCCCTTACTACAATGCTATGAACTTTACTTCTTTCCTCTCCTTCATAAAGTCAGGGAAGTATTTCTCATTGAAAGGTTCCAGAAAATTCTCTCAAGTAGGCACAACCCGCATTTCTTCCCAGGCCTTCTAGACTGAACACCACCAATGCTCGGTGCCCCCTTCTAACATGAAGGTGTCCAACCTCAACTTTTGTTCATCTGTGCATTGCAGGACTCTAAAAATTTTCTCAACCTGCATCAGCCACCTTTCAGCTTTCTCTACTCCGCCATATCCTGTAAAGTTTGGTGGCCCTATCTTTTTAAACTTCATTACAAGGCAACTATCATGATGTCATGAGACAGAGGCAGCCATGGCTGACAAACTTAGCGGACGTTGACACTTCTTCTTCCCTATCCCGCCATGCCTTCTAACTGGCCGGGGAAAGTTTGGGTCATCACATCCCTCCCAAAGTGAGAAGACATGTGCTAAGAGAGACAACGAGGGGTTCGTTTCTCCTATACTCGGCTAAGCACACGCAAAGGACTGCCTCGAGTAGTGCGATATATATGCATCAGGTATACAGGGCCTGATCCGAGAATACTCGAACTTGGACAGTGGTTCAAGGCAGCCTGAGGGTTGCCCCGAAGTGTGGCTCTAGAGGCTGGGCCATGAGCCTTAGCGAGCATGTCGGAGGTGGTGGCCTCAAGACCCCCTTCTCTGTGTGTCGAGCCTCTTGTCACAGGGGCCCGATGTGGTAGAACATGGGGGGTGGCCTTTCGGCGACCCACAGGAGCATTGACAACTGGGCTGTCATGTGCAGGAAGGGAAGGGACTTTCTTTCGGCTACCTCGAGCAGTATGACCAGCAAGTGACTTGCCGTTGGTAAGCTGCATGTGGTGTGGGATGGCTTTGGTTGAGGGTTCACCAATGCTAGGAGATGGGGAGTGAGGAACTTTTGAGTCCCTCCTCACACAAATCCAGGTAAGAACCTGGGAGTGTGACATTGGGTCCTCACTCAAAAGGAATGTTGAGAATGAGGTTCGAGGAATCTACTCTCGAGAAACATTCACGAGTGTGGCCCCAACTCAAATGAACGGGTTAAACGACCCAGAAGACATGTGCATGTTAACAAGAAGGAAAATAGAAGAAAAGCAAGGCCAAACAAGGACGCTCCAACTATGGGGGAACGTGTCCCTGTTTGAAGACATTTTTCAGCACCTTGGGTCCCCGATACGGAATAAAAAGAGAAGCCGGTCAATAAAGCCTTGACATACAGTGGAATTCTCAACAGTCTCCAAATCTTTCCACAACAAGTGGAAATGTTCATAAGGACTTCAAAAGGCTACCTACCAATTTTTGTCACAATCCGGCATGTCTAAGGTAGTAAAGACAAAGAAACAATTTCAGAAAATCAGTCTCTAAC